>NW_027468774.1:22926100-22991100 GCF_046254945.1 Alosa pseudoharengus | reverse complement strand
TTCAGTGTGTGTGTGTGTGTGTGCACGTGTTTGTGTGTGTGTGAAGGAGATGTGCATTCATCATCAACAGGCTTCTCTCCTCTCTGTCATATTTTTCTCCTGGGGACATAAGAGCTCCCTCTTCCCCTTTTTAAAGAAGTTGCCCTACAAAAGGCGTCACGGTTTCGCTCTTAAGCATTTTGCACTGAAAGGTTGCTGCATTTTTCTCTCTCTCTCTCTCTCTCTCTCTTCATCTCTCTCTCTTCTTTTTCTTCCTTCTCTCTCTCTCTGTCTTGCCATGCTCCGTCTCGCTTTATGCTTTGAGTGACTATTGTTGCCTAATTATGCTATGGGTCACAGCACTGTGGCTCTCTTCAATCACTTGTCTTGACCTGTTTACCAATACCAGCAGCAGTCTTGGTAAACAGCCAACATCTGTGAGCCTTTCAGCTTGTCACATCCAAGACAGATGACCTGTTTCAGACTTCGCCGCCTCATCTGCTCGTATTCAAATAGCATCATGGGTCCTCAGCTGATTTGAGAATATATAGGGCAAACCTGCAGTGGCCCCGTTGCTTTCGATTCAGTTTCCACATGCAGAGTGGCCATGATCCAAAATGGATGATTTATGTTGCATGGCTTCTTTAAGCACCATTACATTACATCCTCTGATTAGATGATCATTAGTCTTTCCCATTCCAGTGAGTTATATTTTATATGTGTGTCAGTTGCATATTGATTAAACTGTACACCAGATGCAGATTGGTATGTTCAATGTAACTTTGCAGTAGTATCACCTAATATGTATGACATTTAGGATACTCTTATGGTTACTAAGATACATTTGAGCATTTGCCCTGTCGGGGGAGAGAATAATCAGCTTCATCGCCTGCCAAATCACGGGTGATTCTGTTGCTGGGGAAGGCGAGATTAGGTCCTTAGTGTCTGGCGATGAAAGGGGGCCTATGTCAATCTCGGCAGCTACCGAAAAGTCCACTGACATAGAGAACTGCCCGTGGCTATAACCAGCCGCGCATCACTGAATGGGAGAGGTTTGTAATTAACTCAGGTACCTGGTGAATTCTTGTGACGTCGAAGTGCAGGGGGAGAGTGCGCGATGGAGGCGGGTCGGTGAGAGGTCTCTCTTCGCGCTCAGAGGTTCTTTGAGGCAGTGGTTGCGCCGGAGCACCCCAGAATCGGACACCGCGCAGAGGTAAGCGCGTGTATGCATTTGTAGCCTAAAAATGCAGCAATTTTTAAAATAAGGAAAAATAGCACGTTGAATTTACCGGAATTCTATTTCGTTTTGTATAAATTGTAGGCTATCTAAGAGTAAAACTACACTGCTTGTCATAGCTATATCCACGGCAGATGCATATTAATATAATAACGTATTTGAATTGATGTTTATCCTTCACACTTGTTCTGAATAATATTGGAATTGTGGGTCATGTTGAGTCTGTTCACCGTGCGCTGTCCAGGGTACTGAAACGCGTTGAGAGGAGACAACGGGATTTCTCTCAGGTTATAGGCTAAACAGGATAGTTCAAAAGTTAAACATGCCCTGTTTCCTCCATTTTACGAAAGCGATCTCTTTATGAATACTTAAAGTTGAGTAGGCTACAACTTTTAGTTTAGAGGAATCAATTGGCAACCCGATTACTAACGAGCTTTCTCTCCCTTTACTGATTTCAGGATAAAGTTACACAACTCAAGATATAAGAGTCGATGTGTAAATATCATCTTTCCCTCAGAGACTGTAATGGAAGAATTGTTTTCATGTTCCCGGTCCACATTCTCTCTTGTCCGAAAGCCTTAATTTGTCACTCTCTTCTTCCTCCGTTAACCCCGCCAGTGACCAAGAACACACGAGTTGGAAAAATGCACGGGGCGTAACACGGTCATCTTGCGGGAAGTGGTGAACAAAAGAGGCGTCTAGCCCTCTGTCGGAGCATGGCACTCTTAAAGCCGGACAGCAGGAGAAGGGCATCGGCCATGTACCCCCGCAGACAGCTGTGTGGCTCACCCAGCTCTGTGACAGGCGAGTCCCCTTTAGTTTGAAGAGCTGGAAGTACGGTAAAAGTGGACAGAGAGATTACACGCAGCCATAAAGACACACCACCTCAAGACATGGGGATACAACACCTCCTGCTACTTTTGATATATGTGGACCCTATGAATGTACTTAGCACAGCCACGGGCAAGAAGAGTAAAAATGCCCCAAAGCGGACACCGAAGGCAAAAGAAGTTAACAGTACTGTCGCTTCCACTGAGATGCCACAGAAGATAACGCAGCTCCAGTCGCCTTCGGTGATCGGTGATCATGACATGTGCCTGGGTTACTTCGACGTCAGTGGACAATATGATAAAGAATTCGAGTGCAACAACACAGATCATAGGTACTGTTGCGGAAGCTGTTACCTGCGGTTTTGTTGTAACGAAAAAGCAAAGCGCTTAAATCAGAAAATATGCAGGAATTACGTGACTCCAGACTGGATGATCAAAACTCCATCTCCCTCCCCCACGCCTACAGGAGACACATACGACCCTGAAACGGATCAAACAAACACTACTGTCTATGTCACATGTGGCGTAATAGCGTTGATAATCGCAATAGGAGTTTCTGTAAAAATCGCATATGACAAAGTTATAAACCCCCCTCAGGAAATGAACGTCCACAGGTGAGTAGGCTACACAGACGACGTATATATAATTTACTGTTTATCATTTACTTTGGCTTAAGAGCAAGTTCAGAAAGTTTGAAATGAATGCATTATAATAATGAATTCATCATAATAATTTTATTATGCATATTGTTGTATTATTCTCACTTTTCCTGTTTACTTTACTGATTAGGCTACTGAGCCCAGTAATAATGCATGTGTTTTTGTTAACACATGTTCTAACCTATACAAATTTAACATGTGGTGAATTTCAATTCAATTTTCCTCAAATAGAATCATTCAGTGTATATTAAAACATCTGTACTGAACACACTGTTTTAATAGAGGGAAAATATCTTCAGAAACTGCCTTCACAACCAAACTCTCCTGCCAGTGCTGCAGTGTTAGAGAGGGAGTCACATCAGCATTCCCAGAGAGCAACCAACACATGTACCTTTTAAGGGTGCTGCGTAACACCATAGCCCACCAGCCCCACAATTCATTGATATGGTGAATAGGAATAAAGAGTTGTGTGACCTTCCTGACCCATCATATAAGATATTATAATGTAGCTGATAGGGATTAGTGTGATGATGGTACAGTATGTATGGAGCAACATAACTGGGGATCTCAGTTTCTCAGTCACCGCATAGGTGTACTTTTAGCACTTCATTGTTTAAGCCAGTGATTCTCAACCTGTGTAGTGTGCTATGAAATGTGGTTATACAGGCTTTTTATACAGGCTTCTGAAATAGGCTATAGGGCGATTTTAAAATCCATCAATGACACAGCTTCTTAATTAAAAAGCTCAGTCAACATCATGCAAACATATGCCTATCACTGTGGTGATGTCACAGATCATGAACTCTCTGCGTAGAAAAAATATGGGCATACAAATGAATACCTCTGTTATAGTCTATAATAATGTGTGTGACATCATTTATAACCAGTAACCATAAGTCAGTGTGCCTTGACTTTTGCCTTTTGGTGTCTTAGCCCCAAAAAGGTTTAGAACCTCTGGTTTAAGCAAAAGGCTGTGGTGAACTTTCTCTCTCCCTCCCTCTCTCTCTTTCTCTCTCCTTCTCTCTTCCTCCCTCTCTCTCTTTCTCTCTCCCTCCCTCCCTCTCTCTCTCTCTCTCTCTCTCTCTTTCTCTCTATGAAGCATTTGGTTCCAAATTGCTATAGCTCTATTTTTAAAAACATTAAAAAGTCATGCTATTTAACTGTGTATTTCAGGTAATATCAATCAAATTGCAGTTAACTGAATTTACTTGGACAGTGTTACTGAAATTACTTGGAAAACAAAATAGAAAAATGGTGGATATAGCGTTTTGGAACCAAACTCTTCATATTCATATACACACTTCCTCTGGCGTGAATTTGTGGAATGTGTTGATTTTAGTCTTATTAACAGCGCTGTGAGAGTGAAAGTGGCCTTTTGTTCATCAGTAGCTAGAGCAAGTAGTGTGGCGCGCAGTGTCACTCTGAGAGCACCAGTGAAGACGACACAGCTGTTTCAGGCACTGGTGATCAGTTGGGCTCACCATGAGGATCCATGTCTGTGTACACCCATGCTGTTCCCATTTTGTCCACCAGCTGTGTGATTGACAGTGCCATGTTTGCACAGCCTCAGACAAGGGCTCAAACCTCATGATCGTCTTGATGTGATTTCCAGCGACCCAAAAGTGTGTTCCCAAATGGTTATTATGGCCCAGTGGAAGAAGCTGTGACAGCAAAGGCGTTGGCTTTAACCGACCGGCAAACCTCCAACTTGCCTTAGCAACACCATAACCCCCTCCCTAATCTCAGACCCCTAGAGCCGTTGATAAAGTGGATGTTTTGCTTCAGTGGACGTCATTTGGAACAATGTAACCTGAAAGCAAACAGACTGCTGCAGTCTTAAGGGAAGGAGGTGGTGTGGGCTTTCTGCACTACTGCTAATAGGCATGAGCTCAGCCTGGGACCTACCCAGGTATATACAGTACAGGTGGCCTGTCAGCATATGGTATGTGTGAACCAATCGGATGCATAGAAAAGCCTAATTCAGTTCAGAAAAACAGCTTTGGGGGATTGAGTCCCACATTTGTCTATGGCAGTGTTTTTCAACCTTTTTTGTGCCACGGCACACTTTTGACACTTAAAATGTCCCACAGCACACTAACATCCTGTGTGAAGAAAAAATAAACATACCATAGCCTAAAATTTAAAATAATACACAGATATGGCCTTATTATGGCTTCTATGCAAGACCTGCTCAATAAAACAAGCGCCCTCTGTTTCATTTGTAGGTGACTATATCTAATTTAATTGTTGTTATGAACGGGATATGTGATGATTCTGTGAATACTGGATATGGGGCCCCCGTTGTACAATGCCTGCATACCACAAACAGTGCAATCATACAATCAATGAGAGCATGTGGTTATAAATTCTTTGATGCAACAGTTGCTTTTCTGGACCAGTGAGTGACATTTGGGTAATTTTCTGCGGCACACCTGATGATCTCTCACGGCACACTAGTGTGCCCCGGCACAGTGGTTGAAAAACACTGGTCTATGGCACTAAGACTTCTTCAATGGTCAGGCATGGTTAATCGACACTCTGCTAAAAGAGACACATCATTGAAGCATGGCTTTGTTGTGGTTGGTGATTGTTTGACTACAGTGATATAACAGTGAGTTTTCTGGTAGTGTGTCCCAGAGAAACTTCTTTGCAGGCACCTTTCATCACTGATCAGATATCTGTTCTCTGGGATGACTCATAAGGCTTTGCTCTTCAAGGCATCCAGCTGTGAGAAGCTGCGTAAAGTTTTGTCTTTGTTTAAATATTGATAGTGTGCTGGAATGTGAAAGCAACAGGATAGTGTTACACTGCACCAACCAGTAGATAGGGAACCTGGGAGACTGGAAAAATCTTAGTTTCCCAAGTCACGTAAATCATGATTTATCAAATTGGATAGTTTCATTGAAGATTTTGTGAAGCCTTTAAAGGTTGTCCTCCCTGTTATGAGAGATTTTATTTAGGTTGACTGCTGAAGTTATTTCTAAAGAGCTTATTATTTTGAATAAGGAGAAAAAAATTTTGCAAACACAAACAAGCTAATCTTTTTTCCCTTCTGGCCCACCAAAATTTCAATCAACTAGATGTACCGCAGAGCGGTACAAAATATGACCGCCGCCCAGTCCAGCACATTTTTTCCACAAAAAGAAATCACGCTGAAAGGCCTATATGATTCTAACTGTCTCACTAAATTGCATTATCCACACTCAATTCTCACTGGTATCTGCTAGACAACAAGTACCAAAACATGTAAAATTCATTTTATACAACCCCACCTCCGTCTTGCCTGTTCATAATTCTGAGAAATTCTTGATTGTTTGTGTTACAGTATGTTTATGTTATGTGTGTGGGTGTGTGTGTGTGTGAGTGTGTGTGTGTGTGGGTGTGTGTGTGTGTGTGTGTGCGTGCTTGTGTGTGTGCCTGCGTATTTGCCTGTGCATGCAAGCGTACATATGTCTACTGTGTGAGTATGTGTCATACGTATGATTACTGTGAATGTATGTGTGTGTGTGTGTGTATCTGTTTGTGCACATGTGTGCACATGAAATGGGTTAACATGACCCCTGGAGGCAAAAATGGTCATCCTAGGCCCTACGGTTCTCAAGATATTCACAGAGAACTGTGTCTGCCCTACCCTCCTTTCGGGGGGTCCAGTCCAGCGGGGGGGCTACAGATCAAAACGAAAAATGACGGTTCCATGCTATCCATGTGGGGGTACATGCCCACCACCCCGGTCTTTCAGTGTCCCGGGAATCCTTGTTGGTGTACGTCACTAAATGTACACATAAATTATTTTATTGTAAGGCCCCCCATGAACGAAAGTACACAAAACTTGGCATGCATTCGGAGGGTGTCATAATGATCCTACACTTTTAATTTCGTGCAGTTTTGACCTTGTCAGCCAGAGATATTGTGATGAAAACACCTAATTTTTTGCTTTTTAATTTTTAACTAGGTGGCGCTATACATGAAAGAAGTGGTAATGGGATGGGTTGACATGCCCCCTTAAGACCAACATACATAAAAAAGGTGGACCTCCTAGGCCCTACGGTTCTCGAGATATTCACAGAAAACTGTCTCCGGCCACCTACAGGCCAGTTGGTGTATAGTAACATAAATTAATTTATTGTGTGGCCCCCCATCAACAGAATTCCACAAAATTTGGCGTGCATACAGAGGGTGTCATAATGATCCTACACTTCCAATTTCGTGCAGTTTTGACTATGTTAGGTCACAGATACCTTCAATTACAACACCTCATTTTTACTTTTTTGTGTTTAACTTGGTGGCGCTATACATGAAATGAGTGATTATGGAATGGGTTGACATGGCCCCTTGAGATCAACATACAAAAAAAAATGGTCCTCCTAAACCCTACGGTTTTCGAGATATTCACAGAAAACTGTGTCTGCCCTACCCTCCTTTCGGGGGGTCCAGTCCAGCGGGGGGGCTACAGATCAAAACGAAAAACGATGGTTCCATGCTATTCATGTGGGGTTACATGCCCACCAAGTTTCGTGTACCCCGGTCTTTCAGCGTCCCGGGACTCATTGACGGAAATTTGGGCATGCGAAAAAGAAAAAAAAAAAGAAAAAAAAAATTCTGACTAAACCTATATGACCGCCGCTTTGCTGCGCGGCGGTCATAATAATTTGGAAAACTGAACAGAAAGTAGTGACAGACTGGCAGCAATGAGTGAGAGTGCCACTTTTGCTCACACGTGCTGTCCCCAAAGCAACCTCTTCAACAACCTCATTCAGCTTTCGCCTGCAGCCACAGATGCACGCAGCCAAACATCAGAAGTTGTTTTCTAAACTTCTCTAAGTTGTTTGCCTCTCTCTCTCTCTCTCCTCTAAGCCTCTGTGTGTCGTGTTTTTTCACACCCCTGGCTCTGTGACTTCTCAGCATCCTCGCCAGGGGGAAACTCTTTGAACCCCGGCTGCTTAATGCCACCACATCTCGTCTCACAAACAATACCATGGTAGAGGGGAAGTGAGAGATGCATGCAACGAGACAGCGAGAAGTACAGGAGAAAGACATGCCTAAGCATGGCCATCTTGTGGCTTTCACTTCGCTTAAGTGTTCGTCTCAGCCATCGCAGTTCGGCTCCATCAAAGCGAACTCGGCTGGTGTCTGCCTTTCAAGCTCGTTTTATTTTTTATTTTTGTAGTTCTTTCTTTTTTTTGACACTGGAACCGACAAGCATGCGAATCGAGCTGCAGTGGAACATGAGATTAGCGTTACAGTTGGAAACAGCATGCAACCGAAAACAGGAAAGGGGGATAGTGGTGGGGTGTGGTGGTGGGGTGGTGCACTGGTGCATCTTGAAATGGCAGCAACCGCACGGCGTGAAGGGAGGGGAAGGGAAGGAAGCGAGGGCTTGGAGCAGAGTAAGCCGACTAACCTTGACCTTCAGTGGAGCACGAGGAACCTGGAGAGTAGAAAGCCACAGTCTGTGATTTGAGATGTCTGTATTGATCCTTTCTCCTGTCCACCAAGGCTCTGATGCAGTCCAAAGAGGATTTGAGGCCTTCCAGAATGTTGTTATGCACAAAAGGGCACCTCTGGAGCACCAGAAAAGTGAATTCACCAGACCACATCTCTATTGGATTGTGACAGAGGGTCAGGACACAGACGATCAGGGTCATTCTGTGGGAGTTGCAGTAATGTCAACTAGCTACCTGAGAACACACACACACAGACCCAGCTTATTTTGCCTCTTGACAGCATACCAGTTTCTGCTCACGACACTGTGCATCCTGCATCACATATGTTTATTGAGATTAAGGTCTCTCTACTGTAGTCAGTGGCTGAACTCACAGTTTTGAGTCCCTGTGTGCCAACGGTCTGTTTAACCACCCATTCACTTCCCTGATGCTGATTTACTAGTGTTATGCTGAAAGTGGAAGTGAAAGTGAGCTGGAACACAGCATGGAGGGACAAGTTAAATGTTATTTCAGTTTTGCATGAACTACTGGGGCAATTGAATTAACTACTGGGGCAATTGCATTAACTACTGGGGCAATTGCAGCCTTCAACTAAAGCACTATTGTATTGAGTGAATGCATCATAAGTAAGAATAGCTAAATGTTTTGTGTTACATGGTTATTTTGGCAATGTTTCTTGTATGAATGTACAAAATGTGTGGTTGGCTTTGAGTTCCCAAGGTAGTTTAAGCTGATACGGATTACTGTGAAGTTGGCTAGTTGGCAGGATATTTGCCAAGAATTTTGCTGAAGTCTTGTGGCTCTTTGAGATGTCATGGATGATTAATCCTAAATATTCACCAGCTTGCATAGACTCTTTGTGTCATGTTGTATTCTTCCATGCTTCATGCATTTAGTTGTTCACCTGAAGTGTTTGTTTATTTTATTCCTGCCACCACTGCTGACAAAATTGTCAGCGTGGAACAAGCAAGCGGATGTGCAACTAAAGTGTTCCGTTCATGGAGCAAACAATTTGCAGAGCGTAAAAAGTTTTAGACCTGTCTAATTTTTTCAAATGTGCATGTCACTATCACATCTGGTGTAGTCTGTTTCACTGATTATAGTGGAAGCTAATTGTTGTAGCATATGCTCGGCAAAAGGAACACTTCAGTCGCACGCTGGTTGATGTCTGATAGTTTTCCATTTTCATTGATGGTAATGAATATTGAAACATACATGTATTTCACTACCAGTAGGCCTACTTAACTGAATAAATTCGACACATCACAGTAACTAGCAACTTCTAACTCTAGTTAGTTAAAAAAGAAAAGATGGGCAATGCTGGAATACATTCTCATTCTAATTTGTTTTAGTTTATTTCTTTCAGGGACCAAAATACATTAATCACATAAAGAGAAGAGATGCTTGTACCAGGTTTAGCTAAAAGCTCATTTCCATCTGCAGTCCCTGGTTAAAGTTAAAGGCTTTGGTGGTTTGAAGGGTATTTCCAATGTTCATGGTCATAGTGACAGTGAAAAGTCATGCAAAATGGAAGAAATGAGAGTGTGCATGTGACATCATTGTGCTGAAAGCTGAACAGAATGTTTTTTGAAACAATGACTTCTTTATTTACAAACCTGCTATTTTGCTGTAAAAATATTTTTTTAAAAACATCTGCAAAGACAAATCAAACCTGCCTAGGTTGTAAAGCTAGAGAGCTGTCTCTCTGTTACTGTCGCACTGTGCAATAGTGACAATCACATCATTATATCATCACAGTTTAGGTTAATTATGGCTTGTCAAAAACGTGTTTTACAAATGCCTTTGATTGGCAGGTCACTATTGCTTTGTAAAACAGTTGGTGTCGCTCCCAGAAACTCAGAAAAACAGCACAGTCAACAAAACTTGTTGCCATGGTTCTTCAGCTTCCTGGATTCAGCATGGATCCCAACCTCCACGATTTTGAAGCCCATCTTTAGACTTTTACTTGACCACAATGTTTAGAGATTTAGAACAGACTATAAAACACACTGGCGGTGGCAGTCCAGAACGGCCTACTTTCAACCCTGTCAAACATCAACAGGCTCTGAACTCCATGGCATTTTCCATGGGCCTGCAGCTTCCTCGCTGCTGAGATCTGGATGTTCTCAAGCCCTCGCTCTGCACGACGCAGCAGCCAACTGGGGCACTGGAAATCAGGTCGCCTCTGTCTGTGAAGCTGATACGTTAAAAAAAGGCCTCATCCTGGAAGGGAGAGGCTATTAATACATTTTCCCAAAGTCACAGGCGGTTCTGGAGTGATGGGGGGCCTCGTGATGTGTTTGAGCAGGTTGACACTGACACATTTAAGGTGCCAGTTGACACTTGTTGTTTTCTCCGAGGTGGCGTCGTCCACCCATGGCATCGGCTCGCGGCATGTTTCAAATTAAAATCGCTTGCTCTGAAAAAGGAGAGAATAGTGGGGACAAATGTACTCAGAAGGAAACTCTTTGTTGAGTGCACAGTATTCTATTCCCATTAGAGAATAGGTAGAAAGGGCACAATGATAATACATGCAATCGACTGTACTCTGCCCAAAGCTAGCATCCATCTGTAACTTGAATGCCTCCACACCCAAGTCCACCACATTACCACTATGTGTGGAAGGTGCACACTCCACCAAGGAGGAAGTAAATGATATTGGCACTGTAACTAAATAAATTAGGTGGACCTTCAGCGGCTTGAAGGTGAAAACAATGTGTACTAGTTGCAATTAAACAGAAGGCTTTGATTGGAATGCAATGACTTGCTTGGAATTGTCTAACTTCTTGTTCTTACTTTTTTGTTGTTGTTTCCAGAGCGCTTGCGGACATCATGAGGCAGCAAGGCGCTGTTCCCTCCCAACAGTATGAGCACGAAAACATTGCGATTGACAGCTCGCCCCAGGAGAACACGCCTGTGCGGACATTAAAGAATCACTACACGCCGGTCCACGCCAAGCCCAATCACGGTAGGTCAATCCCTCTTTCAGGGCTTTCGAGTGGAGGCCATCATGTCTGTTCACAGGTGATCAGATTTGTTCAGCAGGATGTGGAAGTCTTCACACCGGTGATGTGAGCTCCTGGACACAGTAGAGAGGAAGCGTTTGGATTGTTGATGACATCAGGCAGTGATACACAGATAACAAACGCTTGCTATGGCAACGGAGCATGTAATAAATGTCCAGCGTGTAAGTGGACATGCAGAATTGGAGTCAGTTCAGATGGAAATAACAGACAGCCTCTGTGAGATGTGGATGTGAGCAAATACACCATCCCATGCTCAATCTCAGGCCTCCAAGTCCCCTAGCTCTCGTCAGACCTGGTTTCTCTGTGCTGTTGTTTGTCTGTAGACGGGCAGTGAGTACACAAGGGTACGCGTGGTTCAAAAGCATTTTGCAGTTAGGCTACACTTAACAGTACCTTTTGTTTCGGATTCTTGTATCCCAGCCACACCAGCCACTCAGCTTTTCCACTTTCATTTGTCCTGTCAGCAGACAAGGTGTTGGTTGTCAGTGTCTGAATGCCCTTCTGTGACCTTGAGACCTTGAGAGACTTTTTAAAGGGACACTGAGTGCAGGAGCATGTAGTGTTGCAGTCCAGGCTTTGCTGAACACGGTTGAAGTTCTGTTCTGCACTGTTGCATCTGCTAGCTGAGTGTACATTAAAACACGTTGCTCACTGGCTCCGAGGTCCTCGTTTGATTTCAGCATGATGACCTGCAAAAGCTTCCTCTCTTCGCTCGGCTGCCTCCCACTGATTGGACGGCAGGAATAGATACCATGCAGAGCAAAAGTGGAGCAGAGGCCCGAGTGGTTTCTCTTAAACTTTACAGATGGCCTCTGATGAGTGGCCTCTGATACAGCCCAAAGTGCCTCTGATCATCCTCCTGCTTTTAATAAACGCCAGCAGAGGGCTCGTTTATTAAGGAAGGGAGAACGAAAGAGATATGGATGGTTAGAGAGAGAGAGAGAGAAATACTGAGAGAATGAGAGTGAGAGGGAGTTTGAGAAGGAAATAAGGAAGAGGGATAACCCAAGAATCAAATAAATCAAGTAAAGGCCATTTTTAATCTCTGTATCATTAATCTCTTATTAGATATCAAAGGTCATTTGCGAATGCCAAGATCACATCAGCCACACACACACACACACACACACACACACACACACACACACACACACACACACACACACACTGCGCCTACATCATGCCCATCCCTCGTGTGTGTGTGCGGCATCACTTTATGGCACACACACTAGTCCTGTCCGGAGACATAATTCCACCGTTGGGCGCCATGCCCCCGCCCCCCACCACATACCCCCCCCCCCCCCCAACCCTACCCTAACCTCCCACCCTCCCACCCCTCTCCCGCCCTCTGCTTTTTATCCGGCCTCCAGATCCTCGCTCCTGGGGATGATCCGAGCAGCGCTGCCTGCTAAGTGCCCTACTCTGCTGTCCCAGATTCCTCAGCATTACGTTTCAGTCTCGTGTCACAGCACCAGACTTCTCCACCCTGCTCCACGAAGGGGAGAGGTGAGGGGGTGGGGGGGGGGGGGGGTAATACTATGCTGTCCACCCCCCCCCCCCCCCCCATACACACACACTCACTCCACCCCAATCGATGTAAGACGGGCAAAAGATGTCTGCCGCTGGTTTGCACTGTCGGCTGGATTGGCAGCGCCAGGGGGAGAGGGAGGATGACGGTTTGAGCCCGCAGGGCTACTCTGTGTGACGCTGATTTGTGCATCTCAAATTACGTCTCCTTTCACTGGGGCAGGCAGGGGGCAGGCAGCGGGCAGGCAGGGGACAGGCCCTCAAGGGGAAGAAGAAGTGCCTATAAGAGGGGGAAGCAAAAAAAAAAAAGAAAGTTGTGGAGAGCAGGCATGCTGGAGGTGGGGAGGAGGAGGTGGTTGGTGCGTTGGTAATAGCTCTGCTGATGCGATCCCATGAGGTGCTCTGGTGACATCCATCTTGCTGGCTTACAGTGCATGTCCTCTGGAGACTTCTCTTTTCATCACTTTGATCAGCTGTTGCGTAGCATCGGCTGCCCTAACATGACCGCTCAGGATGACTAGACACCATCAGAGATTAGCCTCGGGTGTCTTTGACAGAGGTAGCCCGTGGTCTGAACATGAACATTTTGTTTGGAATCACTCTGCTCCCGTAAATGGGATTGGGGGGGTGGGGGGGGGTGCAGTCCCTTTAGTCCCTGTCTAATGTCCTCCTTTGTCTGCCTTGTCGTGATTGAAAGAAAAAAAATCCCATTTCTTCAGCAAGCAGAAGCTACACCTCGCGGCTGAAGTGATTGTCTCAAACCATAATCACCTCCGAGAGTCTGGAGTGAAGTGGAAGTCAATGAGCTTGAGCTATAGGAGAAAAAAAGATGAAGCTTGGCTCAAGCCAAGTATCAGTTTTTTCCCAACTGGAATAATATGGATTTACACAATGCGAGTCATATTAAGTGTAACAGGGTGATATTAATGTACCATTCTTATGCGAAGATTTAGGATTATTCACATATACTGGTATTATCTTAAAGTGAGGTCAATGGCGCCAGCTAAAACAAGGTGCTGAACAGTCTGTCGATTTAAGTATTCAGACCAATGGCTTTTGCAAAGAGCTTTTCAGCACACTGCATTAGACTGTATGTAGGATGAACTACAGTACGCTAATGTAATTAATCTATACAGCTTCCATATATTCCTTTTAAAGTTGAATAACACTTGTGCCAGAGCCACAGACTAATCCTGTGCACCTATTAAATATTTACCGGCTCCACAATGGTCGCTCCCAAAGTCACATGGGAGGGCCAGAGTATGGTATAATGTGTGTGTGTGTGTGGGGGGTGGGGTGGGGGGTGGGGTATAAATATTAGTAAGTGCGTGTATGTGAGAGAGAGAGAATGAGGGATTGAATGTGTCTCTGTGTGTGTGTGCACACTGCACAGTGTCTGTGTAGTGTGTGTGTGTGTGTGTGTGTGTGTGTGTGTGTGTGTGTGTATGCGTGCGTGCGTGTGTGTGTGTGTGTGTGTGTGTGTGTGTGTGTGTGTGTGTGTGTGTGTCAGGCGGGATGGAGGCATAATGAAGACCTCGCTGATGGTCCCGTGTGCCCATTCTTATTAGGAGAATTAGAACTGAGCTACGATCTCTGGCTTGGGCGGCCCCGAGGTCTGGCTGACTGAGACACACACTTTGAAGAGAGGGTTCTCTGAGGAGCAGAGGGGGGAGTGAGGAAAGTGGTTATGAGCTGTGGAGCTCATGACTGAGAGACTCGTACCGGTGCAGGAATTTGGAGATGGTAGATGAGAGGTAGCCAGTTTGTCAGGAGTGACTGCAGAGGCAAGCACAACTCTATTATTCTTGTTGTGTATGGTTTTCAAAGTTCAAAGGCAGTTATTTACAGAAGTATTTTAGAAATTAATAATATATTCTTGTCAAAACTCTTACTCAAAGACCCCTACAGAGTCAATCTCTCTCTCTCTCTCTCTCTCTCTCTCTGTCTATGTTCCTCTCCCTCTCTCCTATTCGCTTTATGCCAGTCTGTCTGTCACTGGAGGCTTTGATCCTGTCCTCCTGGTGTCTGGGGGGTGGCTGTGTGATTTAGCAGAGTGCACAGTGGATGGCAGAGTGTGGGCCAACAGTGCACCCGGCTTCATTGTGCGTCTCCTTTACTCACTGTGACAGGCTGCACACAGTGGCAATCTGCTAACTGCGCTACGCTACATCACATCACTTTATATGCACGCCGACTCTAAAAGGCATTTGTCTCCTGGTATAAAATATGAATGAGACTGTACAGCGCATTCATCCTAATGTCGCAGCTGTAATTGAACTCCTGCTTTACGTTTTGACGGCAGAACCCAACATGGGCAGATCCATCAGCTCTGTAATGTACAGAGCACATCAACACTGTCACGAGTAATGTATGGGTGCATTTATTCATTTGTTCCTCAGGGGAGACACGTCTATTGAAAGTGACGTAAAGCTTAGTGCCTTTTTGCCTTTATGCACTTTATGGGGAAAAATCAAGTCCTCTTCAACTTTAGACGTTGCTGGCAGGAGAATCAAAGTGAACACATAACACACAGGTTTTGCTCCTGCATGTGAGTTTCTGAAAGATAAGTTATTCATTGGCCTTTGGGGTCATTTGGCCACTTCCAAGACATGCATTACCATCCAATTAGTTCTCTACCAAGACATGCATTACCATCCAATTAGTTCTCTACCCTCTTTTGTAAGGCTTTGAAATAGGCCTTGGCTCGTGACCCTGCAAAATGAGAAGTGAAAACGTCCCCAATCCCCTACAAACACACACACACACACGCGCACGCTCGCACGGACGCACACACACACACACGCACACACACACATCACACATAGGCCAATCCAGGGGTTGAGTGTGCAAATGTGTCTATGAACCCCCCTCCCATCCCCAGGACAAGTGACTTTGTCCAGTTCATAAATTCTTCATGTGAAACCCTCGGCAACATTGCTGCCCTCTCTCTCTCCCCCTCCTGCCCCCTCCCTCCATCCCTGGGTCCCCAGAGTGGCTGGAGAGCATCGGTGCGACCCAACACCCCGCCCGCCCGAGCCGTACCTGGTGGGACCGGCGGCACGCAGGCAGCCTCACACAGGGAGATAAAAGCCGCTGCAGCGTGAAGAGAGATGTTCTGGATGTGAACAGGGGTGGGGGGACAATGTGACAGGCTTGCTGTGGGACGAATCAAGAACCATTTTGATTCACAGTATGAGATCTTCTTTTCAGTGGTGTATTTTGTTTATTTGTTTGTTTGTTTGTGTTCGGAGGGGGTAGAGAAGTGAATGTGGATGTAGATTAAGGCTTAGGGGAAGGTTAGGCAGGAATATCGGATCCCTGAGAAGATGTTGAGTTGGTACCCACTGGCACACTGTGACTGATTCATGTAGTGTGTATGTTTATGTTTGAGTTCAAAGTTTTGATTTCCTGTACTCAACCAGAGTTCTCATGCCGAGAGCTTCTTGTAGATTTGAATGGTAAAATAGCAGCAGTCAGGATGGATAGCTCCATTTTCTGTGCCTTTAAATTCTTATTCTGCTCTCTCACACAGGCCACTATGGGAAAGAGTTCCTCCGCCAAGCCAGCCAAGATCCCCACAACTTCATCTCCTCTGGGTTTGTGACTCTTGGACGAGGGCATCTCAAAGGTACGCGCCAACCCCCCACCGCACCCGACACAAATCTCTGCAAGCCTACTGAAGGTTTTAGGTCTCCCTAGTCAGTGTGAGCATCTGGACTCTGCCACCCAGCTGTCTGTGCTAATGTGAAATGTCATAGGACACCGTGGTGAAATCAGTTGCTTCCAGTGATTGTCAAGTTGACCTATGAAAACACCACAGTGAAGAATTGTCACATGTTTTAAAAGGAAACTTTTTAAGTCTAGTTGTCTTAAAAAAAAAAATTATTAAAAAAAAAACAGTAGAACATAACATTTCCCCTGACCTTTTCAGTAAGCCTCCAGCATGTTTAAGGTGCCAACACTGCACAGCCCCCTCATGTGATTTCCTCTGTACACTAACCGCCTGGTGAATGATAGCCTGACCTCAGCAGGACATATAAGATAGACATAAGGCACCATGGATGTGCAGTATAGATCTCATGGTCCAGAGAGATGCTGTTTGACTATGACATACAGAAAGAAAGAGAGAGAAAGAGACACAGAAAGAGTGTGTGTGTGTGTGTGTGTGTGTGTGTGTGTGTGTGTGTGTGTGTGTGTGTGTGTGTGTGTGTGTGTGTGTGTGTGTGTGTGTGTGTGTGTGTGTGTGTGTGTGTGTGTGTGTGTGTGTGTGTGTGTGTGTGTGTGTGTGCGTGTGTGTGCGTATGCCTGTTATCTGGGACTCACCTCCATGTTTCTGTTCTGATAGAGTGCAGTGTAGGGGTGACTGAATGGTAGAGAATGTTTGGCAGCACTCGGCAACAATAGTGTTTCCTCGCAGCTAATTGGCAAAGAAACGATGCCACTGAGTGTTCTGCTTTTGTGACACGGTGAATGTGGGAGTGATTTGCCCCTTTTGTTTCCATTGTGTGCTGTGGCCAATTCATGAAGGATTTGAATAATGGCGCAGCACACAGTGGATGATGCACGACATAATCATCCCCTCGTTTTTGCTCTGTCATTTCCATGTAAGATAAGTATGCATGCATGTTTGTGTGTGTGTGTGTGTGTGTGTGTGTCTTTCTGAAAGAGTGTATGCGTGTGTACAAAGGGATTAGTACAAAAAGATGGAGGGAAATGTGTCATTGCTGCTTGTGTCATTGTTCTTGAAGTTGGATTTTATAGTTTCACAGCTTATGAAAATATTTTTTAAGGTATATAGAATATATTTCCCCTATATGTGTCACTACCAGAACTGCATACTTTAATGTTGATTTTGTTTCCAGCATGACATATTACTTTTCACAAATTTCACAGTGACCTTGACAGTGCCCAAGTCTCACTGCTCCTGTTTTCTTTGTGCAAGATTTCACCTCCCACTAGCTGAGAATATAAAAATACCCGTGAACAAAACACACCTATAAATGCCAAATGTCCTGCATAATGATCATACCATTTTATTATGTGCATGTACTGTATGATGTATGATTAGTTCTCCTGAATGGCACATGTCTTTGGACCTGACCTGACCAGTGTAAAAGCTGTGCTAAAACATCAGTGTCAGAAACCAGAACATTGTGCTGGTAAGATCCTTGCCCCGTAGTGGCCCCTGTTTTATAGTATCTCTCCGTGGCTTATCTGAGGGCTGTTCTTGTGTCTTTGCAGCCCAGCATTCAGTTGACGAGTTAGGGATATCCTGGAGGGATAATCTGGACGTTCCCCTCTCCTACAGTACGTACAGAAACGTGTCTGTGTCCCTGTCCACCGTGTCCACTGCTTCCCGCTGACGTATTCTGTGTGTCACAAAAGATGCATGTCATGAGGCAGGGATCCGCAAACAAGCGTGCCATTGGCCTACGCTTCCCAGTCCAAGATGTAGCAGCAAAGCCAGCATAGACTATGAATAATCACCATAATTTCCTGCAGGCAATACTCAAACCATTTCATGTTTCTGTAAGTGAATGCATTGGTATGCTGTATAAGTCGAGCAAACTTGGAGATGGTTGTCAGGCGCTGCTCTCCCAAAATGTATCAGATTTACAGAAAAAAAGGTGCTGCATATTCAGATACTGCTCATGCTATTACTGTCTGCTCTGTGTCTGTCCATGTATATGTGAATCTGTGTGTACTTTTATGTATTTCGTTGTGATAACACATGATATAGTAGCATGCACAATGTTATGTTTATGTTAGGAAAACAACGATATCTGCACCTAGAAGGTAAGTGGAGTTTTATCTCACAGAATGAAAAAATGCTACCCTGAAGATGACTTCCTGTTTCTGTTTCTGCCAATGTGAACCAATGCTGATGAGCACGGTTTAGCTGCTATCCTGTCATTAGCCTAATTTAATGCACAGGAGACCCACATTGCCTCTGTGGAGAAGCCTGTGCATGTCTAAACAACTGATTACAAGACAGCGCCCATAGTCACGCACATTAAATCAAACTAGCCCTCAAACCACACATTAGAAGTGGTTGTTGCCACTTGACAGCCTTGATTTTTACTCCAAATGTTATCTTGCAGACACTAGAACTCACCCATGCAAATTACAGAAACCCTCCACCTGCAAAAAATAATATATATATTTTTTATTTTCTCCTTCGGAGTACTGCCTATATATATATACCTATATGGGGCAGGCATCAATCACAGCCATATCTCATTTCGGTCTGCACCCAGAAAACAAGTAGACAAAAGTGTCCATATTTCACCGGTGGCTGATGGATGGCTCTGGCACGTCGGCCGAGCCGCGAGGAGATGAAGTCGCCTGCTGCGCTGCGTTAATTGATGGTGGCAGATGAGGTTCTAGCTCGCTCCAGTCATGCTGGTTCTGACTGACAAACTGTCATGGCAGGATCCAGGCACCAGGATCCTTTAAATGAAAACATGCTTCGGGGACAAGGCGCCATGTTTGCCATTAATAATCTGACTCTCGCCACAGATTACAGAGGCTTGTGTGTTCTGCCCCGCATACAGTGTGGGGACTACAGTGCATTGTGTAGAATAGATAACTTCAGCATCTCTGCATGCATACATCAAATATACATCTCTACCAGTGCTATATATATATATATATATATGAGAGAGATAGATAGATAGATAGATAGATAGATAGATAGATAGATAGATAGATAGATAGATAGATAGACCAACAACTGGCTGAGGATTCTCCACTGAAAATATAGCACGGGTCGGGTACCCTTCTGGCCCACACCCTCATGTCCATCCATCGCCATGGTAATAGATTGGGCAGGTTGGATGTGGAGATTTAGCGACAGTGGGCTGCCACAGATTTATTTGACAGGCGGAGCAGGCCGCCGCCACCCAGTATATGGAGAGGGAGAATCCCGTCCATTAATCTCCTCGACAAGCATGGCATTGATCTAGGGTCTCGCTGGCTTTTTTCAGCAGCCCTCGGGGGATTTTTCTGTCAGCGGGTTTACCTTCACAGGAGAGGATTATTTAGCATGAAAGGGACGTGAATCTCCCCCCTCCTGCTCCAGGTGGAAACTATGTGCAATTGTCCAGGGAGGAGTTACAAGATATGCTGAGGACTAATTTGATAACTTTAGATTGTCTACAGATATACTGAGAGGGATTTTAGCGGACACATTCTAAGAATGTGGTACCAGTACCAGTGCTGAGCAGAATTTGAATTCTCTATATTCATTGGCTATTTGACAAAGTGTATTATGTTCTTATCCTCAAACACAAAAATATGTATCACCCAAAAATGAAAACTCAAGACGTAACAACTGCTGCCATTTCCTCCCTTTTTCTTCTTCCATTCAATGACACCCACACCCCCTGTGGAATCTATTAATGTGCTTGACTTCGGTTACTATTTCATGACTTGCTCTCTCCTTGTGTTTGTTTCCTGTGGAAATGGGATTCTTCACCCTCCTCTCCACCCGCTCCTGTGGAAGGACGGTCTGACCTTGTCACCCCTCCTTTTCCCCTCCATGCTTTTTTTCTTGGAGGCAGTCTAGCATTACGTCCTGCTGTGAGAATGCACGAGAGAGTCCCAAGTGAGAAAGCGAGAGTGAAGATGACTTTCACAGATACCCATTGTTGCTTCAACCACAGCCATGGTTCTTTGTTGCTTTGGCCATAAGCCCTGCTGCTGCATTATTACCCTTTAAGCCGTAGGCGGTGTGTGGAAAGAGCAGTGTAAACATCAAGCAGTGCTCCCAAGGAAACATAGCAGCAAGCCTGACGTCTATTTTGCGCATGCCACTATAGGAATGATTGGCTTATCAGCCTAATCAGAAGCCATTGTAACCACGCAATTTAGCAAAATAAATGTGGCTGTGAAAAAAACCTTGAGTTTAGGAGCAGCATTTAGTTTGCAGACTATATTTTTCCATTTGTGTCACTGATATTTCTGTCCTGCACCAACTTGTGCCTGCATGTGTGTGCATGTCTTTTTACTATTGCCCAATACAAATCTCCTGTTTCTAAGCCCACGGCACCTTTCAAAAGGGTTATTCCAGGTAAGAGTTTACAGAAAAAGCCTGAACTCTCCGTGTCTGTCTTCTATCCTGAGCCCCATGCTCCTTTCTATCCTCCATCATGCCCTGTTGCATGGGTAATGGCCAGTTTTTGTTGTTCCTCAGCCCGAAGGTTTCGTGCTTTTTTTATATCTTAATGACATGAGGCGCAATTGTGACAGGAAGAAAAAATGAGTGGATGAAAAGAAGTAGGCACGCTGTGGTCAGTGTGGAAGGTTTTTTCTGCCCCAGAACTCCGACTCTAACTAGCTTTTGTGTGTGTGTGTGTGTGTGTGTGTGTGTGTGTGCGTGCGTGCGTGCAAGAAAAAGAAGACCTGAAAAAGAGACTGAATGCTGCCTTAGAGTGAGTTTACACAGAAGCTCACTGTGAGAGAAAGAGAGAGAGAGAAAGAGAGAGAGAGAGAGTGAAAGAGAGAGGTGAACCTCGTGAGACTATTCTCTCCGAGATGTCTTTGATTCCTTTGACAAGCCTAGCTCTAATCTGTGATATGAACGCTAAAACATTTACGCTCAGGTCTTACTTCCCTAATGAGGTTCACTGCACTGAAATGATAGGCACTTCACGAATGTGCAAGAACATGAGATAACAGCCAGTGGGTCTTTACTGTAATTCTTCTAATTTAACTTCATGTGTCATGTATTATATCCTATATTTACATTTTCTTTTGGCTCTGTGTTTTACTAACAAATGAAGTGGGTGCTGACCTTCTAAAATTTACCAGGATTAGTCTCTGTTGCCCAAAGCTTATGCCCACTTCTCTGAATAATTCATATCAGTGATGTTTGTTGTGTGTTTGTGTACAGATTTCATGGCTCGGCCATAGATCAGAGAGTTGTGTGTGTAGTATGTGTGTGTGTGTGTGTGTGTGTGTGTGTGAGTGAGAGAGAGATAGGACATCCGTTTTATATGTGTGTGTGTGTGTGTGTGTGTGTGTGGCCTATATTTGTAATATATGTAGGCAAGTACATGTGTATGACTCTGAATTTTGATGGTTTGCTGCATTATGATTCACACAACAGGAAGGTGTGTGTGTATGTGTGTGTGTGTGTGTGTGTGTGTGTGTGTGTGTGTGTGTGTGTGTGTGTGTGAAGGAAGTACAATACGAGGGAGGCTGCCCATGCATTAATGCATAGCCCTCTAATCCCAGCCAGCCTTTATCTCCAATAGAAAATATGATTCTCCCTGCCTTCTTTACCTTATCTGCATATCGCGCTCGTCACATTAACATCTGGAGGAGGTGACGTGGCTAGCATACCTCTCCAGCACCAGACCACGTGGGCCTAGCTTCAATGATAATGTGCACTTTTCTCTTCCCAGTGCTTTTTGTTCTTTTTTTCCCCACCTCCCATATCCCACAGAGTAGGAGGATATATGTGAGGTTCTCCTTCAAACCACGTCCGGGTGATTCATCAGGAGTAGGGAAAAGTTTCATTGATGATTGCTCTTGAAATGTTGTTGTCGGGGGGAAGAACCGGATGGAAAAGTGGTGATCCATTTTGTCCTTGGCTGACTCAGTTGCTCAGTTGCACTCGTTCAAACACTTTGATAGACCAAAATGGGACACTGTCAGGCTGCTTGTGGTTATAGCATGATTCAACTGATTAGAAATAATGTGTGTGTGTGTGTGTGTGTGCGTTTGTGCACGTGTGGTTGCTGGTTTATATGTGGAGTTATAAGAATCATGGATCATACACAGTACATCCATATAATATTGGAAAAGTTCCACAGACACACACAAACACATACACACGGCACCCTCACACACACTCACATGCTAATTCACAGCGTATCTTTTGCATTATTTATTTTAGAGGGTTCTGTCAGTGTCCACATCACGTTAGAACGCTCCAGAAGTTCATTAATAACACGCATGAATTATTCATTGTTTTAATATTGTGACAGCAAAATGAAAACAGTCTTTTTTATTATTTAATTTCTCGCTTTAGCATTGAAAGTGGCGCTTGGAAAATAAATGTTGGCTTTTGAGTCCAGAGAACGCTGAACTCTGAACTCAAAGAATGGGCCCACATCCCCCTGCTTTGTCCACACTGAACTGAAAGAGAAAATTGAAACACTTTAAGAGACCTGCATTTGACTTCAAGTACACACAGCGCTTTGTCCGTTTGACATTGAGAGACACAGCAGCGAGGCTTGTCAGAATCACAGAGGAGTCAGGTAGCAGTCACTTCTCTCTCTGTCACTCCTCATCTCCGACACTGAGGAACCACCACAGGGAGGGAGGGAGGGAGGGCGTCAATCCTCACCAGTCTGTGTGCAAATTGAAAGTAATAAGGATAAAACACTCTCGCTATGACAGGACCAATCCAGTTAAGGTGTTGATTAGCCTTATCTGAAGCCTGCGTGCCAATATCTATTACAAGAGTAGTGTGTGACTGTGTGTGTCTGTGTGGGCATAGGTTGGTGTGTATGTGTGTGTGTGTGTTTGTCTGTATGTGCTGATTGGATGGGAGCAAGGACGGATCAGTGTAAAACACGGAGAGGCTCCTGTCAGCACGTTGGCAACAAGGCCAGTGGGCAAGCGGGGCCCACACCTCACTGCCCGCTCCAACAGATGGGACAGCAGCAGAGCACAGGGGCTCAACATGGCCGCTGGCGATGACCTCTGGCCTGGTAGTGGAATGGCTGCGCTCTGGCACAGATGTTACAGGACAGTCTGCAAAAGCCAGAGGAGATGAGGAAGAGGTTCAAAAACAAATCATATTGCTCACTACATCAGTGGAGCTTTCTGGATCACTTGTTAGATCTTGTTGCCAGGTCGAGGATCCTGATGCTAACATGTAATACTGTGGTGTATTTGACGATACCGAAGATGAACTGTTGTTTTCTTTATAACGGAGCTGTAGGTTCCAGCTGTGGCTTTCTAACGATTGCAGGCTTATTGTTAGATTGCCAGAGAGAGAGCTTAGGTCCCCCTCAGGAAAAGACTGAAATTATGGACATAATGGCTTTGGGTTGACTGGTTTGGCATTATTATCCTACAGGGTGCATCCGACTTCCTGTAAGCAGGGCTAGTGACCCTCTTAGTTTCCAATTGTGAATTAAGCGAATGAAGCAGGTGCCATTTAAACTATTTGGACTTTTTAACTTCATGGTAACGACTTTAAGGAGTGCCAGTGGGTCTAGTGGTGTAATTTTGGTGCCATTTTGGTCTCAAAATAACCATGACGTGTGTGAAGATCACATTATACACCACAAACACACAGACACGCACACGCACACATACAGTACACACTCACATCACCATTGACGCACATTTCACACGCACAGGAAGTAATGGGCGGACAAAGCCAGCCTTGATTCGCAGGCGTCCGGGTGGGTGCGCTGTGCTTGGGGTGTTCATGCCGAACCTCTTGCCCTTCTCTCCGGGGTAATAGCAGCCACTGATGTGGATCCGGATGTGGCTCTCCTGAGCTGCCGGCCCAAATGGGGCGTAATTGCAGCCCCGCCACCGAAATGCCGTGAGAGGCGACGAGTCACAGCTGATCTGATCTGTGGGATGATGATGGCGATGATGATGGTGATGATGATGAGGATAGTTACTGCACTAGTGTTTATGGATGGTGCTCGCAGAGTACAGTTCATTAGGTGTGGTAGTACTAATTTATGCACACACCGACACACACTACCACCACCAACACACACACACAGTAAAGCACTTGTGAGTTAGAAAGACTGAATCTAACAGGGTTTTTCCAGAGCAAGTCAGTCCAAGAGATTGAAATGCACAGAGCAAATGCTGTCTCTATGTATGTGGTGGCATGGTAGTTCAGGGAGCCTGTGTGCGTGAGGAAAAGCCTGAGTGCATGTACAGCTAAATGAAAGAATGAGAGAGAAGCAACATGTTTCTCTCTCTTTCTCCCTCTCTCTCTCTCTCTCTCTCTGTGTGTGTGAGAGAGTGATGGGAGGAGTGGCAGCCCTGTTATCAGCACTGTCCCGTGTGGGTTGTCCTGGAAAAAAGTCAGGAGTCTGATGCTGAGGAACAAGAATAGACACAGAGAAAGAGAGATAATATGAGAGGGGGATTTAGAGAAATAGAGAGTGTGAGGCGGGGGGGGGCAGAGGGAGTGATTGACAGGGAGACAGAGAGAGAAAGAGAGAAGGAAAAAGGACAAGCAATGTGAAGAATCACAAGTGAAGATGCACAAGACGGTGCCTGAAGCCAGGGAGAGTGTAGAAAGACAGACATGCACACATGAAGGACAGAGGCAAATCTCTCAGGGGACCAGCTAGGCTAGTTCTTCAGGAATAAAAAGTATAGAAACTACTAAATACATATTCTCCTGTACACAGACACACACACGCACACACATACACACACACACACACACACAAAGAGGCAGAGAAAATGCAAAACAGATGAAATCAGTGTGAAACTTCATCATGGAACAAAGAGAGAGAGAGACAGAATGGTAGGGACTGGGAGTGAGCAAAATTCATTCAGATGTTGAACATTCATTTTTGTGAAGATTCATTCAGACGTTGTGTTTATGCTTAGACATGCTTTTCATCGTGAGATTCTTCTGCTCGCTAAATGTTGCATGCTTTGAAAGCCTCAACAATGCGGGGTAGGTCTTTTATTGTGAGTTTGCCACCGTCTCTCTGTCTCTCACTTTGTATGTTTGTGTAAGAATATTCTTACACAAACCCTAATGCCACATACACTCGCTGAATCTGCTGCTTACAGCCACACAGCCAAACTACAACCCTTACTTGCATTGTTTTGCCAAAATTGCCTTCCTCTCTGTTTTCACCCTATTTATATCTAACTGTAAGAGGAAGCTGGCCAGGGTAATGTGAAGGTCTGAGAGAAGCTCTTTTTCTGTTACTATCACTGTTAGCAGGAAGAAGTACAGGAATTCCAGGAAGATATCTAAAGGCAAACATGTTGTGCACTGAAACAGCAGACCCCTTCTGGTATTTAGTTCTACGCAAAAATTTTTTTTTTTAATGTAATTGTAGAATTACTCAGCAATTATAGTGATAATGCTGATATTTAATTATTCTGTCATTTTGTATGCGTCATTTGGAGCACAGGCATGTTCTGCTGTGTTTGATTAGGTTTTTATTTTGGATGTTTACAAACATCCTCGTGCCACAGCGAGGCTTAATTTGTTTGCACCCGTGCGGAATCCAAGACGGGGGAGAGATAAGTGGTTTGGTTAATGTGGTGTTCTGCAGGTGCCTACTCTCGTGCGATAATCCCGGCGAGCTCTGCCAGGTCTTGTATGCTACTGAATAATGCTCCTTGGTTCCTCGGGTCCTGGTTCCTGCGTGCATACGGGAGCAGATCTGGCCCGAGGGGGCGATGGGTGAGGGGGGGCTCTGCAGGGGGGGGAAGTCAGAGCCGTGGGGCCAATGCTCATTCTCCGCATTCTCTCCCCTCCTGCGGCCATAGACAACAGCTCAGACAAAATGACTGGGCGCCGCCAACTGTGAAATTAATTGAACTTGTGATCCGGGGGCCGGGACCGGCATCCACAAAGTTGTATGCGCGCATGTGCCTACATCATT
Organism: Alosa pseudoharengus; assembly: GCF_046254945.1. Classification (NCBI taxonomy): domain Eukaryota; kingdom Metazoa; phylum Chordata; class Actinopteri; order Clupeiformes; family Clupeidae; genus Alosa; species Alosa pseudoharengus. Next base: position 22,964,776 of record NW_027468774.1, on the reverse strand, counting down.
GTGCATGTGCCTTAAAGTGTGTGTGTGTGTGTGTGTGTGTGTGTGTGTGTGTGTGTGTGTGTGAGTAGGCGCATGTGTATGTGAGCATTAGTTTCTGACCAGTGCATAACCACAGAGACAGAAACTAGGTCATTGTTTGGTATAACATGCCTTTGAATTCCTTCAGAAGGAGCTGCATACTTACTTAGGCTGCAAGGACTTCCAGTTGCAAGGCCAACAGTACAGTAACTGTTTTGTGTACCATCACATACACAGAAGAGCAGGCGTCAGTTGTTTTTTGACCATGAAAATTGTGAAACCTGTCACAGTGTGGCACATGCCAGTGACTTGATTTGTTATGTGAACACTATTAAGCCATGCTAGAGAACAAGACTAAAGAATCTACCACTACAAATTGAAAGGACTGCAAACAGTCACTGTCACAAAACTCTAGAGGTTATGTACAGCATGGCTGTTCTCTCAATGCCATATTACCACTGCCAGCTTTGGCCAGTTCCTTTGACTAGTCCATACTGGTCCACTGCAGCAGATTCAGACACAGTACAGTAGATGTGTTTGCGGTCAGCTGCCTAAGTGGTCAGATCTGCATGGCCACTCGGGCGTGGAGCGGCCAGCAGGCACGTGGCGTGGAGAGCGTGCCATCGCAGAGTGCTCATCGCTCAGAGCTCTCCGCGTCCAACGACGAACGGTTCACCATGCAGTCACAGGCCCCACGGATACAATCTGTGCTGCCCCACATTTGTGAAGTGGCTCTGTGAAAAAGAAAAGAAAAAAAAAAAAGTGTCCATTAGTGTCCCACTGCTGTACAAAATGCTGCCCAGCTGCCTGTCAAGAGCTTAGGCAAATACTGAGTGTCAGGCTGGGATGGTTTGCTGTCTCTGTGTGATAGTGAGTTGAGCCTATGAGAATAGAAGTTTCTGCTGTGCTTGGCTGGAGATTGAGGAGTTGTCTTATTACTTCTTGTAGCCTGGTGCTATTCTCAAAAGGCTATAGAGAGTAACATAGTTGGATCTGCAGCAGTAAACCACATTGGTAAAGATTCCATGAAATCCATGATAGCACTATACCACATCAATAAATCAAATATAACGACAATCTGTGATTAATGGGGTTCAAGCAGGAAAAATCGGAGAAACTAATTTTTGTTACTTGGTTTTGGTGTGTAGATGTTGTATACCAATTCTGGATGAATTTACTTCTGAAGAGTATATTTTAGTTTCAGTTTTGGGTTTTTTGATTCAGAAGTTTACAGGCAATGAAATGGGAAAAGAAATGTTGTGCAATCTAACACAGTTCCTGAGATATGAGCCAAAAACATGGATATTATAGTGCCCCATGTGGCAAATTTGTGTCATACTTGATGCATAGTTTCTATGTCACTATGAATGAACCTATGAAGTTTCATGAGGATTGGCTATTTACAATAGCATATATTGTTGTAGTATGCTGTGCACGAGCAGCCTTGAATTTCTGGTAGACATGCATTTGTGGCAATGCACGTAAAGGAAGGAGTTCAAGAGAATCTAATCAGTTGCTCTTGCTCAAGAAAGGGACATACATGTGGCCTTGAACTTTGACCTATGACCTCCAAAATCAAATCAATTTATCAGGTCAATTCACAACATAGATTCACAGTGAGATTGAACCGTAGAAGAGATGAGTTGCAGTGGTGTGAATTAAACGTTGCAAGATGTTGCCAGCGGTTGCAAGCCATTTCAATAGATTCGTCATGTCAAATCTCAGTAGCAATGCAAAGTAATCTTACAGGATATGTGACGGGTTGTCACTTAGTCAGTCCAGCAGCAGCATCAGGTCAGAATGTTGGCCAAAGAGGAAACAGAGAAATACTTATTAACTCGGTTTTGAAAAAGATTCGTGTCTGCAAAACATCAGTCAAAACAAGTATGCTAATAAAGTGTCAAAACAAACAATTTTACTGACTGATGGCTTATCAGCTAGTTCATATCTGGCTACAATGAGTGACGTAACAAAGGTGTTGTTGTGGACCTTGGGGCATTCTTGAAATATCACGTTGACGAGATTGAGACGGACAGACGGACAACCTGAAAACATAGTGTTTCGCTGTCGCAGGCACGGAGGCATAACTTTACTGCTTGGGCCCCTAATAATCACAATGTACTGTAGCCTTAGAGGTTCAAATTTACCAAAGCCAAATTGATTGTAAACACCGCTCAACCCATGACCGCCCAGGGAGTCCTTCATTCCACATCATGATTAATACTTTGAAGTATATCTCATAATTTCTTGCATTTTCAATTTCATTTATTTGTTTATCAACAACTGCAACAAGAAAATTGTCTTATCATCCAGGCTTTAACATTTTTGAAGTACTGAGTGAATCATCTTTACAATCTTACTGTGTTTACCGAGTGCTATGAGCACCACTGACGCAGGGCCTTCCATTACTTAGATGGAAATATTTGTTTATGTCCGCTGGCATGCAACGGTATTTAATTAGAATAGTTTGACTGGAGCGTGCACGAGTGCAGTTCACAAACACTGCAACCTTCACAAACATTAGCACAGCCAGTCATGTGGTAAAGGGCATGGCAGCTGCCCTCCTTAATCAGTTAATACATGTAAGCCTTTAAGCTTTGTTCCTTCCCATCTCCCAGAGATGCATAGTAATCACTTCATTACCCCAGGCAGGCAGGCTCACCACGGGCCCCTGAACAGGTACTACTGGGGCTCAGATTGGACACCTACACCCCCTTTATCATCCATAATCTGGCTCTCTGATAAGTATGAAAGCACACGGGATGCATGGATGAATGGATGGAAAGATGAATGAATGGATGGATGGATAGACAGACAAACAGGCAGACAGATACTGGGGTGTAGACTGTCCCAGACTCACAGAGATGTGAGGGCTGAACTAAGTGGTTGATTCACTCCCCTTTTTCCTCCCATTGTGGTGCTCCTGAGAACCAGTGAAAGGGCAAGGTGATAATATCACCCCACGGACCTGGTGGAGTAAGGTAAAGACAGCCGACAAGGCTGACACAATCACTAGTCAGAGCAAACCTACTGATGTAGTGACCTGAGACATGTGTGTGTGTGTGTGTGTGTGTGTGTGTGTGTGTGTGTGTGTGTGTGTGTGTGTGTGTGTGTGTGTGTGTGTGTGTGTGTGTGCCTAACCTAGCTGTGAAAAGGCTATCGGATGATGGAACAAAAAAAAATGGGAAAAAACACATGCTTTTACTAGATTCTGATTTATTTTCTCTGTTTATTTTTTCTCTCCCTTTCTCTCTCTCTCTCTTTCTTCGTCCAACGTTAGGTCTCTTTACTGAGAGTACCATTCAGTACCATTCCTGGCCAGGGTATCATAAAAGCTCAATTAAATCTTGTAGCAGTGGCTGAGAGAAGATGAAACATTTGAGAAATGCCTGGCTGTAAAAAGAACATGGCGTCATTTAAAGGCATCAGCACTTTCCACAAGGTGTAGTAATCGAATCCCACCCTCTCTCCGAGCCCCTTCGTCTCCCACCAGAGCTCCACACCAGTGTACTGCACTTCCACCCTCACACCATCCATAGCCGCTTCATCATCACGACTGCCCCTATAAACAGGCAGGCAGGCAGACAGAGAGCCCCGGGTCTCCTGTACCTATATTACAACACTCCGTCATCCCACACACCTCCACTAACCCGATTGGTGATATTGGCTCTTTATGGTCAGTTGACTGTGTATTGTTTGTATCCGTGTGTGTGTGTGTGTGTGTGTGTGTGTGTGTGAGAGAGAGAAAGAGAGAGAAAGAGAGAGAAAGAGAGAGAGAGATTGTGTGTGCTTATTACTTTATTTCCTGCTTCCCTCTGAGGGATTCTGATGTTTGTGTGGGTGTGAGTATTTGTTTGTGTGCATGTGGTCATGAGTGTGTAATTACTGAACTGGTAATGAGGGCATGAAGAAACAACAAAAGTGATGATCGGCCATCATCCTCACTGCAGGTTTCCTTCCCCGGGAATGATAAGGCTGCACACAGGGGTCTGGTTAATCCCAGGTTACCATTGCCACAAAAAAAGATAATTTTACCTCCACCCCAAACAACCCCACATCCACCCACCCACTCCTCTCCTGGTACTCAGCTCCCACCCCGCCCAGTGTGTATGCCCCCCCTCCCCATCCCTGGCTCTTCTCCGAGAGGTGAAATCTGCCCCCCTGGTGCCCACGCTCTGCTGATGGTGCAGCTGGCCGCCTTCGCGCTGGATCTTAAGCACAGATAATTGTCAGGCTTGCGGGGCAGAAGGGAGAAACGGAATGGGAAGGAGAACAGGGGGGAATCATCCCAAGGTGCACATTCCACACAAACCGCACTTACGCCCAAGTGATTAATCTCAATTGTTGGCGAAAAAAACGGGTCGCTCGAAGGGAGAAAACTTTTCATAGGAGCACGGTGCAATTAGCTGTGTGTGTGTGTGTATGTGTGTGTGTGTGTGTGTGTGTGTGTCTAAGAGAAGGAGAGAGACAGAGAGAGAGTGGGAAAGAGAGAAAGGAAGTGAAGTGAAACCAACACTGTCGATGAATCATGACTGAATGGACTTAAGTACATTTCTTCGAATGGTTATTCAGCCCCCCCCCCCCCCCCCCGCCCCCCCCGGCAGGGATTCTGCTAAAGTGCTGGACGTTTAGCTCTTCCAGATCATGCCACAGTGGAGAAAAGGGAAAGAAAAGTGAATGGGATTTGTCAATAATAGCTCATTTACATAACCCGCACCAGTAGTGGCACCTCCGGTGTGGTTTGCTATCGTCCCAGTCTACCTCGTTGCCTTAGAAAGCCCTCCCTAGCCTTTCACAATGCTAAATAAATCCTTTAATCATTTTGACCTTCACAGATCATTTCTCACCCAAAATTTGTGAGAGCGGAGGGAATTTCATTAGCTCGGCTAATGTGCGGCGGCTAAACTCATTGTGGTCCTCATATAGCCGACGGCAGGGTCAGTGTCATCAATGATGTGAAAGCAGCTAATTCTGGGGGAAGTTCTTTGGGTGCTAATAATGGAATCAGGGCATTCTTCAGTGATAAATATGCCCCGAGGTCGTGGACTCCCCACATGTCATATTTAATGTTCCACAGTCCATGTACTGAGCTGCAGAATGGCCCCTTGTTGCGGTAGTCAACTTTAAAATAGCAACCTCAATTCATACAGTTGTTGGATTCCTTTTTCTCTTTTGTGAGATGACCTCAGCCTCCTCGTGAGGGGAGTTCAGTTGCATGCTCTTTATATGGCTGTGTGACTGAGCTCTGTCAAATGTGTTTCAATATTATCTAGTGACGCACAGACAGCATAGCAAGGTCAAGTATCAGTATTACTCAAATCAAAGGCAGAAGCAGATGGTGAATGTAGATGTATTGTTGTCATTGGTACATTGTTTTCTTGACTCGCAGCTAATTGTGATGGGGCCAATAAAAATGTCAACGGCAAAGAAAAAATATCAAGTGGAGGAAACTGGCAATACAAAACATAATAGAGACTGCCAATACAAAACATAACAGAGAGAGAGAGAGAGAGAAAGAATATACTGTGACAAAGAGAAAATGAGATTTACTCTGAGGTTGGTTTACTTAACGCCTGACCCAGTCTCTCTTAACAAAGGTGTATTGTATGACTTAATGGCTGGCTGTACTGCCTGTTCCACTGCAAACATACATTCTCATAGCATATGTCTCCCTGGGCCTTTCACACAGGCAAAACACACACAGAGGCTCTCGTTAGCACTAAAGAGTAGTTCAAAAACAGAATAATTTTCAGTATGTCCATTGGAGCAAGGATTTTAAGACAACATTGGATTAGAATAGTCTGTATTCAAGACTTTGATATTCTACTCATGGGAAGATGCATAGTAGTGTATTTATGTTTTAATCTTCAACAAAAACTACACACTCTAGTTTTAAGCTTCTTACTTAATTGTATCTCCCCGAAAGAAATGTTGAAAAACGACTATGGTACATGATTGAGAGACTTGAATACTTTCTCCAGCTCTTAAGAGTTTCGAGTTTGTTTAATTTACACAAACAAGCAGACAGACAGATGCCAGGGCTTCCCTGTGGAAGATTCTCTTTAAGCCTCTTCTCACATAATACACTCAAATTAGGAGTGTTTGACTTATTTTGATTTTAATAGGTTAAGAGCGCTGTTTACATGAATACGTCTTGTGTTGGGAGGATTTAGTTTGTAAATTTAATCCATTACACATTTAGTCAAATTCAGCTAATTTAAATATCAGTAACCTTTTGCGGGAATCAGAGGCTGCCTCGTTAATGTCTGGTAACATACCAGCACAGAAGGTATAGGCATAAATAAGCATTCAGTTCCTCCATGACATGCGTTCCCTGTGTGATATCCTTGTAATGATGCAAATGAAGGGCGTCATCAGAATTTCTCTCCAGACCCAAAGTTCAGCCGATAGCGCGGCCTGCGAATTAAAACTGACAAATATGTGTTTGGTGTCCGGATGAAAAGCCTCTGCCATAGATCACTTGGAACGCCAGCCAGCCATTTCCTCAAATAGAAGCTGCCACTCTGGCTTTAATTTAAAGACATGGGATTCAAGTCATCGTGGACTTTACTTTGCACTTCCTGACCTTTCCGTTTTGCCACTTATTTGAATTAGTCTCTGCCAGGCCAGAGGGGAAAATATATATGCACAAACTTGCATAATCTGGGTTTTCAAATGAAATCAACGTCAAAGTGCGCTGAGATTTGGACATGGTGCCTGGGTGGATGTAGGGAATTGGGTTTAGGCCTCCTAATGGACTGATGGGAAGAGAAAAGCTGCACCTGAGAGGGAAAATCTGCAGTGTGCAGGCATGTGATTCTCTAGGAAGGAATTAATTTGGCCTAAACTTAACTGTTAGATCACAGGTCGGCCCTGCACCAGCGGTTTCAATATCTTTGCTCTAATCTCAGGTTAAGTTGTCTGCAAGGTTTCCATAGTAACTTGTCCTGAATAAATAGAGAGGGTGCTTCTTTTACATGGATCTTTTCATTCGTCCCTCAACTGGGAAGAAAAGGAAGGGAGCTGACATTCAGTCAACACAAGAGTGACAATGAATGAACATGTCTTGGGAGTTTGGCATTAGTTTGATCAGTTTGATATCCTTTTTATTAGAAAATGTATTAAATATATAGAATATTTTAGAAAAACTCGCATAAGATCACGCATGGACCCAACATGTGTGGTGGGTCTTCCTTTTAACTGTTCAATCCGGTGTTCCTATCTGGTGTTGAACATATTTCCATATTATTGCTATTGAGTTTATCAAGGCTCTTTAGCCTGTAATATGATCAGTTATGAGATGTGTCATATATTTTCCGCAACAGAATTTTTTTTCTAGTTTCACATTTTTCCATTAAATATTTATAAATATCTCATGTCCATGTACTATAATGGTCATTTAGAGCTTAGTACCAACCCTGAACAAATTTCTCCACTATTCAGTATTGCCATACCAATACCATACTCCATACTTATTCCTTATGCCTATGTGGCACATATATAGTGTCTCGCATTGATTACCATCACCATTGGTGGCAAATAGACGAATGACCGCCTGTCAACTTTCAAGGGCCAGGAATAAGTGAACGAAAGCAAGCTCATTGTCGAAGCCAGCAAGAACGAGTCCACAGAATATTGCAACATGTAATGCAAGCTATTACCAGGGGCCATTGGCTATGTAGCCTGAGCATCATGATTCACATTAGATTAGAACAGACTTCCCGCATTTGCCCCGAGGGGCCCATTTGTCTTATGGCAGTCACAAAATATCAGTTAATGGTGACAAATACTCACTGTGTTGCACACACACACACCGCAATTTATACTTAGCCTTTACCTTTCACACCATATTCATTACGGGCCTCCGTTATCAGGTGTGGATGGATGGACAAAAGAAAACCTGGTGCGTGTGGCAGAACTGACAAGGTGCCCATTTTCCCGCTCTTTAACAGTGTGAGCGTAATTCTCGCTTGTGCTTGTCAATTAAATTGATGGTTAGTGGAGTTAGAACTCCAGACATCTTAAAACAGCCCGTTATTTGACTGGTCTAAGGGCTTCCTGCGTGTAAATGCTGGTGGATGGAATGAAATGAATCCTATGGACCCGGGATCCTTCAGGACTCTGATGGGAAGGAGGTGAAATATGTCCTTCATGCCTGACCCTAATAGCCTCACACCTTCTGTTATGCAAGTGCTTCTCCATGGAACTCTTTCTCTCTCTTTCTCTCCCTCTCTCTCTTTCTCTGTTTCTCTCTCTTACACACTCTCTCTGCTCTTATTTTCTCTTTCACTGTTCTCAGCTTCTTTCATTCACAACTCCATTCTTCCCCTTTATCATCTGACTGTCATTTTCTCCAAGGCTCCTCTACTTGTAATTTATTTCCTTCTTCCTTCTTTTATATGTCTTGGCCCTTTATTCACTCCTCTCTCTCTCTCTCTCTCTCTCTCTCTCTCTTTCTCTTTCTCGCTGTTAGTGTGCTCAGTGCTAACCGACCCAAACTCTTCAGAAGCTGCCCTAGTTAAGGGGGTATTTTAAGACTTCCCAGACGGGTTAATGTGCCCTCTAAACTGCAGTTGGTGTCATTCTCAAGTGCAGCCTTTTTACCTCCGAACTGAAGGGAAAGAGTCGAGAAGACATCTCAGCTTTACACAGGGCCATGTTCTGTTCTATTGTTTTTGGATCATGATGTCCCAGCTGGGGTGGAATTTGGGCTTTAAGAACTACACACTGAAGAAAAAAGGGAGGCCCTGAGGTAGAATGAAGAGAATTGAACTCAAGCGAAGAGCTTGACAAGGTTATAGCATTCTTTCCTATGATTTAGGCTTTCATGGCTCCATGCCATGAAAGCCCATTGAGAAGTGCAGGAGCAAATAGATTTTTTCATTTTTTTCATTATTGCAGTTTGGTTGATTTATATTTGGAAACAGCCTTTAAATGCAGACATAAAATAATGTTTGAGCTGTGAAGAGATGTGTTTGTTTTGTATTTTCACTAGTGGTGCATTGCCAAAGTAAGATGTTCACATTCAGTGTTATTCTTTCTTCTTTGAGAGCAAGTTTGGCATTGGTGGTACATTCATACCCAGTTGCTTTTGCAGAACAAAGAAATAGGAAATAGGCCTTATTTTCATTAGTGTGAATTGAGTTGAAATGGTTCCTCCTCCCCTCTGTCCTTGACTGTTTGTGCTTCTTGATTTACTCAGTGCTTCGATGTGCAGACACCTCACTTCCCCCTTTTAAACGGCCTCACTGAGGGATGGGATGACCCCCTGATTATATTTCTCAGTGCCATTGGGCAATGAATGACGCGTCTGTAATGTTTTCAGGCCAAGATTCTCGTTAATCTGCTAATGCTTTTTAAATGGAGTCAGAGATGGTGATGTGTCTGGCATGCTTATAAAGGAGCCTATTATCTCGCATGCAAGTACAGAGGGGTGATAGCTCCTATACAAATACACTAGTTTGTGACGGCATTTTATAATTACCTTTTTTGTGTCTGTGTCCCCCTGTCATCTAAATTGCTTATGTGTCATCTGTACGGGTGAAACGAGCTGCAAAACACATGTCTTGCTGAAAGGCGTTATTTCTCCTCTGACTCAGATGAATTGTTTGTCTGGGGTGCTTGTCAGTACATCGTCTGGCCCCTGCATCATTGTCTCATACCGACCGTGCGCTGTATATTGGAAAAGTCACATCTGGGGCTGATGGTTTTCTGTGGCACACATTTCATACGTGGCAGTTTATGAGTTCCCACTCGCTAATCTTAGTTTTATTTGAAATAGCTAAGCGTCAAATGCAGTAGGCCTGTAGACTTTCCCATTAAACAGTGAATGTTTATTCTTATTTCGCATTTCATGTGAAGTTATACCTGTATGTGGCCTGATGTGTGTTTGAAGCCTGGGAAACAGGTAATGCTCCTTAAATGGGTTCAGTGAGATTACAGAGAAACTTTGCTTGTTCACTTGTAGTGGTCTCTTAAGAAGCCTGCTACTCCCTGAGTATCATATAAAAGCTTCCTTTGTTTTAGTTACAACTTATCAGACATGATGGGTCAGTTTTGATGAGCAGCGGGTAGCCAAAGAAGACACTTACAGTGCACTTGACCACGGCTTGTTTTTTCACTGACACAGCCCTGGGTACGCAAGTAGAATTGCCATTTAGACAGCGTGCGTGCACGCTGGACAGGAAGATGATAACTACATCGGGCACAAACTAATAAAGACGCGCTGCCTCTCACCTGGCCATAGACATGTCTGCTTGACCAGCCTGCCATAGAGATCTCTTTTTCAAGGCCATAGACTGTGTGAATCAAGCCTGCATCCACATTCTCTGGACTGAGCTTCCTCAGAGCTCCCAGTGTCTGTCCCATACACGTTTCTGTTCACCTCCCCAAACTGTGCAAGGCCCTCGAGGGGGCGGCAGAACGGCCGCGTCCTGTGACTAATTAAAAGAGTAGAGAGGGAAGGGCTGACACGGGAAGGGAAGACGGAGAAAGAAAATGAAGATTAAGGGGAGAGACAGAAAAGAGTTTTTGGAACAGCAAAATGACACTGAAAATTAAAAACAAAATGTTGTCAGGTCATCATTTCAATGTTTAAACAATAGCTTATTTGTTTTGTGCAGAGAAGAGATATACCATCAACCATTCATTAAATTGAGTCAGAGATATGGAGAGAGAGAAAGGGAAAGAGAGAGAGAAAGAGAGGGAGGGAGTGAGAAAGAGAGAGAGACCATTTTCAACCCTGTGGTGTGCTTTCATGGAACAAAGAAGGATGGAAAGAAAGAAAAAAAGAAAGAAAGAGTAATCATTAAGAAAAAAGCCATGAAGAGATATTTCCCTAACCTTTGGTATACTGATTTATCACAGGTGCTGCTGCACTCATCCAGCCCTGGCAAAGAACCAGCGAACATTCTGGAAAGGTCAACATGATGCCACTGCTATCTCATGAATCTGGCAGACAGTGCCTGGCTAGCTGTGTTTGTCTTTAGCCTTGTGACTTTAAACACTTTATCTTTGCGGGGGACAATGTGTTTGATTGGATGTGAATTGGAGAAGACTCCTGGAGACTGGCGTGGTGTGTGCAGATGACGTCTTGCCATAATTGTTTTGCTCCCGCGTGAGCGAAGCTGTCAGCGGTCGCCGTGACCCTTCTCTCTTCACCCCCTCCGTGTCATTTTCACTCCTCTCATCCTCTGTTTCTTCCATCCCTTCATCTGAGAAGAACTAATATCACACTCGTTTTCACACCAACTGTGCCTAACTGTCTGTGGTAATAGTGCTACGAGGAGTTTTTGTGGTGCCTATCAGCAGACTGAATGTGCACTCTCACTCTCACTGCGATGGTCTGAATGTGTCACACAGTAAGGGCAATGGTAACAGAACCTGGTTACAGATCTACGGGCATCATACTTCAGCCTCGTGAAATACCCCTTCTCATCCTCATCCACCTGATCTACCAACACACCTGGAGGACTCTCACAGGCAAACACCTGTGAAAACAACAGTCTTAATTTTTTCACCCCCGAAAGAAATACACACTGAACTACCTCATAATATTATTAGGATCTATTTGACACCTGCCTGACTCCCAAGGGGTTGCAGTAAAACCCATGTTCCAGATCTTGTATCCCATCCTTACTTGGCAGCTGTCTCCTCCATTTTTTTTTTACTGAGATATTGATGTATTGAAAAAACAGTTGGAATTAATGTAAATGCAGCAAATCCAAGCTGGGTTTGTTTTCCTCTGCTCAGCTGGTTGTGTTTAATTAGTCCTCGCTCCTCAACATAATCCTCCTGTGGGCCAGGGAGAGCTGTTGGTGTGTGTGTGTGTGTGTGTGTGTGGGGGGGGGGGGGGGGGGGGGGCTGGGTCTGCTTCTGTAGTGCTGAGCTGGAGAGAAAGCTGGTCACCCACGCAAAGATTCCCACAGGAAATATTCATTTTACAGCCCCATTTGTTGCTGTTACCATAATTGCTCTCTAGTTATTACCTTGCTACGCATACACACACACACACACACACACACACACACAGCAGAGTGGCAACATCTACATGTATGAGTGGCCACAGAGATCTGAAACTGGCGTGCTGAGAGACTGCTCATGCCACGAAATCCCCCAAGGACAACCTGAACCACATATGAAGAACCACTCCTGTCTGCAAGCACTGCCATGGCAATGCCGAAGAAGAGGATGAAGAAGAAAAAGACAAAGAATTAGAAGAAAAAGAAGAAGAACACAGAGAGCCAATTATTTCCCTCAGCATGCTAATGAAAGTCAAGCCCGCTGCTCATCCCCCCCCCCCCCACACACACACAAAACGACCCTCCTAGCCCGCCTCGTGTAATTAATGCCTTGCCTTCCCCAAGCCCTGGAGTGTCTGCCTGCCGGCTGCCTGCCCGCCCTGGCCGTGTTTATTCGAGATACTTAGAGGGACGCTCGTCATTATGAGCAAAGACGCCGGCTTAGACAGCTAATCAATAGCACCCATACCTCTGCTTCCCTGGCAGCGGCGGTGCCATTGCCCAACCCCCCACCCTCCTCCACCCTCTGTCATTCCTCTCATCTGTCTGCCTTCCTTGGTTCAGGCTGCGGCTGTGGATTCAGGCTCGGGCTGCCTGTTCTGCCCTGCAGCTGCAGGACGTGATAGCATAATGTAAATCAGCATACATTCGTCAGAAGGGCTGCGCAAATGACGGAGTGCTACGCAACAGCAACAGCCATTTATGCAGACATGCAGTTTTAAACATTATTTGACTGGCCAACTTACATTAATTGCTTTTACATAAAAAAACACAAATAAAATAAATGGTGTCATAGCCTGTGTAGACCTATCATCATTTCAGGGACATTAGTCTTAATTTAGGCAGGTGCTGCTTCTCACAGTGATGTACTGTGGCCTAAGTAGAATAATATTTTGGTTCTTCTGATGTTTTATTTGTTAATACCCCTGAACACGCAGAGACTGTCAGGCTATTACACATCTTTACACACAATACATCTATGGAATGCACAAGACCTTCAAAGCTAAACTAATAAATCCAGATGAGTGGTGTAGGCCATCAGTCCTCTTCCTGCTAAAGCTAACTAGACAATAGCTTGTCTCAACTTTCACCTTGGTTGACGAATGTTGCGATTAGTGGAGATTTCACTGGGATGAAATTAGAAGGTCTCAAAGTAGTAAACAAGTGCTTGTCTTTTTCATGTACATGAACAATAGTTATGCAGTATTATATTTTCAGAAGGGATTATATTATCACATGAAATGGCTTTTATTGGGACCTTTTGGCAGGAAGTTTTCCCCTGATGGTATTTTTATGAACTGTGTCTATAGTTATGGCCCTATAACTGTGGACAACTTCCATTGAATGACTCCAGGGTTTTACCGGATAGTGGCAAAGCACCATTAACTTTTCCCAGTGGATAGCTGGCATGATTCAAAGATTGCCAGTATTGGATAAAACTTGCTCCCTGATACAGCATGAGAGCATTAGGATCAGAGTGAAAGTAGTGTGCACTGCATAGACTCTGAAATAAAGCACCCTGATCTTTTTCAACACATCACTAAAATAACACCTGGTAATTATGTGACTTCCAAGGAGCGGATGAATAATTATTACCTGACTTCTTCATCATGGTGCTTCAAGGTGATTCAAAGTTAATGCTGCTAAGTAGGTTAAATCCTCTGTGGGGCTGCAGAGCTCTTGCTTCTGAACTTTGTTTTTTGTGGTAAAGAGGCTCAATATTCTTATGACATAGTGTTATCAAATCACATCATTTTAATCCTGAAGTGAATTGTAAACATATGTGACTGATACTTCCTTAAATGTTTGTATTTGCAGAATTTAAGTCATTTTGTATTAACCATTTTTTGATAGTCATATTATTCCAAGCTGACAGATTTCCCCAAAATTGAGTCACTGCACAGATACCGGATTAATCGCAGTAGCAGGATCTAGATGAGAGGAGAAGACACTGACTCACTCTTTGGCTGAAGTGTATGTAACTAAAGCTGCGATCCATAGTGATGGATTCAGACGCTTACCAGCATGTGCAATACCTTAGGTATAAAATCAATCCCCTTGGTATCACCATACATTATAAAGCGACATACAAGGAAGATCAGATGACTCCAAATGTTAGTCACTTGGGAATGACTTCATTAATGCTGGAGGAGCCGTTCTGCTCATATTCCCTATTTAGAGCATCATGGAAGAATACTGCCGGCAATGTTGATATTTGTCAGTATTCAGTCAGCAATGGGTCTAAAGAAGTAATGAACCTCATAGGAAATCAAGCACATATCGCTAAATGAGCGCTAGCAGTGCATTAGTGTGGTGGTTTATTCTCAGCACACATTATGCAAGGCACATCTGTAATCACCACACTTTATAACTGAGCCAGACAGCAGAGACAAGGACAATTGCTATTTTCATCCATACAAGCTCAGGATGCAGTCATGCACCCTGGATCTGTAACATTGTTTGGAAGAAGCAGAATAGAAATGCTAGGTGTATAAATAGGTGTAAACGGGGTCTTTCCAGCTATTTATATCTCTTCTTTGATACTCTAAATCTACAGGTATATCACATGTAAAGGCCTGGTGCATTATATTGTATTGTCTATGGTCTGATATTAACATCTGATGCAGTGTAGACCGGGGGTATAGGAGGGAAGGCTCATTTCATGTCTTTTTTTTCTTTCAAAGAAAATTAGGAACAAAAATGCAATCAGCCACTGAACACAGAACAAATGGTGCAAAATGTTCAGAGGAAGCTTCCCCAGACTTGCAGCCAAGTGTCAATCAACCCTTAAATCCACAATGGCAAAGTCATTAGCACGTCTGAGTTGTAATTTTCCCCTTTATCGCATCTGCAGAAAGGCTGACATTTCTCCTTCGTTAAGCCAGTTCATCACACCCTCCCTTTTTGCACATATAATTTGTTAAAGTAATTATTCACACCACGGCAGAAAATATGGAGCAATTTTTGAGTGAAATATAAATAATGATTAGCCTTCTATGATACCTTTGGTGTTTTCCATTAGTACCTAACCAAATGTAACAACATCATCTGTTTCATCAACACCTTCTTATTAAATCAGTGGTGCGAGATTTTGATATGTGGTGTCAAAACAGAAGTTGTGTAAATAGAGCAAACTGTAATATTACATGTATACCATTTGTAGAGCTGGATACTGGTGCTTCAGAAACTGAATGCATGCAGTGTTATATATTTGTATGTGCTTTTGTGGTGTTTTTATGTGTCATGTGTTGGGGAATATTCCATTATACAGGACTCCCTCACTTGGAAGCGACGCAATCTAGGCTCTCCAAACGCCTATGCACCATGTGCCATCACAAAGAAGCCCTAATAGGCCAGGATAAACGCAGCTTTGAGTGATGTTACTTCTTTGGAATTGAAGGAGACATCAGTTAAATCTGTGTTCATCCTTGCTAGCAAGGCCATGTCACAGAGGAAGACCTCCCCAACAGCCAAAATCAGCCGACACAAGGAGGATGTGGTGAATGACCTGTTCTGTTAAAAAATTACCCTGAAATTGTATGTAAAATTGATTGATCATGTTTTTAAAGTGTTTCCTCGTTTTTGTTGCATCATTAAGGGGTGTCTGTAAGTAACTCTACATGTGAAAGTGTTTTGTATTATTATTTTAGCATATATCTAAATACAAATTACTTAATTTTGGTACTACATGCTGGGGGGTATGGACCTGATGGGGTATATAACCTGACTGCAATTCTCTGGATCTGTATTTCTTAATTTCCTGAACTTCAGTGATTTGCCACTTTAACTAAGATGACACAAGTAAAAAAAATCAGGCACTCTATTACAAAGCTTTACGTGAAACTGACATCACGGTCACAGTTAATAATGTGTTAACTCATATTGTTAGTAGTGAATGGCTAATAAGACTCTAATAATGAGACTCTCATCACAAGTCTAACCACAATCAATGATCAGTATCACGGAAATGGCCAATGAACAATAACAAGAGTTTTTTAGTCCAATATTTTGGTGCCTAGGCTACTTAAGTTTCAGGGCATGGCTGTCAGACCGTCCATCACTGACAACGGCAGCAACATTTAATGACCCAAATGTCAGTGAAAATAACCCAGCGAAAATAGCTTTGAATTCAGCAGATGCTAATCAAGGTCACTGCAATCAGTAAACTGTCCGAGACACTTCACTTACCATCAGATTTTCATTTCACATTCACAAGTTTTGATTAAAAGAAAACCAACATTTGGGTCACAGGCTTTATCACAAATATGTGCTGTAGATTATAGTGATTTATATGATTTCATGAGCTCCATATGAATAAACATGTAGCTTCGTGGTTAGAAATGTCACCTTAGGAAACTGTCTCATCACCAACATGTCATATTCTGCATTCGGTCAGCTCCATTCATCTTGTCACATCCCTTGCTGTTTACATTTTTTTCTCACCTTTGGAATTTGTTTTGCCACAGAAAAATCCATTGAGACCCCATTGTGTCCAAGCTGCTGATGCAGCTGTGTTAGCAAGCGTTTCGTCTACAGCCTTTTCGTTAGCTGTAATGAATTCCTCATACCCAAGTGGGCTAACTAGCGGTATCTGCATCTGCTACATTTTGTAACCCTATTAAGTGACTGTGGGTGGGCCTATTGGGCCTGTGTGTGTGTGTGTGTGTGTGTGTCAAGTCAAGTCAAGTCAAGTTTTAATATAGCGCATTTCATACACAGGTCATTCAATGTGCTTTACATAAACAAAACCAAACAATAATAACAAATAAAAGCATAGAAGGGCAATATAGTCAAAGAATAGTTCAAAAGGTAAAGATCATAATAAAAAGAAATCATAAAACACAAGGTAAAATCATTTAAAAATAAAGAATAATTAGTAAGCAAAAACAAAGGCAAAAGTAGTAAAAAAGTAATAAAAGACAAGGTAGAATAATTATCAGGCAGATTCAGAATTTGTAACTCGGCGCAGTTAGCAGAAAGCATCTGAGAACAGTTTGGTCTTAAGTCTAGATTTAAAACTGGCTACAGTTGGGGCCTTTTTGATGTCATCCGAAAGTTGGTTCCAGAGCTGAGGCGCATAGCAGTGTGTGTGTGTGTGCGCGTGTGCATGCGCAAGGAGGGTGCATGGGGAGTGGGCTGGTAAACAAGCTAGTGAGAAGTAGTCACGTCTGCAGATTCTTTTATAATAATGTATTAAAGTAATAATGAATATTGAGCAGCAAGTTAATTGTGGGTTGTTTGTGCATGTGTCTGTGGTGGAGAGTTTTGTGTGGTGGGGTGGGGATGTAAGTGAGTTTGATTGTAGACTCTAGTGATAGGCTATGTTTTGGTGTTCATGTGTTTCACATTGTTGGACAACAGCTTGGTTTACTCATTTGACAAACAGGAACCTGTAAAAAACAATGTTTTCAGCAATTTTTCACTTATATCCCACGCAGAATTGCTTCAAATCCAATAACCCTGTCCCTACAAGATATTGCTTGCTTTCCCAAGAACAATTTAAGATGTTTCATCTAGCTCACTGGGGGACAACCCTATTCTCTTTTTTTTTCTGAATCTGTCGAGTTGTTTCCCAGCCGAGCTCAAAAACAAGTTCATTTATCCTCAGCATCTTGGGAACATCTAATTGGTCCCTTCATCAAAGCAGGCTGATTGGCAGGGCAATGCAAACAGTGCCAAAACTGACTATTCTGGCATCCCTGCTTGTGCCCTGTGTGGGTCACAATGTTGAGGTTCTAGCGTACGTTGCCATTTCAAGGCTGTCTAATTGGGCCGCATTGCTAGTCATCTGTGGTTCTAATCAGAGGTGTTTGTCTTTGAGGCAGTTTCATCTGTTGACATCACCACTGGAAAAAAGGGGCCTTGACAAGACTTTGCTTGAATGAATCATTTCTTTTTTTTCTGCTGCCACTGCTCGCCATCTTAGTCCTGATTGCGTTGATATGTTTCTCATCTGGAGAGCACTTCTGTTGGTTTTTCTCTGTTGTAGAACTGTGTGTGTCTGTGTGTGTGTGTGTGTGTGTGTGTGTGTGTGTGTGTTGCTGAAACTTCTTTTGTTATTAAATTATGAAACCACTGGCATGCAAAAAAGCCTGTCTCCTGCCACTCAACATTAAGAACTCCAGAGTTTGTGTCTCACCAAATTGCTAGTTAGTCATCGTTTTAATGCATTTATTGCACTAATCAAATAATTCATTGTCTTGTTTAAATGCAAATATGGAGTTATCAAATATTCATTCCATGCGTGTTTGTTCCATCACTGTTGCGTTGCCTGTTTTGATGTAATTAGATAACCAGATGCATTTCAGAGCTTTTGGAAACAAAATAGATACCTTGCACCATGATTGTAGCGCCGCAGAATCTGCAGGTGCGCTTCTACAGTCATCATTGGCTCGGAACATTGGAAGAACATGGAGGGCCCTATGAGGTGTCCCTCTCTCAGACCTGCCGACCAGACCGCGTGCCTGGAGTGTATGATGAAAGCATCATAAATGAGCATTCATTCACGCTCCCTCCATCTTTCCCCCCCTCTTTTGTTGTTTTCCCTGCATCAGAGCATGCCATCAAAGAGCCCAGGGTAATGATGATGACGGCTCTATGGGATCATCTCTGATCGAGCTCAAAAAGAGTCATATAGTATGCTGCTCTTATGTGCTCGGTGATAACATCCGTTCCTTGCTACATATACTAGACTCAGAGACCTGCTAATTAGTGACATACATCCTCATTTCATCACTGACCCGATGGCGCTACCATAAGAGGATGATCAGTGTTTCTTCACAGAGAGGGTTTTTTAACCTCTAGAGATCATGGAAGACTGAAGGAATATGTGATGTAATGGCTCTAAATACTGCATGTCTCACCACTGTTCCACACCCACCTGAACAACTTCCGCTCATTTTGCAGATGGTCTTATTCACTTTGAAGCACACTGCCGGATTCACATGTTTCTACACAGCATGATTCCGTCTAACCTGCTACCTTGATCTAAGTACAGGAGGACTGCTTCACACTAGTCATTACCAATGAAAGCCCAGAATTTAATGCCAATTATTTATCTCTCTCTCCACCAGATAACCACCAACACGACTTCGGGAGTCATCTAGATCTCACAGCGCACACTCCGCACACTCCCAAAATCGGTAAGGGCACTTACACACTTTCTCTTCCTTTCAGCTGTGATTTTGGTTGAAAACTAGCAGTGTAACTACTATAAATGCATGTTAAGACTTTACCAGCACAGTTGGCACTGACAAAAGACTTCCTAGCATCCAAGAAAGCCATTATTATGGACAGGGGCCCAATATTTTCCAGATCTGGCCTATCATCCACAACCATCCCAGCACCAGCAGTAGACCTTTGCACACACACACCCACACCCATTAGGCCTTGGCAAGCATGTTGAACTGTGAAAGCCTTTTTTATGTTTTCTTGGGGTGGTCAGCCTGGTCCACCTTGGCACCTCCTTGGACCATGACAATTCATGTGAAGATGGCACAAGTTAGTGGCCTTGTAATACATCCTTAATATATGTGTAATAAGTAAATAACACAGATAACCTGATTATTTCTCTACACTTCTTTGGAGGTCAGTGATATTTTGAGGAACCCGCTGTTCTCTTTGTCTAGTTAGATGTTAATTATAAGTATTTCTAAAAATTATAAATATAAAACCGGCTGCTTTTACGCCAATTCAGTCGTGTCCAGTAACAGCGAAGCCATTTCTAAAGAGTGCATTTGGCTAACTTACAAAATTGAAACAATGCTCTCGTTGCTACTCAGAAGTGATTATAGATGTTTCTATAGTGATTATAGATGTCTCGTTGCTACTCAGAACAAAAAGTGAAACAATGCTCTCGTTGCTACTCAGAATTGATTATAGATGTTTGGGAGGAGATTTGCCCAAACTGCTTTACTGACAGGAAATGAAAAGCTGAGATAAGTAAATGGAATAGAGGCTTTTGAGTCCAAAGAGAAGAATGAAAACCAGAAGTGTACAATAATGCTATCTATACTGCTCATTCGGGTTATTGAAAAAGCTCAATTACTTTTTATTGCACCCTATGAGTTTTCCACACTAAATGGGAGGCTAAATGGGATTTTGTGGGGGTTAGGGTTGGTGGGGGGGTCTACAGCAGGGAATTAAAGATCATAAAGAAATGATAAACCAAGCGATTAGCTACAAAACTTATTTTTGACTTTGTGTCTGACTGTTGCCATCCACTCCGAGAGAACATAATGTAATTGGTCTGAAGGAAATCAATGCCTCCACACTATTTCTATTTGCATGGGGTGAGAACAACCAATTACAGCAAAGTGAAGAATGTTGCTGTACTCATTTGAACTTCTAGTGTCTTTAGTTTCAGTCTTTTGATGCAATGCCTTGTCTGTGTGAACATATGACTTTGCATTTATTTGTCATATGTCAATTTTATTTTATTATTGAAGGGCAACCACAGTTTATGTTGTTGCTTTAAAAAAAACAAAAAACAATCCTGTCATTGATATTTTCTTTTCTCACTTGGATTTGTTAGCCCACAGAATAGAGCGCTACGGTAAGTAATACACATATGCACTGGCTGTACATGTGTATTCCCTTCTCTCTTGCTGTTTGTTGGAGTTCAGTGGTGGTGTCCCACAGTGGGCAACTGGGGTCGAGGCAGGGGAGAGGACAACTCTCCTCTTTGCTCAGACTGAATGCACCAGGTTTGACAGTAACAGCCCTGCATGATGTTTTTATATTCCTCCTTTCTTTCTGGTCTGTTCTGTTCACCTTCGGGGGGATTGTGTTCCTCACAGCACTTCTCTTTTCCAATGTTATCTCATCTCCCCCTTTGTCCTTTGCACTCTTTCTTTCTTTCCTTCTCACACCTTTTTCTCTTCTATCACTGATGTACCTCTTCTTCTCTCTCTCCCTCTCTCTTTCTCTCTCTCTCTCTCTCTCTCTCCCCCACTCCACTCCCCTCTCCGCCTGTCTGAGTGCTTGAAGTCAGTGCCACATGGTGTTATGTGTGTCCCTGCGCTCTGTCCTTTGTGCCGCAGTTGTCACCCAGTCCTATTTTTGCCAGAGCAGGCCGCTAGTGGCCTGGTCCCCGTCAGCGGCCTTGTGCCTCCACCCTCCTCCTCATCCTCCTCCTTCTGCTGCCGCAGCCTCCTCTGCCACCACCACCACAGCTGCTGTTGGCCACCAACTCACGTTCCACATTCACACCAGCACACTTGGGGGCCTAAGAAAGAGCACAGGGAGGAGAGAGAAATGGAGAGAGAGAGAGAGAAAGAGAGAGACAGAGAGAAAGGGACAGAAAAGGAGACAAAGGTAGCTGGAGAGTAACAGAGGTAGAACAAGCGGGAGAGAAAGACTGAGATGGAGAGAATGAGAAAGAGAGAAAAAAGAGGAGAGAGATGTGGTAAGGTGGACAGGAGAGAGACTTTGAGTGGCTAGAGAATGTTTGTAATTGGAAAGAGTAAGAGAGAAAGAGGAGAGGAGACAACTATATGGGCGAGTGGTTGGGGGCAGCGAGTCATTACAAGTAAACAAAAAGACAAACAACAGAAGTAGTGAGCAAGAGGTGTACCAAGGATGCAGGCAGTTGGTGTCTTTTATATTCTCTGCTCTGATGTGGCCACCCTCTAGACAGAGTTTTACAAACATTGCATCACATCAAACATGCACTCAATTCTGTGTTCAGTTGCACCATAACAAAGTTCTACCCACTGCTCTACAACCCCGCCTTCATTATTACCATATCTGTCTGAGACAACTCCTCACAAATAAAATGCAACTCTACTTTATAATTCTGTGTGGTGACGGAGTGTTTTCAACACTCCCTTGCATTGTGTATGTAATGTTTTTTCTCAGCTGAGAATGTTGTGTGTTCAATCTGCAATGAGTTGGAACGTTTTACTCCTGATGGTACCGAGCCCCCTCTCTGACTTTTGGCTCCAGCTCCTGTGTCCCCTGCTGGACGTGTCCCTCACCTCTCGCTCGTCTCCGACCCCCTCCCCCTCTCTTCTCCTGTCTGTCTCCTACAGAGAAGCCGCGGATGAACAACATCCTGACCTCGCAGACGGAGCCGTACGACCTGTCCTTCTCCCGCTCCTTCCAGAACCTCGCCCACCTGCCTCCCTCCTACGAGCTGGCCATGAAGCCTGACTTAAGTAAATACTCCTCTCTCAAGAAATTAAGTAGGTGCCTCTAAAATTGCATTACCGGCGTGCCGCAGCCACTCCATCCCCATCCCCCCCCCCAACCCCGTCTCTCTGCATCTCTGTTGCTGTTTACTGATGGAATGGATGATTCGGATGCCCCCACCCCCCCTTCCCATTTCCCAATTCCCTACTCTCTACCTCCTTGCACATGGCACTTGGCAGCTGGCTTGTGGATCGTGACGATGTACAGTATGCATGCACTGACGCAAGCAACCGAGACAAACGCACGAGGACCGATGCACTGGTAACCCCGCCTCCCACTCCAACATGCAGAGACCAGCAGCTCATTGAAGCAGCGCATATATGTGACTCAATTCCATGCACAAGCCTTTTCATGGTGGTTTCCAGATATGGGAGTTTGACCACATTCCTGTTGAATGTTGACTAATTGTCATCTGATTGAGTCTTGTCTGTACAATTCACATCTGTGTTCTTCTCACGTGGTCAGTATCACAGGGCTGTGACATGCTAGATCTTTTGCACATCATCTCCCACTTTACAAGCACTGAAACTGATTCCCTGTTGCATGCTGGCAGTCACATTTGTACAGCATTATGCCTGCTGTGGTTTGTTACATTACTGTAATGTTCAAGAGGGTGTGTAAAAGACTCCAACACAAACACTGTACTGAAATGAGGAAAATACAACAGTATGATGAATGGAAAGGGAAATGTCTTACTGGGACACACCTAGCTATTTTATCACTAGAAACTAGGAAAACGTTAAAAAGGTTGTCCTATAAACCTTGCCATCATCCCAGCTGATTGTTGTATCCTTATGGGAATCACGCAAAAGCACCTTCACATCCTGTATACGTTACCTGTGTGACTGTCCCGCAGAGACTTCAGTCTTTAGAGAATAGCTAGCCTCAACAAATTAATGAGCTCCCCGCTCATGAAACCATCTGGCCACAGCCATGGAGGTGAATGCCCACATTAAACTGATATGTTCTTTTCCCAGACAACCCCTAACTCACACACACGCTGCCCTTGAGATGAAACTACGCATAAGCACAGACCACTCTAAGACAGGGGTAAAAACGACATGTTCAGCAGTCTTGAGGGGCTGAGTGCAGACAGAGAAGGGGATGGGGGGGTGGAGGGGGGGGTTGTATCTGATCACACTCTCTCTCTAGTTTTCTCCTGCTGTCTAATCACAATAAAAAGGATTAAAAGACTGTTCAAAACAACACAAGGCCTCATCTAATCCCTCCTATGTGTCCTGGCGGATACAATCATATTATTTGTGCTAACTCTATTCTTTTAGGCTAGCCCTGATGCTAAATCCCCTCTCCAAAGATCACTTTGGAAGGAAAGGTTTCACAGGAGGGCAGGTTTTGGCCTCGCTGTGCTCCAGACTGGGGATCAATAGCTGCCCACGCTGTGGATGAATATAGGCACGCTCTAATGATCACAGGCCTGGACGCCAGCCACCTGCTGCTAATTAGCTGCCCAGCGCGGCCTGATTGTCTGGGGTTGTTTTATCTCTAATAGGGGCCTCGCTTTCGTCTCGCCACAAGCGGAGATACTGTAGATTGGACTGAATCAGCTGTAATTCTACAGAACAATAGAACATTAAGTGTGATTAGTTAGATAAGGCATCCATTCACTGAGATGGACAAATAAAGTCCACAAACTTGTGTTTGAATGGACTTTATATATTGTCAGCCCAACAGCCTAAAAAGATTTGCATTAACAGCGAGACCTATGCTTACACCACCAAACAAACCTAACATCCAACTTTGATTCCAGAACAAGGTTTCTGTGTAGTTAATCCTATATGTATTCTTTCCCACTTTCCTTAACTGAGCCCAAAAAGAGTTATGACTGCAGCCTGAATGAGCTCCAGTTACTTTTCCCTATTCTGACATACAGTACATTTCTTGTCCATTTCACATAATTAGAAAGCTCATTCCCATCTATCCATGTGTCAACTGTACAAAAACCAGATCAGTTTTTGAATTCATGAAAGAAAGAGCTGGAATAAAAGCAACCCTTCCCTGTGAGAAACTCGGTTAATGAGGGCCTTAGCGTGAGTGCCATCCACAGGAACCAGAGAATTCAGACGAGCCGGTTTTTAAAGAAAGGCAGTCATGCAGAGTCGAGCCGACCAATTAAGACCCAGAGAGCAGGGAGGATGAGTGCCCTCACTAGGCCCTGCCCAGGGTCAAGCAGTCAGCTCCGCTCTTTGCCAGAGCTTCATCGAGGGGCGAGTGTGTGTGCACGCGTGTGTGTATATGTGTGTGTGTATTTGTGTGTGCCGTGGTGCCCAGCACTGGTGCAGAGGCCCTTCATGTTGTGCCACACCAGCTGCCCTGAGCTCC
Organism: Alosa pseudoharengus; assembly: GCF_046254945.1. Classification (NCBI taxonomy): domain Eukaryota; kingdom Metazoa; phylum Chordata; class Actinopteri; order Clupeiformes; family Clupeidae; genus Alosa; species Alosa pseudoharengus. Next base: position 22,940,207 of record NW_027468774.1, on the reverse strand, counting down.
TAATAGGCGCTTGCCGAGTGGTCAAGCCTCACTGAGCTGACATTTGTAAGTTAAGCTAAGCTAAGCACACTTCTCATAACCATGACACCCCCCTATTCTTCTACAAGAATCTACAATATTTCCTCCTCCTTATGCCATACCTTGAAATATCTTAGAACATAGGGCAGAACAAAAACATTTGACTAACTTTCAGAAGCTCACTTTCTGAACTTTGTGATGTGTGCAGTGTGCTAATGGTCTCTGGGTCTGGAAGCTGTGGCTGTGCAACTTTAAAAGAAGTAGTGAAATAATAATAATAATAATATTAAATAATACATTTTATTTATAATGCACTTTTCATCATAGATCTCAAAGTGCTACAGGTTAAAAAAAGATGAGCAGTTTAAGGAAAAAGGTTTTAAAAAACATCTAAAGGGGACCAAAAGCTTTGCTAAAAAGAAATGTCTTAAGACCTTTTTTAAAACAGTCAGTGGATTGTGGTGCCCTCAAGGTGTCAGGGAGGGCATTCCACAGACGTGGGGCAGCAGCACAGAAGGCCCTATCTCCCATGGTCCTGACTCTGGTTCTGGGTATGTGGAGGAGGTTTGAGTGAGTTGAGCGGAGGGAGCGTGTTGTGTTTTGTGGGTTGATAATTTCTTTGAGGTAGGGGGGGCATGTCCATTGGTGAGTGAGGAGGGAAACCTTGTACTCAATCCTGGTGGAGACAGGAAACCAGTGGAGTGAGTAGAGAATGGGGGTAATGTGCTCATGTTTCCACACTCTCATCAGGATCCTAGCTGCAGAGTTTAGGATGTACTGAAGCCTCTGCAGACTCTTGCTAGGGATCCCAATGAGAAGTTTGTTACAGTAGTCCAGTTCAGTGAAGTAGTTGCTGTAGTTCTTTACAAATGTGATTATCAGTGTCAATATTCATGTTCAGCTCCATGGCCACCAGAGGATGAGATCATCTCACCAACATATTCATACAAAAATAAGGGAGCTGTGAGAGAGAAGCTATGCTGTCTTTTAGCCCCAGATTCAGAACTATTCAGTCTAACTTATCCTCCTTTTCTCCTTCCGCACGCAGCCGACGACATGGATGAGTACTACAGCCGGAAGCGCAGTCACCTGCCCGACGTGGCTCCCCGGGGGGGGCTGCCCACGCACCTGGTGAAGCTGAGTGGTGATGGACCCAGCCAGCAGCAGCCCAGGCAGAAGCCGAAGCGCGTGCAGAGGGCCATGTCCCAGGACCACGTGCTCTCCCCGGCTCGAGCGCCGCTCCGCCAGGAGTACAGCCTGGCCGCGTACAGCAGTGGCGGTGGGGGTGGTGGAGGAGGAGGCGGCGGCGGCGGCAGGGAACGTCCCCTCTCGCCGTACCACGGCCGCATCCTGTCGGAGGAGCAGCTGCTCTCGGCCGACCGGCTCCACTCGCAGGACCCGCTGCTGTCGCCCGACAAGATGCTCTCGCTGCGGCGCTCCAACTTCCGCGAGAAGGGCGCCATGTCGCGGGCGCTCTCGCACGCGGACATGTACATGCCCACCACACCCGTCATGGACCGCCACTACAAGATGACTAAGATGCACTCGCATCCCAGTGCCTCCAGCAACGACCACCACGACCACCACAACCACAACCTGCTGTCCGTCAACCCGCCCAGTAGCACCAACAAGCGCCAGGCCTTCGCCTCGCGGCGGACCCACACCGTTGACCATCTCCAGTACATCCCTGGCCCTGGCCATCAGCACCACCAGTATCGCACGGCCAGCAAGACCGAAGTAACTGTTTAACGCAGCGAGAATCTATAGGGGAGGCTGGGTGAAACAGAATTCTTGAGAAGGACCGTAAAACTGAACAGAGAGATTTGACAAACAGTAGCTACAACAGCAACAGGGTAGTGCTGAACCCCTACCCCCCATGACAGCTTGGTTCGGCTGGGGAGTTGTCCTACTTGGCAAAGAGGTCTCCTTTTTAATCAATTCCATTTGAAAACTATCCTTTGCTTTCAGTTCATGCTTCTCTCTTTCTGCCATCCCCGTTGGGTTATCACGAGTAGGATCTACAGATTCTCCCGACCAAAAACATTTTTTTTTCCACTATTAGGGCAAACATAAGGGCTTTGCACGTGGAGGCAGAAGGAGCTTTCGTTGAAAACAGTTGGCTGAACTTGAGGGATATTTTTAAAATATTAAGGTGGACCTGGCAAAGAGACTGTATTAACTTTATAAATACATGAATAGATTTAATATTTGTATTTCCAGTCCTTGTTATAGCTTTAGAGTTTCTTCTTGATTATATAAACTGTTGATAGCACTTCTGGCAGTGCCTCTCAAAAATTGTCCCATTTCAGCGACGAAATGGAAATGTGGGTTAAAAAGCACAATCAATTTGTTTTTCTCCCCGTTCTCCTCCTTCATTTTGTTCTTTCATTCTCTTTTTGAAAAATGGCCAGTGCATATCCGCTTCTTAGTGAAAAACAGTGGCAATTTCCTTTGCTTTAGATGATTGTAAATAGGCTATGTGAGCAGTATTACAATGGTAGGGTGCTGGCCTGGAGTCTCAACTTTCATTATCCATTTGAGCACAGGGGTCAAAGACAGGCAAGTGTCATTTCTGACCCAACAGACCATAGAGTACACAATTGATGCTACAAAATTGTACAATAACGTGTGCAACATATAGTCCTCCCTCGTTTATATCCATTTTTCTTTTTTTCAATCTTGAAGAGTGATTGTGAATTAATATGTTCCACATCCAATCGCACACCCCTGTCCACAGGCAGCTTCACAAAACTCACTTACGCTACAGATCAACGTTATTGAGAACATGTTGGTTCTTATTGTTTACGTTCTAAACCAACTAACAGGCCATGTCTCTGTACTTTCAAATGTCTCCTGGCATCCCAGTATATGAATTTTTCAGTGTGGTGTTGTGTAATGACATGCGTTTGTCGGAATTAAAGTAATACACGTTCTGTAATGGTTACACTGTCCCAGCAGTTTGTATGTGACTGAACTGATCAGAGAAGAATACATTGTTCTGAGTACCTCTAGAAATATCAGTAAGGCTTAAGACTGTGGATTGTGTGTCCTGTAGTTTTAATTAAAGCAATGCCTTAACATGTGGAGGCCCAAATCATACCATTTCATTTTCTGTCATTTTGATTTGTAGTCGTTGGGTTGCTATTAACATGTCCTTGTCCTACATTTTGACTCAGACGAGATAATAGAGAGTGATAATAGCTGAGACATTACCTCACATTTCTACAAGGAAAACATTTCAATAGAGGGTCGAGAATTTAATTGGTTTGTTATTGTATTATGTGTTATATTGTTCACCATCTTAATTGTTTCTTCTGACTGAGGCAATATCCTTGCCTTGCCCCATAAAGAATTGGTCTCTTTCCTTGACTGCCGTTAACTCTGTACAGGTGAGCCAGAACTGGCCCAGACTGACTCAGCAGAGACCGCAGCCATCTGGATCGGAACACACACTGGCCCTGACAACAAGCTTCTAGCCTATCAGCTCACTGACTGTTTCTCTGTAACGTTCTTGCTTCCATACAAAGCACATTCTGTGAGTCCTGTTTCAAACTATTATCATTCTGGTGAAGTCTGGGATTGTTTTTTACATGTTTCCCAAGTATACTGTCTCTGTTGATTATGAATAAAGGGAATTTAGCCAAGTCAGGAGTGATTGTACATACTCTGGCACTGCTTCAGACTAATTTGTTGAAACTGCTGAACAGCTTTATTTATCTTACTGTAGCAAGGTGGCAACAGAAATGGCAAAGCAAGATTTGCATTTCAATATGGTATTTCTATGTGAAGCATTTGTGGTCCTGAAACACTGAGGTTGGTCTGTCTAGAAACAGCAAAAAGTAGGACAAGAACCAGAACCACACGCAGGTCCAACAGTTTAAGTAAATTCTCAGATTTAAATCCTAAACTAATTTTTCACATCACCATATACAACACTCCAACAGCCTCATCCTCATTATTTTGCTGCATCCTTTGCTGTGAAAACACAAGTTCAGGTCAGTCCATTAATATCATTGATGGACTTCCAAAAGCCTTTCCCATCACAGTCATAAATGATGCATGCCTTCATTTGGACTGTGTTGACTCATTGCCTCCATAACTGAAATTAGCACTTTCCCTCTCAAATTAATGTGACATAAATTGTGTGATGGGTGTGACATTAAACTAAAAGTAACTACTAAAAGTTAAGTCTAGCTCTTCAGGTATTGGATATACTGTATGTTCACATTTAAATAAATAATAAGAAGATAGAAAACATGATCAGCTTATTGTGGGTACAAAAATTAATTGACTTATTGATCTTTGATGATCATTAGCTGTCTCGCAAATTACCAGAAAGTTTTCAGAAGAGTGTATTCAGCTGAATAGTGTTGCTTTTAGTCGTTTTTGTATACTTTCTGCTGTGGTTATTATTTTTCCGGCACCGCACATTTTGTCTCCCCAGTCAAGCTGGTTTCTTCATCAGAGATACCCCCGTTGAGTGACCAATTCATTAAAAGCTGAGCAAGCGCATAACAATACCAATGGCTTTAATAACCTCCGCTCCACAGGGCACCATTTCAGCTGAACTCCTAAAAGCCTCTGGGTTGTTTTCCTCACACCAGACACTGAACGCACAGTGATAAGGGATTCAAACTCGCAGCTCCTTGGAAAAACAAACCTGACGAGAGAAAAAAAATAAAACACCACGGAAACCATTTAGTTTGATGACATAGATATTTCTACCCACTGTGTCCTTCTAGAGGCCTCTGGTACGAGCACTGCTCTTTCCATTCACAGTGAGGGTGGGCGGGATGTGCGCGCGCCGCAGGATGAAAACTCCAGTAAAGGCTTGCAGTCACGGCTCTTTACAAACCTGCCGTAGAAATGGGTGGGAAAGTGAGCGCTGCTCTTGTTTTCATCATACTGCATCTATTTGCATTTAGATGGAAAAAGCACAGGGCTCTCTCTGCAAGGTGAGGAGCACCACGCCAGGGCATGGGTCAATAGCAAGGGCACCCGCAGAGCCTGATGTGTGTGTGTGTGTGTGTGTGTGTGTGTGTGTGTGTGTGTGCGTGTGCGTGTGCGTGTGTGTGTGTTTGTGTGTGTGTGTGTGTGTGTGTGTGTGTGTGTGTGAAAGAGAGAAAGAGAGAGAGAGGGGTGCATGTCTAGCCTGTGTATGCATAGTTGTGGCTTAGCTCTCTAACAAGGCCATTTTGAACAGCAGATATGTTTCCTGAGCTCAAACTCAAGCAACACCAGTGCTTTCAGAGAACGAAAAAAGTCCTCTGTCTCACAGAAAGTAAACAATTACTTCCGTTCAAATGCCTCATTGCGAATAACACCTGCTGTTACAATGCCACCAATTAGCATAATGAAACACCACTCTGGTGCACTTAAACAGTTTTGACTGCAGAAGGAGTGCAATCCTCTGTCTCCCTCATAGCAAATGAGAGCAAATTGCACAGTCTGCCATGTTATGGATACTTGAATATGGATATGTGATTCTGAATTGAACTACTCACTGCACTGTTGTGAAAATTTGTAGGGATATGTAACTATCAAGTTCATGGAAAAGCAGGACAGTCATCTACATGCTAACAAGGACAAGGATGATGGTAGGATCATAGATGGATTTTTTTTTAAATCACAAATATTACACAATGTCACAAAGTCATCAAGATTATTGTCAGGTCATATATAACATTACACATACTCGGCCATCTTTGCAGACTTAGAGTTGACATGCTCCATTCACACCTGACAGACAGGATCTGATCTTGGCCATTTCACACCTTCAAGCAGTTGCATACACACCCTCCATTAAAATGTGATCTCACAAGCTTCTCTTTTCTCAGATCTTACCTACTCATGAGCAGTGCATAATTCCATCATCCTGCTGGAGGAGAGGCTGGGGACCGGCTAGCTGTCTAATAAAAATGGGTATGCGATGCGTTGTTGCATGTTTTCCTATTCTTTTTGACGCTGATGGAGTTAGCTCTTCCAGTAAAGGGGGGGGGGGGGGGGGGGGGGTGTCAGCCTAGCGGCCCAGATTAAATCTCCCAGCCTGAGAGATGTTGGAGGCATCAAACTGGAGGAAAGGGGAGCAGGCTTGGGCCTGGGGATTAGAGATAAACAAGTGTTTGCCACAAAGATCTCTGATGTGGAGTAAACATGTAACTGACTCCACATTCGTTCTGCTTCAGAGGGTCTGGAGAAAGGGGTCACTCTGAGTACAGATGAACAGTCACTACTTTTCAATTTGAAATCATGCGCTCACACCATCCTAAGCAGACAAGAGCCAAACTAAAAAGTACCAAGCTGATATCTTCTAAAAAATGAAGGTTCTTTTCTCTGTCTTCTTGTTTAATAGTGCACGTTTCGTTGTTACACAGGGCTCCTTCGGTTTTATTAAAAAAAAAGAGAGCAGGTAAGAGAGGGGAGATTAAAAAAAATATATGTTGAAAAGGGGATCAGAGAGCAAGGAGGAGAGGCAAAAATAAATAAAAAAGGAACGAGATAAAGTGAAAAATAAATTATAAATATGAGAACATGCAGCTGATTATTATCTTGGAGGCAGAAGCAGAGCAAATTAAAGGAAGATTCTGTCCTTTTTAAACTTATTTTTGGTAATTAACGTCAGGACTTAATAGCGTTTTGTTTGGGGCAGCATAGTATGGACTTTAATTGGCTTTCCACAGCAGACTGTTTGGGAAGATACACCATCCCCAGGGTTTTCAAACAAAAACAGAAAACAATTATTTCCCCAGCGTACAAGATTAAAACCTGTGCTTTAGCTTTGCAGAATAAGCCACAGTTCATATCTACATCCAAGCCAAGGCCAGTTGACCATGGGGTGCATATGAATGAAGCACTGAACACTCGATAGCACAGGCAAAAATCTTCACAGATGTGACCGAAATCAAAGTCATCAGCCCTCCCTAAAACAATATGAGGTAACAATGCAAGCCCCCAAGCAAGGGCAAATCACCACAATTACTGCTATTATAATTACCATCATCGTTTGTTGGGCGGATGCCCCTTCCTGTCAATAGAGTATCTCAAGTTCAACTAGTGAAGCTTTTGAGAGAGGAAGGTGGGGAGGGGGAGAGGGGCTGTGGAATGTTTGCAGTCATCAGTCACACTTGATTGGTCCCAGTAATGAACTGCATTGATGGCCCCACCATCACATATCACTGCTCAGCCAAGGTAGCAGGGAGTGATCATAGAGAAGAAGCTCCAAAAATAGGACCTGTGTCGTCAACACTGAGGCCTCCGCTGGCTAACCCTTATTTGCAGAATGCCTGGTCTTTGCTCTGCCTCTTGTTCTGTTGGCAGGATACCTGTCTGGAGTCACTAAATTTGAACAAATCCACAACGGAGCACAGCCCTTATTTTCTCCCCAAGTCTCAGATGGTTCACAACTCTGGATGCTCTGGAGTTGACTAGGTGTGCTTTCCCATTAACCACTGTCATTTTAAAGGAGTGCAAAGCCGTTGCTGATCGATAGGGTCGGCCGGCACAGAGCAGGTAGACTGCAGAGGTGGGAGTCTTGCTCAGACACGGGACATTCATCTTCCACCTGCAGTGGATGTGTGGCCATGTGATTGGGTGCTTACACTGCCTGGCCTGCACACCCTCCAGGACCGGACATTGTTTCACCTTTTAGCAATTGAAGTTGAAAGCCAGTCAGAAGTGTCACACAAAGCTTTGAATAGCAATGAATTTACTTTGAATTTACTGTTGTTCTGACATAACGGCACATAGTACGAAGCCTGAATTAGTAGTTCATTATTCAAGACCGAGGCTCTAGTATCCACTTGACATAATACCACACCGCCGTGTTGTGTGTGTATGCATGGCATAACACACTGCAGCAGACCCAGATACCAAGCAAGATAATAATGAGATTATGAACAACTGTATGTGATCATCTGTTTTTCTAAGAGCAACAACTTAACATGGTTTATAGGGTTGTAAGATTAAGGTTACACTCACCGAGTCATAAACCTCAACCTTAGTCCTGACAGCTCCCAGCATCGCCAGATTGTTAACACACTGTATTTGCTATTGAATTAAAGTGGGAGCATTCTTTTGCAGCATTCAGTTTGCCTCGTTTTTTCTATCACCACAGGATGAAAACATGCCTTTAGTTGAATAATACCCACTTAGCATCTTCGTAGCCCATTGAGGCTAAAGTTGTATTTTTGTCTTGCATAATGTCAGATTTCTTTATCACAATGCCAGGATCAAATCACTGCTCAGTCATATCCTAAGTGTTCAGAATTGTAACAATGATTAAAATGCAGAAAGTAGATTTGGAGCGAGCAGAACCATGCAAGGAGGTAAATAACATCTCATGAATAATTCACAACTTTAGTCTTGGGTAAACAACATTTATAATAAACAGAGAAAGCAAGAAAATCAAAGCCTCCAAAAATGTAATGGTAACGACAATGCTTAGCTTGTCCTGCAAACAAACAATCTTCATACATCAAACAAATCTGCCAAGCACGGAAATGAAGTCTGTGTACAAAGGCTCTGTCTCAATAACAACCTTAAATGTTTAATCTGTTGGAAATGTTTAACACGTTGACTAACTGCTCAGGTATTCACAATTTGCTCAGGCAGAAAATAAAAAGAGAAGTAAAAAGAAACACAACCTTGGTGACCGAGTTGCTGTAAGCCACATGAGAAGAGTGCTGTAAGCCACATGAGAAGAGTGCTGTAAGCCACATGAGAAGAGTGTGGCTGTGGCTGAAATTACATTTCTGTATTATCTCAGCCTGTGATGGGTGGCAGACTAAGCTCAATATTCTCTATGAATGTGACTGAGGAATCAATTCCATTGACCTGATTCAGGGGGATCATATGAAGTGTTCTCCATTTTATGCAAAAAACAGCTGACAGCAGAAGCCGAATTTAGCAAATGTTGTCTGAAATGGCCTCGGATAGATATTTCTTGTGCTACGCTCTTAATAAGACAGCAATGACCAGGGAGAGGAAATATTCCACCTGACAAAAGAGAACATCAGACAGCCATCTGAATTAATCATATCGTACCCATAGTCTCTAATGAGCCAAATGACCCCTGTTCAGTCGGAAGCCTCTCTATTGCATTCGCTGCATTGGTCTACTCTGGGCTTGTTTCAGTGAATCAATTAATTGGACATCGTCCAAACCTTCATATTGAAAGACTCTTTTCCGCACACTAGTTTGCACATGATATGTGAGTTTCCTTTCTCCTCCTCCTCCTCTAGAACTTACTTGGCAAGCCCAAATCTGCTGTGCTCGGAGGCATTAATAAAATGGTTAACAGGATAATTTCGGCGATTTTTCACATAGGTCTCTGTTTCTTGAGGTCACAGGGTACTGCCAGTGCGAAAAATACCCGAAAACAATCCGTTCTACCTAGCTCGAGTTGCTGCAGCCAACAACTAGCCAGGCAGTTATAGTGCTACACTCTGGGGGCAGGTTCATGAACCCCCATGTTAATGCCCCCAGAGTGTAGGCCTATACTTTGTGTTCTGTCTTTGTCGGATTTTCTGTTTTTTTCCATAAATATATCCATTAATATGTGCATGCTTAGCACACTAAATCAACATGTATATACCAATTCAGTTTTGTCCTTGACCCACCTGACAATTAAAATAGATCCAAATGTCAGTGTATTGCCAGTCGTTGTCATTCTGTAAAGAGAGCCCTGCAGGAAGAGCAGCTCCAGAGGAGTCGTTGTTGTAATTCAGTGCTTTTATCAAGGTTTGTGGGGGGACTATAAGAGTCTGACTGCCATTGTGATACATTGGCTTTGTGAAAGCACACACCACTGGAGCTGAGGGCAGGGCTGAAGCGGCCCTCCACCTCCCACTGTTCTGGAAAGGTCAGCCCGGGGAGTGGCCATTCACTGTGCTAATAAGGGCGGCCATGTTGCCTCACACTTCAAAACACAGGTGCAGGCACTCGTGACATGCCATGGCACCTTTGCCACTGACTGACATTTAAAGGCTTTTGCCGATAATAATACACTATTTCACAATTCTGTGAGACACAAAGAATATAGTCAAGCCTCTCAGGAATGTCAAAAATATACCACCCTTTTAGATTTAAAACTAAACAAAAAAAAATGTAATGAATATGTCGTACAAAAATAAAGATATGAAAAATGTCCAATATATAATGAAATACCCCTACACGGAGCTATTTCTGCATCATGTTTAAATGTATAGCACACATCCCACTGCAATAAGAGTAAAGAGCGTTTTCAAATTACACAGTCATGATTGCATTCCACTTTGCTCTGGGCCTAGACTGCATAGCTGGGAAGCTGCCAGCATCTTTGAAATAGTAAGATGCATAATGGACGTGCATGGATCAATGCAAACTTCCCCTTCTCTAAAAGTACCTTTCAAGCACCAAATGCCAAAGGGCTGTCTGTGACTAAAGATGATGCCGTTACTGTGTCTGCCTAATAAAATCACAACTTTAAGAAGCATCTATGAGCCACATCATAGAATGTTTCGAAATATAATGGCAGAGAAGCACTACCAGCAGTAATCCTCCCCCCTGTAAGAGATAGAAAGATACAAAAAAGTTGTGCTGGGTCTTTGAGAAGATAGAGAGAGATGACAGTGCTTTAAAAAATAAATAAATAAATACATCTTTGCTGACGGGCACAGTTAATCAATACCTTTGACTGCTCAGGGAAGATTAGCATTTCTGTCTAATTTCTGTAGCAAGTCGTATGGGCTGAGGCATATCAGAGGTTGCCAACCATGATATCACCATTCAGTGCAGACTCCACTGCCAGCAGCTACATGTCAGAATAATGGAGAAATCCTATATGTTCATAGTGATGCTGCACTGACGTGTTGTTTTGGATCAGAGATTAGTGACATATCCATTGACCCTTTCAGAGAGGCAAATAACACACTGCTCAGACGGGCAGCTCACTTTTTTTTCTTCAAGAGGCTGAAAGGAACAACGCATTGATGCGGGCCTCTCGACCTGAGTGTGCGCTTACTGGTGCCATTATGTGTCGATCTGACCCTGACGATTGGACCCACTTGCGAGGTGTCATGCACTCGCTGATAGCTCAAAACTGGACTGAGACCACCTTCTGATTACAATTTTTTTTTCCTGTTAATTGAATGTCCTTTTCCCCCTTTTTTGGGAAGATTTCAAAATGTGGAGGGCAGCCTATCCAGTTTAACACCTTTTAGTTTAGATTCTTATAGAGAGAATTCAAAGTGTTACATCCATCACATTCAAGTGTTTGTGTTTATTTTGATCTAAAACCATGGTAAGAATTTCTCTCGAGCTTGAAATACAGTTGTGCTCATAAGTTTACATACCCTGTACATACAATGCTAAAGTTGACTAAAAAAAAGAGGAATACAAAAAGCATCTTTTGGAAATTGATCTTAATGCCTTAAAGCAACACCAAAGAGTTTTTTGTACCTTAAAATAATGTTTCCAAAATCGTTTCAGTGGTTCATCAACTCGTAACAGGGTGCAACCTGTTACCTCTAATAACCGCGCTATGCAAGTTTGCCAGATCGGGTAGCGGATCTGTTGTTCAATGGATTGAGACACAAGAAGCTACAAATTTGACTTGCATCTGATGTTGCAATAAATCATACTTTTCTAAAATCATGCAACTTTCTCTACCTTGTCTGTGGACATCGTTATTTGCTAAGCCAGTGCTGGATAAACAAATAGCATCATGGGACAGAGGAAAAGTTATTTGGTGTTGCTTTAATTAAAAAAAAAAAATGAGGAAAATCCAACCTTTAAGGACACCAATTTTCTTTGTGAATGAATAATGTATCGTAAATAAATACATGTTCTTCCTTAAAATACAGGGGCCATAAGTATATGTAACCAATGTGTAAATAACTTTTTCTTCTAGTTACTGTAACCACACAACACACAAGAGTCAGAGGAATTGCGATATAAAAATACAGGATTTATTTGTAATACAGTCACTTAGTTCATTGAGAAGGAATCCAACAGTCCATAGATCCACACAGAGGAGGGAGAAGGAGCCAGCTAGACGCAGCAGCAAACGCAGGCAGATTCGTGAGGGGGCGGGGTCACACCGTGACTGACGTCAGGTACCAGGGTCAGGCAGACAGCAGACACACGCACACTGGCGGAGGAAAAGAGAGAGAAACTAATGCGAGTCGGAGGGCATAGGAGACAGGACATTTACATGGAAGACTCCAATATTAAATGTTCCCCAACAACAATTCAGTGTGAGAGAGTAGGAGAGGACAGCACACGCACAAAATCTTCACGTCAATGTCCAAAACACAATAAAGCTTCACACAGCAATTACGATGCAATTGAGTCCATACAAATACTGGAAATATTCCTTCTCAATGTCCAACTGTAACGTGATCTTAGAGTAGCCCAATCCAGACAGCAGTGGGTTAACAGTCCCCTCTCGTACCACAGCCCATCTAGTGTAGATTTAAGGAGCGTGTACTAACTTGGCAGAGGAGCGATGAGAAGTCGCACCTCCGGTGTAGGTCAATAGGCAACACAGAGGCCTGTAGCAGCAGCGCTGGTTCAATCCACAAACAGCAATATGCCCACGCTGGTTACGATCGGTAACAGTGTACTTCCCTCTGGCTGGAGCTGTAGGAACAGTTTTCTTTTCCCCAGGTTCTCCGCACGACGGTCCCGTCTTTGCTCGTCTCTCCCACAGAGATCAAACGGAAGGTTAGAAAGCCACTTCCTCCTCTCATGCGAGGGGATCCGGTCACTTAAAAAACGCTGTCAATAATTATCCAATTCACCACACCTGTGACAATTACGCCTGTGCTCGTCTCATATGATAACGCAAGACAGGTGAGCAGAGCATGTCATACCACAAGCCACCACCAGGACGCAGACATAACAAACAAACACAGACAATTAGTCCCCGTGACATATACATACCCCTGGGTCATTCTTCAATTAGGGGAACTTTTATGTCCCCAGGTTATAAATTCATGTTAGAAATACTATATTACAAAATAAATAGTTTAGTTATTTCAAATAATGTTTATTGCACCACCAAAAAAAGTAATACACTAAAATCTTTATGATTTATATTTTTAAAAATGTTTTTAACACCAATATTTGGCTACTTAGGCCTTGTCCCCAACCCAGACTTTCAAACTTTTCTGCTCTTAAAATGTGACTAAATGTTATCATTTCATTAAAAATCACAACATATCTTTAAATAGTAACTTGCATTTTATGCATTATTTAGGTTCACATCTATACAATTTGTGAATATTTTTAACAATTTAGTATTGTCCCCCAACAATACCGTCATTACCGCGACAGTCTATGAATACTACTAGGATTTTTTTAGGATAAGACTTGTTTGTGCTGTAACCATGGAAATGAATAGTGACAGGGAAGCACATGTCAGCCATGAGAGAAGAGTGATATCTGATGTCTGAAAAAGTAAGTAATTTAATCATGTGTTCCTTCTGATCATGGAGTAGACTTATTCAGTGTCATTACCATAAATGCTGTTGCAGCAATATTTTTATGAAAAAAATGAAATATTCACATTATTTATGTGTATTTAAAGTTCATGTTGTACTAGCTGATGAACGATGTTAGCAAATCCATGATCTTTTTTCTTGAAATAAGATGAAAAATGTCATTACCGCAACCGTCATTACCAACACAAAACTTGTTGTGATGGTGATGGCGGTAATGACAGGTGATGGTGGTAATTACAAGTTTTCTGTTTCACCATCTATATTTTATCATCTGTTTAGAAATTAAGCTAAAGAAGCCTAATGGTGTGATGTTGCAATGAAACTCAAGTGAGAGACCTTACTTCCTAAAACTAATTTACCCTATTTTTTTTCAACTAGCATGACTCCCAAGACATTTGCAGAAAGGTCTAGAGAATACAGGGGAAAAGTATAGGAAGACCTCTTTTTTCTGTCAGTCAAGGAACAATAATAAATGCTAGGCCTACAAATATTTTATGCAAATATTTAACCTTATACTGACTTAACCTTAACTTTTACAGATGTCCACTCTAGCACGCATTTAACATTGGAAGTATACCTAAAAATTGTCAATGACCAGTTGCCATGAA
>NW_027468774.1:22678600-22921100 GCF_046254945.1 Alosa pseudoharengus | reverse complement strand
GTCCACCTGTGTCATTTGTGCGTAATGAGGGGACAGTCCTCTGATCAACACAGTGCAAAATGTGTGAGACCTTCTGTCAGGGTCCCCCTGATATCTGTGATGTGTCTGTCTGTGTTCTACATTAGTCATTATAGTCTCATTATAATGTCATTACGGTGTAATTACTATGACTAACTGTCTTGACGGTAAACAAACATGGAAAGTCTCATTATAAAGCAATGATTGTACTTTCCACTTTGCTAATTCCCGTCACACACTGACCTACCAGGGTGTTTACCAACAGTCCTGCAGTAAATGGTATAGTACGTGTCCCCTTCATTTGTTTTAAAAGAAAGAAATTAAGTACTGTTTCACTGTACCTGTGTGTGCATGTGTGTGTGTGTGTGTGTGTGTGTGTGAGTGAGTGTGAGAGAGAGAGAGAGAGAGAGAGAGAGAGAGACTGCTCTGGTTGCTCTTTCTGCTCTTTCTGGGTTCTCTAAACCCAGTTTGGCTGTCTATCTGTCTCCTCTGCTCTTTAAACATAGACTTCAACTTAAATAATCAGTGGTTCAGATGCTTAAGAGCATGCATTATTAATTGACTGAGCACAGTGCCATGTTGTCTGGAAAGCATGATTATTTCTTTGAACTCAACATCACTCTGAGACAGACTCTGAGATTTTCTAATGGATTTATAAGCATGCTTCACAGACAGATGTTAGATCTTGCTTCATGGTTGTTAAAGTTTCAGTTCCCACTGTGAACTTTTATTCTATTAGATGGGAGGCTGCTAAAAATTCAGTCGGGCAATTAACATTTCGTTCACAGGACAGACATTTAGGTTTACCGCCCAGACAGCTGGGAGAAATATTATCATGTGACAATGAAATAAACAGACACTTTGTCATTCTTACTTGTCGCTCAGTAACAGAACAGCTGAAACTGCAGATAAGGGCGGGTGAGTTGTAGACTGCAAAAGCTCTGAGTGGATCTGCAAAAACAGGTTGCACCCGCCTGAGAAGGTAAATAGTGCCCTCTAGTGTTCGTCCTCTACATACCTTTATCAAATGATGCTGATACTGAACTTGCTGAAGATGACTGCACAATGAAACTTGAAACTTCTTATGCACACACATTTCACATTAAGGAAATAAAGTGATGACAGTTGACACAGACGTAGCAAGATGCCTTAAATGTGTTGATGGTTATTTGCAAGTGTCAATCTGTCATTTATTTGCACAAAACTTGCTAGAAGTCATAATTTAAGGGGTTATTGCCTTTTAGAACAACCAACCGCAATCCAGCTAGAGAATAAAATGGATGCCTATTTTTTCCACTTCATGTGAGTGGTTCTGTGCAGAAGTACAAGAACAGTCATCATAATAGTCATAATTTGTGTTTAAAAGCGGAAGTAAAAGCTTCACGTGTGCTGTAATGTAGCAGAACTAGGGTGACCACTAAACAGACTCTGAAAAGGAGGACACGTTGTATTTAAAGTGAGGACAAATTGGCCAAAATGAGGACACCCCCAATGTCTGCTTACAGGCCTATTCCAGTTGTGTAACTGTAGCTAGCTGGTATATATCTGTGCAGTGTGTATGTTGTGTAAACGTCCTTCCCAACGCCAAAGAGTTGTGCTAGTAAGTAAGTAAGTAAGTAAGTAAATTTAATTTATAAAGCACATTTAAACACAGCATAAACTGACTAAAGTGCTGTACAGTGGATAGCTAAAAAGACAAATAATACAGAAAAGCACATTGGACCAATAGTCAATAATTCTATAAAACATGGATAAAAGGGCAATATCAGGGCACACAACAACAAAGTTGTTAACAAATAGTAAGAGAGCAGCAGCCTGGACTTTTAGCTTGATTGTTAGCACACTCGACTCCCGAATCCAAGGTGCTGCTGTTTGCGGGTTCGAGTCCAGGTGAGTGCAGGGCTGAGCCATGCAAATCAACACAAGGCATTGTTGCCGTGACCCAGATCAGGAGTGAGGTTTAGACATAAACACGCAAATGAGGGCTATATGTGTACCATAAAGTAGCAGAAATAGAGTTACCACAACACAAATCTTTGGGCCATTCGCTCAACCCAGCACAGCCTTGCAGCGCATGCTGCTTCCTATCCGTAAGCCCCCATATGTGCGACTGCAGAGAATGTGTTTTTTTGTGTTTTTTTTTTTAGTCATCGATCGTCTTCGAACTCACACAGGAAGACACTCTATTTAGGTCCGCATAGAGGGCTTATAATTGATATATGGTATTTTGGGCCCCCACTGTCGACTTCAAGGCAGCGCTGGCTAGAAGGCACTAAGCAAGGGTTAGGGTTAGGGTTAGGTTTAGGATTACGGTTAGGGTTAGGATTAGGTATGGCAGAGCTGCCTTGAAGTCAACAGTGGGGGCCCAAAAGACCATCAAGCCGTATAATTCAGACAAATGGTCACTAGACAAACAATGGCATTAGCTAATGCTATCATTGTGGCTAACTACCTTAGCTACAGTCAGTAGCTAACATTATTTTACTGTTGGACGTAATGTTAAGCTGGAAAGACAATACTGGAAATTTAAATGAAGGATCAATATTCGCCTTTTTATTTTACTTAGTTTTAAAATAATTAGCGGACTATATAGACGCAGATACTGATAGATCAGCAAATAGCTTAAATCGGCAGATAATATCAGCACACGGATTCATCGGTCAGGCTCTAGTCGTGAGCCTGCTCAAACTACACAACAAATCGGACAGACCTGATTCAAAGGTTTGTCAGATCCAACTGATTCTGGGCTAAAATCAGGTCAACATCACAGTGTCTGTGTTTGGCATAAGTCAGCACCAATTAGCTTCCATGCATCATTTTGTGCTTTTATGACATCATCAAAGATGTCTCACAGAGATTATTTTGCAGTATTTTTTAAAATATAAAAATGTTGATACAAAATACAGTCATTTTCTTCAACCCAATAAAATACAAATTACAAAAAAGTATTTTGTATTTTAAATACATCTATCAGAAATACTGCCCATTCCTTAATACATAACATAGCTTTAATAATAATAATAATAATAATAATAATAATAAGCTTTATTTGTATAGCACCTTTCATACACAGAATGCAGCTCAAAGTGCTTTACATTTGAAGCATGTAACACAATAATAGTCAGTCAGTCATTATCAATCGCTTTTCTTCATTGCTGTGGCCGTTCATGATCCAATCAGCAACATATCAGAAATATAGAAACAACATGTCATAAGACTGGCAGCCTTAACCCTTTACCGCCACAAGCACACCATATGGCAACTGTGGCAAGGAAAAACTCCCATATTCCAGGAAGAAACCTTGAGCAGAACCTGACTTAACCCATTTAAGCCTAAATTTTTCCCAGACATGCAAATATGCAAATCATGTGTTATTAGCAACCCTTTGAAGTAATCAATATTTTTTTTTTTTTTAAATGTAGAAAAGTAGATGAAAAAGTGAGTTTTATTACCGGTGGGATAATATGCGTATACTCAATTAAAGGTTGCACAAATTGCTTTTTTGTTATGTGTGTACCTTTAAACTGACATGCAAGCTAAGTTTACGGTGATTAAAGTTTCCCCGAGTTCGGGCTTTTAAACTTATTCGCTGCGTCTGTGTCTCCCCATAGTGTCGACTCCTTTACATTCAATTATTTTTGTAATCCAATGGATTATGTTACTGATTACAAAAATTGGCATGTAATCTGTATTCAGGATTACATTTCAAAGTAATCTGACCCAACACTGGTCATGAATTTTGTCTGAAATATATGGATGCTAGTAAAGTAGTCAGTTGTTTTACAAATGTCTTTCTCTTAACTCAAAACCTCAGACCTCTTGACTCTGCAGTCCGCCCCCACAAGGGCTTTAGGGCCTCAGATATGTGAATGTGATGCATCTAAGCTTTACAGAAAAAGCCTCTTTTGTGAATAAGAGAACACTATGATTCATCAATGACAGAAATATACTGAGGACAATTGCTGCAACTGTAAACAATGATTCCAGCCTAAATGCATAGACTTTGCAGGCCAATATACCGGTAGGTCATTGATTTGTTTCGACTTGACTTTGATAAGGACGTCAGAGGGTGTAAGAGACAGAAAATGGAACAGTAATGGGCTGATGGAAAATGGAATTGGCAACAGGAAAATTGCCTTGGGAATAATGCCCCTCTATAAGACTGTAGTAAGGTCATGAAAGTGCTGTCTTCAGCAGAATACTTAAAAAGCGATTAAAAAACTGAAATAAGAGTGTTTGATCAGTGGAATATATGGCTGTGCTACCTCTACAAAATATACATTACAGGCTTTATGTCTTGCATTAAGAGAGCTCTTTCATGACCTTAATTGAGTGTAATGGAGGAGTATTATTCCCAAGGCTACTTCCCAGCAACCCATTTTTCTCTACTTATTCTATGATATTCACTATAAATGCCCAGGAAAAAAACAAGGGGGGGTCACCTCTTCCCCAATGCCAAGTGATAGAACTGAAATGCCCAAAGAAAACTTCAGTACATAAATGTATACATGTAGTACTGTACTGTCTTACTGTCATACTGTACATACACAAACACATAAACCTTCAGACACATGGACACGGCCCTCATCCATTTCCTCCCTTGCAGCAGGCTGATCTCTCTCTCTCGCTCTCCCTCCCTTTCTCTCTCCCTCCCTGCCTCTTTGAGTGGAAAACTCAGTTCTAGCTACACGTTGAGAGGAGATGTAGATGAGGAAGATGAGAGGTGTAAACAAAGTGACGTGTGTGTGTGTGTATTAGGGAAGTGCTACAGAAAGGGTCCTCCCTTTAACGCAATTTCTCGTTATGCACGGCTCTATCTGGGGTGAAGATGAGGAGATAGAGGTCATCTCCCAGAGAACGGACACATTTTTAGAAAGAACGCTTTTTTAAAACCTGGACCTATGAAGTCATAAGGAAGTAAATAGAACATCTGCAGACGTCAATTTTAAGGTAATTCATAAATACTTCATGTGCTGTAGACATTTTCATAGTATATTATTTTGAGAATTCACATTACAATCAGTGAACACTTATTATTAACATATTGTACATTAAAATGTATAAATTAAAATTTTTTTTTATTTATTTATGTATAAACAGGAATATTACAAGTGCACTCTTAAAATGAATGTGTTGAAAACACAACTTGCTTTGTTTTTAACCCATCTCTGTGTCCAGATAGGGACAACGCATTCGTTTTAAGAGGGTGGGTACCATGCTGTTGATATATATGGGTAAATAGAATGATTAATCAAGTCAAGTGTTTTATATTCCATGGTATATTTTCGGTTCTTTTGTGTCTTTGTCTTATCTTTTTTACGATAATGTGTTACTTTTTCGATAATGTGTTATTTTACAATCCTCTCACATGGCTGCAATGTTTCATATAAATAGCAATTTTTCAGTGTAGCATTTTTTCAGTGTTTTTGTGTACTTTGAAAGTAACCCAGAACAGCCATATTAAATGATCTTCAAATGAGCCTGATGCTAATTTAATCGTCATGCCACACATATAATAGACCACTGAGGACACTGGGTTCTCACACCATCAGACACGCCCAGTAATCCTCTTCTTCTTTATCATCCTTCTCCTCTTCCTCCTCCTCTGTGCCCAGAATCTCCTCCAATCCTCCACAATGACAGAGAAGACAGACAAGCCCACAGGGGAGCCCTCCAAGCCGGTGGACCCAGAGACTGTCCCACTGGAAGAGTGCTCTCGCGCTCCGTCCAACGACCACCTCAGCCTGCGCACAGAGAGCACCATCTTTAGCCTCACCCGCACCGAGTCTCAGGGGACCACCCCCCTCCCTGGCAGAGCCTGGAAGTCCCACCGCCCTGCAATCATCCTCATATCCACCGGGGGTAGCATGCTGCTGGCGGGCTTTGTACTAAGCGGCCTCTATTTCACTGAGGAATACTCCAAGCTCAACAGTACCAACCTTATAAGTACCAGAACCAACCAAACAGTGTACAATCTGATCTGTGGTACCATCATGGGCCCACCGCTCCTCTCCATTGGTCTGATGGTGATGATGGTGGGTGTGGTTCTCATCCCTGTTACCCGGGAGATGAGGCAGCAGAACTCCATGAAGAGGCTGTACTCCTTTAAACCACAACAACTCAGTTTATGAGAGTGCTTGAGGCCTGCGATGCCTATATGGAATACAGTGAGAGGAAATGTGCACAATTTAACTGTGAAGTATTAGATGACATTAGATGAAATGTGATGACAGGAGTTTGGAGACATTCTGAGACAGTTGTGCCAAATACTTACAGGGATTACTCAGAAGCATGCTAAAGGTAATGTATCAGTGTAACAAAAGGGCTATTGCAGGCAAGCAGATGAGAACAGTATTAAATCCTCATCAGATGTGCATGTTTACATTGTTAAATAATCTAAAAGGCTATAATATGAAAACATGTTTTAACATTTTATAATGCAAAATATAGACATTTTCTGAAAATCTTTTGGGTGTCCAAAATTGTTATTGTCAATTAAACAATTAAAATACATACTGAGGACATGCTCAGTCAGTGCATGAAAATGGTTAGGCTTATTGAGTTATTCTATTTTTGTGTTGGAATGGAATGTTTAAATATACAGTAAACACACAACAACTTTGTTATTTTCTATGTTCTAGATACCACAAGGATATAGGGTGTGGCCTGCAGTGAATGTAGTCAACTGGTTACATCATTTTACTACACAAATAGTCAGACTATCAGCCTGAATTTGTTTAGCAAATCATTTTGAGGTAGGTCGCAACCGGCACAAGATATTCTGCACTGAAAGTGTAGTCTTGTAGGCTATATTGAATCAAAGGTAGCCTAGGCTACACTAAAGGTAGGCCTACCTCCTACCAAAAATTTGTCAATATAACCTGTAGGCCTAGCCTACAATGCAGAGTTACAGCAGGCCCCTCGTTTTACACCAACGAATGTATTCTGAACCTGATCTGAAAGAAAGACTTGTCCACGATCCACCTGTGCTAATTTGAATGTTCCAACGTCACCAAGGGCGGTAGCCTAGCCTACTTACAACAGGTGTGTCTTCACACTAAGCGTTGCATTTGGTGCGAGTTCTTCCGCTACTTTCATAAAACTGGTATTACAACAATGGACCTGAGATGCCTAGGTGGATGTGTGCCGTTATTTTCTCTCGCGATTGTTTTTGACATTGTAGGAGTAGTTATTCTCTTCATTGGGATATTTGCAGATTTGCGATTAGATGGTCAGTTTTACGGCGACTTTTTGATCTACAGTGGCTCGCTCATTCTTTTTTCCAGCCTGGCGTGGTGGATCATGTGGTATGTGGGTAACATAAAAGTTTCCACTGAGGGATCAAGGAGAGACTCTGTAGTGAGTCAAAAGCACAGTTTCAAACAGCTGGCAAGAAAATTAACCGAACGGCTGTCCAAGAGTCACCATAAAGGCGAGGGGAACGATGTTTTTAAGTCACCAGGGAAGGAAGACCTGACAAAGAAGAAGGAACACACATCTGACCATGTCGCCTCCCGAATTACCTGGGGCAAGTCCACCTGCTACGAGAACAAAGGCTATGATAACTACAGCGAGTCCGTTACCAGTTCGAAAAACACAGAGGAGACGGAAGCGGACCTGAAGATGCTGAAGATAGGAAAGATTGAACGTCTCCTCTAAGCTGAGGTAAATGAATGACCTGATTGGTTTTCCGAATAGGCTCTTTTGACCTGCTTTATGCTAACGTAGTCCTCCCCACATCAGCCTTAAATTTCATTTCAGCTGGGTCTGTCCTATGTTGTTATGAAAACCACGCGTAAAGCTGTGACAATCTGGCAGTTGCCAAGTTGTAGGCCTGTCTGAAGTGGTTGGTTATTTCCACTACTATGTTGTCATATCTTTATAGTGGTAGGCTACTAGGCCCATTTCTCTCCGCGTTTAAAGGAAGTTAAAATATGAAGAGATTTGTGCTGTTTCCTTGGACACCACAAATGATTGCCATTTGTAACCTAATAAAGTCAAACCCAATAGGCTACACGGTGGCTCACTATCTGGGTAGTTGAATGACTCAGGTTAACCAATTGTTAAAATGTAACTCTAAATCTATAAATCAAATACGTCCCTGCAACTATAGGCATAATGGTTTTGTAATTAACTAACATTATTTACTGTAAATGTTCACTTGTGTCAAAATTGTTGGTGATATTCTAGGCCTAGTCTATATTATAATTTCTGTTTTATGCAGTAACTGATTAACTCAATTAATTAATTAAATAAAATGACTACAAATCCAGGCTTTTGTCACCATCATCTAATATGCATCAACTGGAAGATTAACATTTTGTTTGTTTGTAGCCTATGATTTGTTGAGGAATTGTACATCATAGTGGAATGTAAGTCTTCTAACAAGAGAGAAAAATGCTAAAAGATGTGTTTTGATTAATTGTCCTGTCTCAAGAATGACTGACTGATATTTAGCCCCCCCCCCCCCCCCTCTCTGGTAGGCTACACCAGCAATATACAAGCCTGCTGAGGATGTTGACTTTAAACACATTGTCTACATTTATTACAGTGCCATCTCTATATTCTCATCATATTGTATATACTATATGATTGTATTGATTTTTAAGCAGGGGCGAAAAGACAGCATGGGTATTTCAAATTGTGTAATTAGTTTATGTGTGAAGTAATTGAACAGAGGTGGTTTTTGCTGCTTTGAATGTTCCATCCTTACCATGGGTGGTTCTCTTAGTAGGTGCCTTTAGAATTGTAGGAGAGAGGTATTGTGCTTAGTTTTCACACTGGTTCAGAAAACTGACAGAAGCCATATTGGACTGACAAAAAATGAATTATGTTGCTATGCTTTAGTTTGTTTCATTGTATTTGTAAAATAAATGGCTTAATGGCTTAATTTCTCACCAAGAAGTTCAGTAGACTGTATATGTGCAATGGAGGAAAAGTGTCCCTGTTTTTCAAAACTGCACTGCGCTTTGCCTTTGTTGTCAGTTAAATATAATTTCAAATCTTTATTTTTGTATTATGTTTCCCAAGTGATTTAACTCTTTGATTTATGTGATGAATGTAATACAAGATTCCTTCCAAATAAAGGCAACATTTTACTGTACAGACATAATATATATACTTTTTTTTTTTTGATCCCGTGAGGGAGATAATACTGATATTTATATAGATATTTTCACATGTTCTCTTTAATTATATGGTATCCTCAGTCTGCAGACGTTCATACTTGTTTGTGAATTCTTTCTTGTGAATTTCCAATCCTGATATTGTCGTCTTGTGTGTGACACATGTGACCCTTATTTTGTCATGGAACTGACCTGATCATTCCTACCACTAAAAACACATAGTGGTTGGACTGGTTTTTCTGTAAATAAACTACCAACTCACTGACACCTCTCAGAGCACACCCTATGTCTTTTGCTTGCATTTTGGCATTTCACCTTGCCTTGATCATTTGGATGTGTTTGAAGCCCAATATTATACAGAGTAATGTCTTACCTGGTCATATTTATGTGTGAGAGTTTAGATCTCTGATCAGATGATGTTAACTCAACAACATTAAATAAAGATGTTTAAAGAGAAACTATGCAGTTTTGGCAATTTCTTCGCTGTTTTTCTCTGCAGAGCTCCCCCGACAGCTTCAATGTATATATTTTTTACGACACTCCTCAATCTGTCAGTCTGCCGTTTCCTCTTTTGCCTGTTCCTCCAACAACGGTTTACTCGCTTTCAGATTCTTTTCGTTGGCTCTGCCATGACAAATGTCTGAGAAACTCCATCGCTACCTTGTTCTAGCCGGTGCCTGGCGTGTATGTGTGTAGTGCAGTAAAGCAATTTGTTACATTGCGAGGCTGCGAGACTTTCTGTCTCTGAGGCCGTCGGCCCGCCAGCCCAAAGTTGCAAGGGTGGTTTTTCCGCTCACAGGCGCTAGGGGGAAGCGAGACTGTCACCATTCAACCTGAAAAAAGTCATGTAAACAATGCAATGACTCCGAAGCTGTTCAGTTAAGGTAAATTAAGCTAAAAAACTGCGTAGTTCCCCTTTAATTGAGTACCATTGAGTACTGAATTACAAAATACATCAATTAATGTCCAGTTCTATACGTAAGTGCATAACATCTAAATATGACTTCATACTCTTCAGGACAATAGCTCCCATTCTATCAACAAATTCATCTATGAGATAAAAGAGATCACACTGCTCTGACTGATCGCGCAGATCAAACTGGTGGCAAAATTGTCTCTGATCTGGCGTTAGGCTCCCAGACAAAATCTCAGCCGCAGTCAACATGCTGGTAACCTACTCTGCTTTTGCAATGGTTGATTACCAGATTGCGAGAGATGTTTAAGATCATAATTAGCTGATGTACTGCCCTAATAATAGATCTGAATAGGTTCCGGTGCCAAGATTTGTCAATGGAGTGGGTGGGGGGATTAAAGAGCTGTATAACTTGTTATGGTGGTTGCATCTGCATACCTGCCTCCTGCTATTGTACAAAGGTTAAGTACTCAATGGAATCCAAAGGAATGCAGGGCATCCTTTTAAAAAGGGCCTTGGAAAAAACAGCTCCTCTCATTTGCAAAGACGCGGCTATGCAGTTTTGAAGTGCCAGATCTTCTCATGGCGATGGATTGCAAGGCCTGTTGCGGGCGTTGCATTCTCTTCCTGGTCCTGGCAGTGATCTGTGATGTCGTGGGCCTGGTCCTCTTCCTGGTGGGCATCCTCGCTCCGCTGAGCTTCTGGGATTTCTTTGTGCTCTCTGGGCCTCTCCTCATCTTCCTCAGCCTGGTGTTCTGGATCTTCTGGTACCTGGGGAACCTCACTGTACCATATAAAGAGCTGTTGCCACTTTAAGGCAGATAGCGATTCTGTATCTACCGGGAAATTGACAGGCTGGCAAGAGCTAATCTCTCATACATAAATACAGAGTTAAAGGGCTGAGCAGCAAGCTGATGTCAAATCTTATGACAGACAATGAGGGGTTTACACAGACTGAACTTACGCCTGACAATGATTTAAACGTAAGTACCATGATTCCCATTTTTCTACATTTGAAGATAAATTATGTAAGATGGACATGGTCCAATACATAAATAGTAATATTATTTGTATACAATTAGTTCATGTGGGCATTTCCATACATAATTAATGAATTGTGAATACTTATGTGTCAGCGTTATGTTTCCATAGGTACATTTGAATTCTCACGGCGTTTGAAGTCAATTACGTCTTTAAACGTACCAAACCACGAGTTACCAGGGGTTCGAAGATGAAAACTCTCCATTTTAAGGCACTTGAATATGTATAATAACGTTGTACTTCCTTGTAAAAACCTGTGGTTGTATTTATGGTTAATAAACTATGTTCACTATGAATTTTATAATACTGACAATTCATTTTGTTCTTGAGGGTTTAAACAACTGTATTGTTAAGACAGGCTTGCTTAACAATAGAAACCAGCCTAACTTGCCATTTCAGTTCTGATGTTGCAAATGATGTTGCAAAGAACCACACCCATGTCTTACAATAGTAATAAGTCCTATCTCTTTCAAAACAGTCTGACAGAGGTATTTTCTCACTCAGAGGTACAGTATGGAGTTCTAGCCTGGATACCAGACTCTGACTTCGCAGTACTGTAGGAGTACTGTAGGGAAATGTAAATCAGCGGAAGAATGTAGACAGGTGAAGTCAGGCTAATGGAGTTCAATTGAGTCCAAACAGTTTGAGTTTTTAAGGACAGTTATTTCACTTTTTTAATTGGAAAATTAAAAATGTCTCTGTTCAACTGAACATAATGGTTTATTCTAGGGTTAGCATTATAGTGTTCAAATAATGAACAGAAACATTTTGCTGCAGTATATTGTGCTGTATTGTATATGGTGCAGATCTATAATGGACTGGCTTGTGATGTGGTCAGGTTCATGCAAATTGACTGAAACTGATTCAGACTGTTCAACCCAGGAAGCAGGAGAGCCAATCCCCTTGGCACCCACCCACCACATGCACTCCGACTTGATCAGCACTTTGGAGCAGAAACCATTTGAACAGTAATGTTTTCTGTCCCTCTCTTCCCCTCTCTCTCTGTGTTTCTCTCTTCCTCTCTCTCTCTCTGTTTCTCTCTTGCTCTCTCTAATTCTCTCCCAGAGACACAGTTAATGTCTCACAGCCTCTCAACAGACACATTTGCTTTACATTTCTGGGAATTTCAATCAACGACAAGAGAATGGATTCAAAATGCTTTCATTCAGACTCTTAGAGTGGTGAGGGGTCAGGGTACAGTACAAACCAAGATCTGACAGTTGTCAGTAATTTGGCCTTATGGATTTGACTTTATTTTTGGCTTTATTTATTTTTGAATTGTGTTCTGCAGATGAAATTGCTTTTCCATGATTTGCGAACACACCCAATCCATTCTAATCAATAATAGGGAATCAGGCCCTCCCACTCATCTAAAAAGGAATTGGAAGGTATCAGAAATGCAATACAAACCAGTCCCTGTGGAATTGTTACTCTGCTCTGATGGGTTGCACCATTAGTTCAAAGTGGGTTGCCTAAATGGCCACTAAGAGCTTTCCAATGCAATTACAATTCAAGCATTCATAAGTGTCAGATATTGATTTCTGAACTCTTGCATTTATTAAGAACCATGCTCATGCTGACCTGCCTATGTTTTGTATGCTTGATATGCAAAATATTAAAGAGTACAAAAGAGCTGAGCAGAAATAAAGAACATGTAGGACTAGGCCTAACAGGCTGATAGCCTATTGAGAAGTTAAACTAGACCTAAAACTAACATTAAACCATATAAAGTAACCAGAAAAGTACATTCTTCTGTGAACAGGTGGGCCATAGGCCTATACCTAAACTATTGATTTCCCTTTTCACTGTGACAAATCATTAAACCCTCTGGCAGCAGAAAATTTTGTCCGTCAAAGATTTGGTCTCATTTATGACATTTACTGGAGTTAGCCTAAAGTGAAATACTGACATACAAGAGGTAAACTATTAGGCTTACATACTGTATGCCACAGACCTACAGATATCAACATCAAAAACATTAACTGAGATTGGAGCAGAGAGAACAGCAAATCTTTACGGATTGCATTTTATATGATTGCCACGATTAAGGAGTAGGCTTTCAGTCGGCATTAGTCTAGTTCAGTATAGTTCTTAAGCGGTGGTACGGGTACCACTGGTGGTACGCGGACTCCTTCTAGTGGTACTCTGGGAGTCTCCAAAATTCTTTTATAAAGATGACATAATCACTTCAAATTAAATAAAAAAAATATATAATTCAAAATCCTTAACCACGACTTAAGTTAAATTTAAAATATTTTTGTCTTTCATGACAAAAAGTAGGCC
Source organism: Alosa pseudoharengus (assembly GCF_046254945.1). NCBI lineage: Eukaryota > Metazoa > Chordata > Actinopteri > Clupeiformes > Clupeidae > Alosa > Alosa pseudoharengus. The sequence goes on along the minus strand of NW_027468774.1, from coordinate 22,907,720 downwards.
TATATTCGTTTTTATATCAGCCAATAGGAGCCAATAGGCCTACTAGGATAGTTTAACTGTAGGGTATGGACTATTAGCAAATGGTTGACAAGCTAAGCTGTGATGGCAAGCAAAGGAAAAGGAAGCAAACATGATTAATCAAAAACATTCATCAATCATGGCTTCAAACAGGAAGTGTTAGAAAGAGAAGAGTGGTGAATATGTCAAGCAGAAACTGAAGTTGGTGACAATGAGCCCAGCACTAGACTAAGCCTCCATGGCACCTGCCACCAACAAACGACGCAAAACAGTACAATATTCAATATGTTAAACTGGCCTACGCTATTTTATTTTAATGCCAGTCAGTCATAATGGTGGTACTTTATAGTTTTCTGAGGGGAAAAGTTTGAGAACCACTAGTCTAGTCAGAGCCATACGGCTCTGGGTCTAGTTTGATTGAGTCTAGCTCCATCTAGTGGCGACACAGTGTAATATCAATCTCCACTATAAACATGAACAACACCCAGACACAAGTTACATATCTTGTAATATCTACAAGACTTTGTGTCATTTGTTCAAACTTTTTCAAAGGAGCTGATCAAGAGAGCAACCTTTAGGAATCTTTGCAATCTTAGGAAAACTGTACACACGTAGGCCTATATGTCTCGACCACTAGGCTATCTGAGCCACTATGTATGCCTATTATTAATTTCGTTACATCGCTGCAATTGTTCATTGCTTTTTTTGGATTGCATCACTGCAACAGCCTAGGCTCAATAAAACATCAGGACTGATGAAATACAAGGATAGGATAATGGATGATTAGGCCTACATTTAATTTGTGATAATTTTTTTCATTAGGCTACAAGCCAACTTCGGGGAATGATGCCCGGAAAAAGGGACCGTGGCATATCAAGTAAAATATAACAGGCATATAACAGTTGTGGACTGCAGGCTGGGCGACGGCAACTGGCCACCAAACCCAACCCCATGGTGCTCTCCCGTGTTTACAAACATCTCAGGCCTAGGTGTGTGAAACGAGACGAAACAAGCCGATGACGTCACCAAAAGCACATGTCTCCCTGCACGAGTAGACAAGTCGGGCAAGATCTGACTCTTACTCTCATTCACTTAACTCTTGTACCCAATGCTGTTCGACTACACATCGGTGACACATGAGCCTGACAAAATTGATCAGCAATGTCCACTACAGAAGGTTTCATCGTCGTGCAAATATACTACGGTGACCTCCATGCTCGAAACGAGTAAAGGCGAATGGCATTCTGGGAAGTCAAATACAAATTCCAGCTGCTGCAGACAGAGAGATATGCAAACCCCTTCATGGATTTTTCATAGGATCCCCACCCGGGCAGATTGCTGTCGATGCACTGTTCAAAAAATATATAATTACGAAAGGAAGTAATGGTTCTTATTTGACGACTAGTGCAAAATACTCTATTTCACATTGGTCCACATGGATCAGTGCAATTTATTTATTTCATTAGGCGAGGTAGCCTAAACCATAAAATGCATCTGTCTTGGTCATATAAACTGTCTAGCCAAATTAAAGCATAACATCGTCTGTGTGTAATACAGATGGCTACAGAAGAATGTTGTCTATTCAACTACGCTTATTCCTTTCCTTTAGGTTCCAGAGATGGACTAAACTCTGTGTCTTGTTTCGCATGTATTTCTAGTAAGCAAACACATGCGTGTTAAGACACAGCGCAACCGACCTTCAGACTACAAAGTCTCCATGTCTCTTTTCTTATTGGTGCACATAACCGAACTGCGTAATAACATTCGTGTGTGATTGGGTGCGTATTGTGTCAATCATGTCATACACTCCTCCTGCGTTGTTTGGTTGGCTCTTTCTCCTTCCCTTTCTCTCTGTATCGCGGCGGTGGGTCGGAGCCGCTGTCTGTGGTGCCCCACGTTCCCCTCGAAATTTTCTGTTTTAATTTAGATGCCCTGTCCCCAATTCGGCCTTTAGCGATACCAAGTAAAGCACATCATAGGACATCTTGATACTGACGTTAGAATAATTATTTCTTGGAAATTATAGCATTTATCCAGAAAATGGCGGTGGTAAGCGGGTTGGCTGGGCCGGCTGTTGCCCGGCTCGAGGGCCGTGAATTCGAATACATGATGAAAAAGCGCTCGGTAACCATAGGGAGGAATTCGTCGCAAGGCTCTGTGGATGTGAGTATGGGCCATTCCAGCTTTATATCCCGAAGACATCTTGAAATCTTTACAGCCGGCGAGGATGGAACAGGCAGCGGTGACTTCTACCTGCGTTGCCTTGGCAAAAATGGGGTGTTCGTGGATGGGGTGTTCCTGAGGCGAGGTGCAGCTCCTCTTCAGCTTCCTAGAATGTAAGTTTACTCATTGCACGTCCCTATCGCCTTTATTATTGTTATTGTTTATGACCTCTTCGGTGCACGTGCTACACCTGGCGTTAGTAGCTAACGCCTTTGAGAATGCCCTTTTCTGGAATGAGCGAGATAACCACAATAAGCAGGTCTCCATATTGCTAAACCCCCATATCTCCCGTGTCTGTCTAGGTTTTCTACAGTTTTACCTCAGACTCCCCTTGTTTTATGGTCTGTTGTCCCATCTTACTGTAAAATTGGCCTTCAGCACGAGTAAAGCACGTTGGCTTGAAACAGGAAATGTTTCCTTCTAGTGTAAATAATCACCCAGCCTTTGTGCCGCGCAGGGTGGCCTAGTCTGGGTTGCCTTCAACTAACTTAACCAAGAAATGGTGCTCTCTGCGGCGGGGGGGGGGGGGGGGGGGGTTATTTTGAGAAATCCCATTGAACTCACATAATGGTGATCACTACCGAGGAATGCTGGGGAGTATATTTTGGTTTGAGACAACGTAGGCCTATTTACTGACAGAAGCTGAAGCTATGTAAACACGCAGCACACACGCACTCCCCTATCGTCTGACCACAGTGTAGGTGCACACAAGTGGTCTCGTCTGACCACAGTGCCGGTCACGTTATAAAAACGTTTCTTTTTGTCGGACTTACTGCATTGTGATGAGAGAGTGTAAAAACACCCTGCTGTAGCTACAGGTTGGTTGGGATATTGATAATGAGCGCGCCGGTTTTTTTGTGGGGAGGGTTTTTTTTTATCTTAGAAAGCAAAGCAAAACTGTATAAGGAGTTTCTGCTTTTGTCCATGAAATGTATTCATTTGTACCCACTGTTTGTGTCATGTCGTAGATTTTTTGAGGGCAAAGGTCCATCCTGCAATGTAAACTTAAACGTTGTGAAGGGAGCTCTGTTGGAGACCCAACTGTTCTAGATGAAGCTGTTTACAATATAGGCCTACACTTTGTTTAAACCTATAGCCTACATACCTACATAATACCAATGCATTCTTCCCCATATCTAGCTTTTATACCTTGATATCAAAAGCTGAACTAGGGGTACATCTCTTCATGATTAGGTCATTGGTCTACTGCTATCATATGCATTCACAGTTTCCTTCTTTGCATGCACACTACTTCTGTAAACCATCCACCCTGTTGTGGAGGAAGGTCAAACAGGAGCAATCCTGAAGTGATGCATTGATTGTTATCATATCATAACAAACAGCAGGACAGAGGGGATAAGTACCCCCTGAAAAGTGAAACTCCATTGCCTTCTCACATTGTATTGCTCTTAATCAGCTCAGTGAGAGATTCTTTTCACATGCACACATAGAATGTGGTAGTGGTCAGATTTCAGCAATTTGTCTGTGGTTTGGTAAGAATGTTGTTGTCAGAATTTGTACACAAGGCTGTTTTCAAGGACTCAAAACAAACCCAAATTTCATTTTGCGCTGCAGTGGTAGGGGTCTTGATGGCACAGGTCTACGTTCCTCCCAGCAGAATTTCACATAGGCATGTTTCCTGTTGCTGCGTTTGAAACCCCTAATCATTTCTGAGTAAACCTGCACACAGCATTGGAAGGTGCTTAATCAGTCAGAATGTAGATGACTAAGTCCTGGCTGCACCCATAGCCAGAGTGGTTGTCGTTGAACCACAACACTGGTTTACCGACATTGTTATCAGCACGAAGATCACTTCGGCGCTAGTTTTTTCCTCTCTGTCAGATGACTCACGTTTCACACATTACCCCCATTCGACCTGGCTTCCCTTCTCAATGAGCTGCGGTCGGTCGGTCGGTCGGTCGCTTGCTCTGTCCGTAAGGAGGAGGAAGTGGGTTAGGGTTACGCTATCGAGCCCTACACGCCAACTAGAGCCTTTAATGAAGTCCCAGGCACTGGTTGTAGACACCAAAACCAACACTGGGAATTAAGCCACCTCAAGTGTTTGACCTGAGCCCCTTCACTTGGCTGCAGAGGGATCTTGACAGGTAATGTGATGCTGACGACGGCTAACATGGGTGAGGTTTTGGGCATATGGTTGTGATGGTTAGAGTGTGGGTTGTGTTTAGTGATCATCTGTGTGATGAAAACGGTCTGTCTTTGTAGATAGTGGTGTGACTTGATGGAAACAATAGTGTTTGCATTCAAAGACATGTCTAATAGGTCACTATTGAAATGACTCTTACAAAAATAAACCTTAGTTCTTCCCAAGGCATTGAATGTATATGAAGCACCTTCATATGCTGGTGTGTCTTCAGGAGCATTTTCCATGATTTCACTTTTGTGTTTATCTTTCTGTTGATTTTTCCCTTGGGTGCAACGTTTGTGTCAATCTAAGAGGTTGGAAATTAACATACAAACCTTTTTCCTCCCAAGTGTGTAATGTTTTTTTTATTTTTTATTAAGGTCTATGCCAGCCCAAATCATTTTCCAGAAAGACACATTGGCTTGACACATTGACGTTGTTTAATAATAAGCAGGTCATGCTTACTGATAGATAGATTGTGATGAGAAGAACTCATGTGTTCATGTATATTTCATATGCTTTTGGTGTGATGCTTAACTTGACCTGGCTGTCATCTGAAAGACAAACATTGAGAGCATTGTCTGGTGTGGGTGGGTGTGTGTGACAACGCGTATGTTGTCTACTGGGGCTGTGTGGTTACCAAGGGGACCCCCAGTGGAATGACATAAGCGTCCAACCTTCCTCACCATATAAACACACACACACACACACACTCAGAAAGACAAGCGGTCCCTTAACAATAACACTACACCTTGCAAAGCTACTCTGGTTAAGGCCTGCAGTGATTTGGGTTTGTGAAGTATGGTTGCCATTTATTTTGGGTTTTCCTTTCTGTTAAACTTAGTTTTCATAATGGTGTTCTTTTGGAAGGCTGTTTTTTCCATTTGTACAGTGGAGTGGAGTGGGGGGATGTTGAAAAATGAACTGGCTTCCTCTTACAAATGTTTGCTTCCCTCACATTTTAAAGCTCCCTTGTCTCTTCCTGCTCTGATTTAACAAAGTCTGGATCGCTGTTGCAAAACTCCAGCTTCAATGAAGGGGGAGTTTGGGGGTGGGGAGAGTGGGGGCTAGAAAATTGGCAGAGGTGCTTCCCTGAATGTTAAAATGTGTGTGACTGAAGAAAAAGAAAAACTGGTGTTCAGACACACACACACTCACTCACTCACTTGCACACACAACACTACACTTCTTTTCACAATGGCTTTTCAGTGCATTCCATGCCCGCCTCGTAAGAGGTGCTTTCATCTGACCTCCCTCTCTAAAGTGGTTCAGCATGTAGCTGGAACAAGCAGAGAGAGAGGGGGGAACATGTAGCCATCTTGTGCATGCATCCATGCAGCTCTGCTACTTTTCTCAGCTCTGAATACAGACGTGGCACACAACCTGGTTCAGAGTCTCATGTATAGACCTATGTGCCATGACCTTAAGCCAGCAGAGGATGTATTTGTGTTTTGTATGTGTGTGGCTGTGATGGTGGCTCCGTGTGAGCCAGCTTGTGTATATTTATAAAGTCGCCTGTGTGTGTGTGTGTGTGTGATTCTTATTGGCCTCCTCGCTCTGCAAGGTCGCCCCCCTCTGGATGGAATGCAACGTCTGCACGCAGCATTCCTGCACTAACGGAACCCTCGTGGTTGCCATGCCACTGCGCCGGAGCACAATGCACGCCTCTCCTGTCTGTTTATAGCTCCCACATTATCTGGGCTGGACGTGAGGCGGAAAGATGACTACCCACCACCCATGATTATTTGTTTTCGTCTCTCTCTCTCTCGTGTGTGTGTGTGTGTGTGTGTGTGTGTGTGTGTGTGTGTGTGTGTGTGTGTGTGTGTGTGTGTGTGTTGCTAAAACCATGAACCCTAGCAGCAGTGCTGTCCATCTGATCAGGTAGGGCCCGGAGTGGGGCAGCTCAGAGGGGTCTAGGATTATTGCTCTGAGATTGATGGTTGCTGAGTTAAAGCATTGCTCTGCTGCCCCATTGCGTATGTCCACTCTCTCTCTGTGACAGACAGACAGAGCATGTGTAGCCTCTCCATAGCTTGTGTTTTACAGTGTATCTGGTCATCTCTCGGATGCACATAATGTTCATGGATCCAGCGTCCAACCACAGTGCTATTTTCACTTGTAAAGTGGTTGATATAGCCCACACAGACAAATCCCCGACTGCATCTGGACAGTGTGCACCCGACTGCAGTGCAGATGATATCCATGCAAAAAATGTCCAAGGATTTTCTCTTGTTGGAGAGGAAATGGTGATAAACGTCTCCACACCAGACACCCTCCCTCCCTCCCTCCCTCCCTCCCTTCTGTCCTGCTCGCTGCACCTTTATCCACACTGGTTCTCTCTCCTTATCGGCTCCCATCCCTTACTCTACTGCTGCAGACTCTCCAATTCTCATTCATCACATCTCTCTCACATCTCTTATCTATCTATCTATTTATCTATCTATTTATTTATTTATTTATCTATTTATCTATATATCTCTTTCTCTCTCTTTCTCTATCTCTCTCTCTCTCTATCTATCGCTCTCTCTCTCGCTCTCTCTCTCTCTCTCTCTCTCTCTATCTATGTCTCTCTCTCTCTCTCTCTCTCTCTCTATCTATGTCTCTCTCTCTCTCTCTCTGCTCATGTATGCCTGCTAGCTGCAATTTTATTTTCTTCTCATTCCTTACCTTCTAATTTGTCTCTCTATATTGCTCCTGTCCTCCTCCTGTGAGTCACTCTTTTCCTCTCCACCCATCTCCTCCTCCTCTGCTCTGTGTCCAGCTCATGTGTGCATCAGCTCATCCTCTGTGCCCATAGTGACTGCACTCTCTTCCTTAGTGTTAATAATGTCGGCAATTTTTGTTAATCTGAAGAACAGCAGAAATAAAAATGTGCATTTTTCTGGCCCAGAAAAGGTGGAATTTCACAATTATGACGATAAGGTAAAAAACAGTGAGAGAAAAAGTTACCTTGAGATCTTTTAAAAGGAAAATCAAGTCAAGTCAAACCTTTAATAACTCTTTTTTTCATCCCCTGTCTTGTTTTCTGTCCTCCTCTCCCGCCTGTGTGTGATGGCTTTGTCTGAGGTTGGCACCAGCCGCAGTGCAGTGCAGTGCCTGCCATGGCGTTCTGGCATCCTGGCCCAAGGGGGCTTGGCTCCGGGCAAACGCAGCCCTCGGCCTCAGTAACCCTGACAAGAGTCCCTCTGCCATAAGATGGCATGATTTATTTACACAATCCGTGGTGAAACTGTGGAGCATGCTTTCTTTGCCTCACTTTCTCGTTGTGTGTGTGTGTCTGTGTCTGTGTGTGTCTTTGTCTGTGACTGTGGATGAGAAGCATCACAGTGTTTGAGATCATGTCGGTGTGTGTGTGTGATATGAAGAGGGCTAATTTTATCTGTTGGCCCTGCAGGACTGTTGCCCTACTCTGAGAGAAATGGCTGCCATGGTAATATTGGGCCTAACTGAGGGGCCTGGATCAGGGAATAGAACTGGTTAACTTATTTTCAGAGAATCAATTATTGTGGTGTGTGACTGCTATGAATTATAATTTATATCTTCTAGTGTTCAGTGGTCAGGGACAGGGATTATTTCACATTCGAATTCAAATTGCACAGCTAGAGACATTTTATATGTTTATGCAATAAGATACACTACTATGCTTATTTTATGCATAGTAGTTTATATGTTTGTTTCTTTGTATGGTATTCTTACATCTACCTCATGTCTGTGTTAAGCTGCACAATTTTACTGTGCTTTATACAACACGACACTTTCGGATAAATAAAGTAATTATCTATCTATCTACAGGGCTTAAAATTCATTTTTCAAAATGGGGGGGAATTCCCCCCTTAGGTTATTCATGTAGGGGGGATTTACACAATTTGGGGGGGGGGGGGGTTCGATTCTGAGTCAAGAATTGCGATTTCGATACTTCTTCGATACTTTTTTTAAAAAAGTGTTTGATTTTGGTGCCCCCACCACCCTGACGTCATCAGTAATATATACTGTAATGGGATCATTCACAACAGTGGACATCCTAGATTCTGCTTGACTCTCTCCACACACACACAAACACACACTGAAAATGATGGCTTATGTGATATGTTTCTATTTCATATATTTTTTAATTCATATAGAGTGTATTTAGTTAATAATGTATTTTTTTAATGTATATCATTTTACTAGTAATTACTTGTAGCTAAACATATTTAGTAATATGAATGCTTCATTTTGACGTTTAACCTATAACACTTAGGCATATCTTTAATGTGGTGTGTAGGTCTAATTGAGTGCACATTGGTGATGAGTAGGTGTAATTGAGTGCCTGTCACTTTAAGAAAATACGTGAAAGTAATTAGCCTCCCTTCAGCCTGACGGTTTTAGGCTAGTCGCTAGTGAATAAAAGTTGTGCATAGTGCATAAGGATATGTGGATGCAAATCATTATGTTTTCTATGTCATTAGATACAATAAATGTTCAAAAAACTAACAAGTCGAAGACAATCTTTCTGGGATGAAGTGTTGACGTGACCTGAGCTAGCAGGCTAGTTACCAAGGAGCTCTTTCCAGATGTAAAAGTTTGCCATGGTTGCGCAGCCTATTTGCGTAAGCGCAAAGTGGTTCTCTCTCTCTCTCCGTGTGTGTCTGCGTCTGCATGAGGCTATGTTCAATTCAACTCGGTAGTTGATCCGTCCGGTCAATAGCACCGCATTCACGCCACTTCATGATTATATTAACGTCATCAGACAGGCTGTAAAAGTGTATGCGGGAATTTCTCGCATTATGATGGCTAGAGTTGCGGGACTTGAACAAATTATGCGCAATACCCGCAATCCCGCAGTGAAATTTAAGCCCTGATCTATCTATCAATCTAATTTAATGCTGGCTGTGATGCCATGCCCTCTGGTGAGACTGAGACACTCTGTTCTGGTATAATGTTGCCGCTGAGCTATCACTCCTGATCACACACTGATCCATCCTAACGCTTCTGTCCCCTCTTCCTCCTTGCCCACAGGTGCACCTTCCGTTTCCCCAGCACCAACATTAAGATCACCTTCACAGCGCTGTCCAGCGTGAAGAGGGAAAAGCGTGAAGCCCCCGAGTCGCCCATCAAGTCTGTGCAGCCGCAGATCTCGCCCCTCACCATCAACATCCCAGACAACATCGCCCACCTCATGAGCCCTCTGCCATCCCCAACGGGGACCATCAGGTAGCTGCACAAAGGCAAACATACAATACATGCAGTCATGCACACTGTCAACCACACACACAGTCACGTACAATACAACTCCCAATAATATCCGGGTCTCCATTGAACGACCGCCACACACACACTCCAGTGTTTCCCATACATTGACTTATTTGTGGCGGCCCACCACAATATCAACATTTACCACCACACAATGAGTTTCCTGGTTGTACTAAATTGTGCTTAAATCTGGTTAGAATCATAACCACGCTGCACTAATTTGTTAAAAAAAAAGCATTCAAGTTAATTCTGCAAACCTACCACCACAAATACAATTCAATTCTGTGGGAAACAATGCACTCACAGTAACATACTGTAAAAAAACCTTAATTATGTCTGGGTCTCCATTATTATACACCCATTATAATCGCTGGCTTGTGTCTTCTAATCATTTGAATATGTTAGATAAACACTGGTCTCCTATCATCAATGGGTGTGATTTTTGAATAGGAGTAATTAACATCTCCAATAAGGATGTCACGAGAACTAGAGCTGCACCGATATGGAATTTTAGGGCCGATAAACGATATTTATTGGTTTGTTGTGGCCTATACAGATACGATAACCGATAATATTACTCTTAAAAAAATAAATTTGTGATTTGGGGAAAGCATTTAATAAGCATAATTTCTTTGCAGTAATTTTACCTACCACCAAATGATGAGCTCATAATAGTCCTCAATAGTACAGCAGTCAACAAAATAGCAGTAGCCTAGCCCTATGTATGGCTCCTCCTCACGTCAGTGAATTGCGAGTGAGTGCCTAGAGACAGTGTAGGCCTATGAATCGTTTTCATTTAGGAGTAAGCGCTCATAAACGGCTCAGCTGGAAATAAGCTATAGCGACCAAATCAGAGTTTATGAGGGAAACTTATGTTTAGTTTCAACTGCGGATAACTGAATAAAGCTGCAACTCCTCAGACTGTATCTTATGTCCGTGTACTCTGTTGCGCACAACCTGCTGCAGCAGAAATGAAAGGGGTTAGCACCGAAGGTTTTAACAACTTATTATGATGACCTGTCTGGAACTGAAACAGGAATGGTTAGCATATTTCTAGGTAATAATACAAAACCCAAGCTAACATAAAGCAAATATAATACTAAAATACAACTTAGAACTAGGCCTACTTATGTACTCATCCCACTGACGAGTTTGTTTATTTGTTTCCCCGACTAGCGCGGTAAAGTGCAAAGACACCAGCACAAGACGGCACTATGCATTATATTGAGGAAGAAGTATAGCCAACCAAGCTCAAGTAGCTAAGTGTAGCCAGACGGACCTTACGTAGGCCTACCCCTAGGGCTTTAAAAAATATCGGCCAGAATTATGTTATCGGACCGATAATAATATTTTCATTTTTTCACTTATCAGCCAATAATATATGTGATATGATATATCGTGCATCCCTAACGAGAACTGATACCTCGGTACCAAGTTGATCCCAAAATTCATGACTGTATACATGTTCTCTTTGGTACTGAAATACTGTAGGTAGTGGGCATGTGGGTACAGTGCATATGCCTACTATAAGTGTTAATGTCGTGTGCATTGAAGTAATTGCAGTTAAAGCAGATCATGAGGGGGGAAATAGAAAAAACCAGCCTGCAAACAGTGCCATCCAACTTAAATATGAAAGGACACAACATTTCCAACTCAGTATGTATGTGAAACATGGATTTATATGAACTTAAATGGGAATGTTGAGCCTGGCATGTTATGTCCTAGTTGTCTAATTGGGTTTTACTGCTCAAGCAAACACACACACACACACACACACACACACACACACACACACACACACACACACACACACAGGTGAAACTTTTACTCTCTCTACGAGACACTCTGGCAAAGAGCAATAATGCACGTTACTTTTACCCCAACATTCCCGGGAACCAGCTAAATTGATGAAGACAGCGCTGCAACGTTGGAGGACAGTACACATTGGTCGTAGTGTTATCCGATGGCGTCGAAGTCAGAAATCATTCAGAGTAAACATGGTCTAGTGTTATCTTATTGCGTGCAGTGAGATTTTTAAATGCATGCTTGTTGCCGCCCCTCGAGTCAGGCCATTACATTGTTCTTTGCCAGACCCTTAATCTTTCTAGATTTTCCAGGCTAATGGCCCACAGTGTTTACCACAGAATTTAATTCTATTTGTGGTGGTAGGTTTGCAGAATTAACTTGAAGGCAACAGTTTTTAACAAATTAGCCGCAGCATGGTTATGATGCTAACTAGCTTTAAGCACAATTTAGTACAACCTGGAAAATCCTTGTGTGGTGGTCAATGTTGATATTGTGATGGGCCGCCACAAATAAGTCAATGTATGGGAAACACTGGGCCCATACTGACCAATAGAAATACTTAAGGCCCAGCTGAAAGCAGCACTATGCAGCTTCACAAAAACAGAAGACTCAGGCATGCTGTGCTCAGGAATATGGAGGAAAAGTCACAGATCCTGCCACTGGTGATTTTTGCAATGCTTGAATTGACAGGAAGTTGGATATGTCTAAGTTCTGCCGCCAGCTTCTATGGTCATGTCTTTGACAGATTTTGTCATTTAGTAGATATTTATCTTGGCTGTTCACCTGGAAGAACCATAACTGCATTGGTTATTGCATTCCGGGTGGAGTTTGTTGTTAATTTGAGCCTTCTGCGTCACCTCATCAGAGCACAACGTGAATGTTTGACTCCATTTCCATTACAGAGCAGACTCGGAGAGCTGAAGTCTCAATCTTGTGGTTGAGGTCTGAAGGCCACATAAATAAAGCCTTTGGTCTGAGTGCGGCTCACAGCACATTGAGTCCTCATGTGGGTGTCCTCCTGTGGTCTGACCACAGGACAACACCACAAGCCTCTCCAGCATACCAGGAGGATGATCACATCCTTCAGCACATCCTCTCACCGCTAGTCACCACCAGAGCACCGCCACTCTGGACACTGGTCTGCTCTGTGTGCAGAATACTGAACAGCGACCCTCGGGCTGTTTTATCACATTAATTATTCAGTTATTCCCTAATAATAATTATTAATTATTCAGTTATTCCCTGAATCGCAATGAACAATGAAAAGCATTTGGCTGATTTCGCCACCGTCATGGGTGGTCTATTTAGTGGCCTAGTTGTGGTCCATTGCAGCTAGGTATTGGCTAGACCAGTGGTTCCCAAACTTTTAACAGGCATGTACCCCTTGAGACATTATGATCTTCCGGAGTACCCCCAACACCACCAATTGTTAACAAGTTTTTTTAAAATTGTTTTATTAATATTTATTTGTATCACTTTTGTCGAGAATAGTGAATAGGATCCTAAACATATGATACAAATCTCACCAGTCAACATATGATAGGCCTACAAATGTGCTGAATATAATGATTTTAAATAGATCTGCACCTAATCTCACACACAATCGTCTTGTTGAATGCAGTGATCTTATCTGCTAGGTGCTTGTCTTTGTCTTGTAACTGGAGATTTAACTCATTGAGCTTTCCAAATATATCGTTAAGATAGGCCAGCTTAGTCAAGAAATGTTCATTAGTGAACGTGCTTGCAGATTCAAACATGCGCTCTTCCTCCGAGAAGAGGCGACTCGGAGCTCAAACACGCGACAGCACTTTACCTCGGGAAAGCCACCTTGCCTCGCTGTGAAACAGTACAGCCTTTTCGTCAGCTCCCATCTCCTCTCAAAGTGCGGAGAATAGACACGCTTTTAAGGGCCCGGTCTTGATGAAATTCACCACTCTCACAACCTCGTTCAAAATCTCATTCAGGTCGGGACTAACTAAGCTGCCTTGACACGAGCGCTTCCCTATGAATAACACAGTGCGTCCATTGCGCATCGGGTGCTACCTGGGCCTAGGCTACAGATAAAAAAATAAATAAATAAAAAAATCCTGTTTTTCACGTCAGTTCGCGCACCCCCTGGCATGTCTCCACAGTTTGAGAAACGCTGTTTTACCCTGTCTGTCTCCACTCTCGAATATTTTGTTAATGCGGAGAAATGTTTTTAATGTGCAGTGCAAATGCGGAAGTTAAGTTACGTGGGATAGAGAAAACGTTTGAAAAGGCATATGACTTAGATCTTTTTTCGCGTACCCCCTGAAATCAGTCCACTTACCCCTGGGGGTACGCGTACCCCAGTTTGACAACCGTGGGGCTAGACTGTCAACATTGTAGCTTACCAGAAAGCTCCCGATTAGTGACAACCTGTTGTTAGGCACCTTGATTGATCTGGTGCTCTGGTTTCAGATTGGATTAACCTTCCCACATTTCTATTAATCAGTTAGGCAAGGCTCCAAGCCAATCTCGATGCAGAACTGGACACAAAGGGTGAGATGTCAGATGGTGTTTGGCTTTTGCTTAGGGAGCTTCTGCAAATAAAACATGATCCCTTCAGAATGCAGTGCAAGCAGTTATGTGAATATATTACCTTTAGTAAGGAATTCTCTTTCGTTTAAAAAATTGCTTATGTTTCTCATTGCAGTTCAATTCCTTTGCAATCTAATCCTTTTCAAGCCTATTTCAATACGGTCTTTACATGATCACAAGTGTTTATTCATGTGATACTAAAGTTCTGGCCCTCCTAAAAAGATTCTATAATGTTATGCACCCCAGATATGCCTCCACCCCCCCTTCCCCCATATACAAGGTTGTGACATTAGTACCACCTGAGTATGATGTAATATGGAGCCCGTTTTTGTATGTGAAGTACCTAACAAGTCCCACAAAGACATACCCTGCAATGTAGATGGACATGCTGATACTCATTTAAAGGCAGTGTGGTACTTTTTCAGGAAATATTTAGCACTGTGTCCTTCATCCAGGCTGTTACTAAAAAAGCCCTGGAAGCGTCATCCAAACTCGAACTGAAGCCTCCTTCTGTAAGGCAATTATGAAACCTGTCAGGCCCTGACAGTTACTCTGGTTTCATCTCAGCTGTCCAGAATAGAAGACTGTGCTCTATTTGATGGTGCTCCTTTGCTGGTGGAGGCTCTCAGTTCGGTTGTAGAGGAATGACTAGGAATGCTGAAACCACATGCTGTACTGACCGTTTGTTTGTGCCCTCCTCCACCGTGTGTGTGTGTGTGTGTGTGTGTGTGGTGTTGCTAGGCAGAAGGCATCCAAACACTATGCACACACACAATCCACCTACACACATACAAATTCACTCGCACATATTCAGGCACACAGATGCACATAACACACACCAGCACTAGAAGCAGTGCAGAATTTCAGAGCTGATTGCAGTCATCGCACATTACATAGTTTGGGCTTACTGCTGGGCCAGACAAGGACAGTTGCTGCAGTGCACGAGCAGCCTAGTCATAACATGAAAACAAAAGCAAATCGGATCACTTGTGCTCCACCATGGCTTGGTCCTCAGTTTCCCCAGAGGATAGAGTGGTCTGTGAACACCAACACACACACACACACACACACACACACACACACACACACACACACACACACGTGCATGATTAAACACACACACACAAATGTAAACACACAAAAGTATGCTCGGGTTTATTTCTCTTGTCTTTGTCTTTATTGCAGAGAATAAAGAGCTCATAAACACTCCGGCATAATTCAACACAACCCTGGAGTACCCTCTGATTCTGTGACGTTTCTCATTTACACACAAACTGATAGCCTACATGTGTGGTCTCTCCTCACTCATACACTGACAGACACCCAGGCCACTACTGACCACTGCTTCACACTGCCCAAAGATCCTTGGATGCACTACAAGAACATACAAGGGTTACACACTTAATCTGTCATGTGCATACGCCATCAAAGGTCTTACACACACACACACACACACACACACATTCCTGGTGGTAACTCAGCCTGTCTCTCCTCTCTTCCCCTCTGCTCTGCTCAGCGCGGCCAACTCGTGTCCGTCCAGTCCGAGGGGCGCCGGCTCCTCCGGCTACAAAATGGGCCGCATCACCGCCTCCGACCTGCAGCTTATCGACAACTCGCAGTCGGAGAACGACAAGGAGGCCTCAGGTGGAGACAGTCCCAAGGTGAGCAGCACTATGTGTCCTACTCACTCCTCTCACACCTGGTGTCCACACCTGGTCATTCAGATGCCCTCACAGCCTCGAGGGAAATATGCTGTTAGATAGATGGATATACTTGATTGATGGACGGGATTTAGTACAGGAGACCGCCAGAGATTTAGTTATTATTAAATGAGCAGAGGAGGATTTTGGAAGTCTGTGAGGTTGAAATGAGTTTTGTTAGGTAATGGCTTTTGTAATAATATGCTGACAGATGGCTTATCTGATCAATAGAGAAGGGCATGCAAGTCAGGATCTATACTGTTTTAGTGATGCAGCAGATGTTGCAAGCTTGCATGTAAAATATAATAAATAAAACAATATAATAATATGATAATTATATATAAATAATAATGTAATGAATAAAAATCCAAATATCTGTTCTCTCTCCTATCCCATTTCTCTCTGCAGGATGACTCTAAACCCCCGTACTCGTATGCACAGTTGATAGTCCAGGCAATAACGATGGCCCAGGACAAGCAGCTGACACTAAACGGCATCTACACGCACATCACCAAAAACTACCCCTACTACCGGACTGCAGACAAGGGCTGGCAGGTGAGCGAGAGCGGCCGCACAACACAGACACACAGAGTTAATCCGGTTACTGCTCATCACTGGGGAATCAACACAGGCCAAATTTCATTCACAGGGTTCAGACGGGCTTGGCTGGTTTTTCTTGTTTTTCTGTCGCTAGGATGTTGAAACTTTGTGCGCTTTTGGGGAGGAAATTACATTGCAGGCTAGTATTTCTTCATACGACAAGACAGTCATGAACCGCTAGCATTGACTAACTCTGCACTGACCCCCAAGTGTAACATCTGAGATGGACGTTAGTTTGTGTGCATGTATGAATAACCTCCATTATTGCAACTGCTTGCAGTGCTAATAGGAAAGGAGGAAAGGATATATATATAGGAAAGGATATATATATATAGGTGAAGCACACACTAATCCCGGCGCAGTGAGCTGCCTGCAACAACAGCGGCGCTCGGGGAGCAGTGAGGGGTTAGGTGCCTTGCTCAAGGGCACTTCAGCCGTGCCTACTGGTCGGGGTTCGAACCGGCAACCCTCCGGTTACAAGTCTGAAGCGCTAACCAGTAGGCCACGGCTGCCCCAACATACATACATATTGTACAGTGACTCACAGCACTTGTGTGGCTAACTAATGATGTCTGGCTGGAGGGTATATCTGGTAAATTCATTATGGATGAAATGGCATTGCGTGTGTACCTCCTTAATTTAGAAAGAGTACCAAAATAGACCTCCAGTTCATTATTTATGGTACTTTGTAACTATACAAAAAGTGCAGCGGGAGAAACATAGAAGCTGTTTCAGCCCATATTTTGGTGAACGGCTGTTATGTCTAGGGTTGCAATCCAGGAAATGTGTTTTTTGCACTACTTGTCCATTACGTTATTGGTACAGATAATTCATAGCCTGGCTAAAACCAGACCTCAATTGAGATATATTTTTTCGATTTTCAAGGGGCATCATCAACACATTAAACTGATGTCAGCACATTAAAGTGATACCAAATCCTGTTGAAAGACCAGCAGACACATCTTACTGATCAATGAAGCCTTTTACGCAGTTGTTTGTTTGTCAAAGAAAATGCAATTCTCAATGTTCAATTCTGACATGATCAGCGACAGCCATTGGTGTTTTACACAGGTGTCATTGGTGTTTTACACAGGTTACACCTATGTCTGCCATTGTATAAAGCCCTCCTCATATCAGCTGAACGATTGTGATTGGCCTGTCCATTTTTGGTCTGGTTTGAAATCTGAAATACAGGTCCCAGATGGAGATGCCACAGCAAATGAAATGAGCTTTGATATTTGTCTGGTTCCCAGGATTCTGCCTGTGGTGAAGCCGAACCGGCTGTGGTCTCGCTGCCCAGCCCAGCTTGCATTTCAGTGAAACGATAGCTTCAATGATGTTTTCAAATACATGGAGTGTGGGACCGACTCTTATGTGTGTAACTTTAGCCTGGCTAAGTTTGGTAGTAGGTCACTGGCCACTGACCGCTCAACCACAGCGAACCGAGAGAGAAAACGTCCCTCTCTGTGTTCCAGAATTCCATCCGGCACAACCTGTCGCTGAACCGCTACTTCATCAAAGTGCCACGTTCCCAGGAGGAGCCGGGCAAGGGCTCCTTCTGGAGGATCGACCCGTCGTGCGAGGGCAAGCTCATCGAGCAGGCCTTTAGGAAACGACGCCCACGGGGCGTCCCTTGCTTCCGCACCCCACTTGGACCACTCTCCTCCAGGTAACCCACACACAAATGCACACGCACACACACACACACGTATATACACATACACACACACACGCGCGCGCACGCACATATACACATACACACACACACACACACACACACACACACACACACACACACACACACACACACACACACACACACACACACACCCCAACATAAACACTGTTGTATACAGACAGTGATTACTGAAATACAAACATTTGTATGCAGAGATTACAAATGTCCGTTGTATACAGAACACATGCACAGTCGAATACACACACATGATATTCATCACTCACCACTCATTCACACATTGATAACACAAAGTGTTACTCTGGGTCTCCTAAGAGCTTGTTTTCCCAGCGGCACTCTAACCATTAGCAGTCTTCACATGAGTCCAATCAGACACAACCCTTTTGGGCTGTAAAATCCATCCCTCTCACATACTCGCTTGTGACCTAAGTAGTTACAGCAAAACAAATGAATCACGCCAGGATGTTCTGGTGACGCTTCTGCCACATACTTCACCTCTGGCCAGTCTAGACCATCAGTTATGGCTGCCAGTTCTGGAGGAGAATGAGTTGGCCTCTATTGCCCTATGAAGTACTGATTTGGTGCACTTAGTTGTCCCAGAATGCAATACCTGCAATGCAACACCTTTGTTGTTTGAGCTGGTGTGCAGTCCAACAGTAACAGCAGCCCAAAACAAATCACAAAATAGTCCAGCTGCTAGTTTTCTATTTACTGATAAATGAATGTATTTCTATGTGGCTGTGTTAAGTGAAAGACATTATGTTGCTGTGTTAAGTGAAAGACATTATTATTCATAGATTATCTATCTATCTATAACATTTTATGACAAAAAGTGTTTCTGTATTCAGTGCTGTCACTTTCTGCCCTCTCGCTGTGTACAGTAGGCCTTGTTTTCGCTAGTCCACCCCAGTGCTCAGTGTCTGACGACCCCTCCTCTCTCCCCGTCAGGAGTGCCCCAGCCTCTCCAAACCACTCGGGCGTTCTCTCGGCCCACTCCAGCGGGGTGCAGACCCCAGACAGCCTGTCCCGCGAGGGCTCCCCTGTCCCCGGGGAGTCTGAGCCCACCCCTGCCCCGGCTCCGGCCCCACCTCCAGCCACAGCAGTGCAGCCCAAACTCGCCGTCATACAGGAAGCACACTTTGCCCAGAGCACGGCAGGTGAGTCACCGAGACACACACACAAACACACACAAAAACAAACACACATAAGATGGATTTCCATTCAGCTCATTCATATATTCTATGTGCATTCATGAAAATTCAGTGCAAGGATTTGAGCATCTGCGTGCGTTTTCATCCACTGTGTTATGATGGTAAAATAATGGACATCCCCCTAATCAAGGGAGGAGTTCTGATCAGCTGTGGGATCAAAACGTAAGGTCATCAGGGCAATGGTTATGGAAACATGCAGATAGAAATGCAACAAATGTGAATATATGCATTTAAATTGTTTCCATCAGTAGACGCAGTAGACCTTGTGCGAATCAATAGTTAATCCACTCCCTTCTAGCGAATCAAGTTTCTATGAGCATTAGCAGATTTAATGCACATTTCATGTGTTTCCAGTCAGAATTTCTTATTCAAATTCTTAGCTCAGTCACAATCCACTGGGAACACTGAGGACTTTCTTATCTTAACTCCAGCACTGTGTGTGTGTGTGTGTGTGTGTGTGTGTGTGTGTCTGTGTCTGTGTCTGTGTCTGTGTGTGTGTCTCTCTCCCTCAGGCTCACCTCTGGGCAGCCAGCCGGTGCTCATCACTGTGCAGCGGCAGCTCCCGCAGTCGGTGAAGCCGGTGACGTACGCGGTGGCGACGCCGGTCACCTCGGCCACGTCCCAGCAGCCCCAGCTCATGCAGACAGTGCACGTGGTTCACCAGCTGCCCGTCAGCAGTGTGGCCACACTGGCCGCCGCCGCCAACACCTACACGGTCACCACGCAGAGCGCCAACGCCAACGTCGTCGCCGCAACCATCAAGAACGAGCCGCATGAGAACGGGGACCATGCCGAGGCCAAAGGTGAGGGACGGGGCATGGCAGGGGTCAAAGGCCACGAGAACGGGCAGGTTTGATGTTATCCAGTCTCATAGAGGTTTATTAAAGCAACACAATGGGCATTTATGGCCTTGTTCATTTTCAGTGTAATGGGTTGTTACCCACTAAGCGCTAAGTTGGTAAAATGGATCACATAGTGCAATACCAGATGCTCTGGTCATGCATTTAGTCATCAGCAATGAGACAGCTGTTTGAAACTCAGTCTATTATAAAAATGAGTGAGACGGCAGAATAACTATAGTGTTGCGTTAATTTTTGTGGAAAAGCTTTTTTCACTACTCATTTCTAGTGAGTAAATGGTCTGTGAAATGGCAGGTGTGAAATGCACAGCTTGGGTTCCTTCAGTTAGTTGTTGTGTACAGTGCATGTATTCCCTAAACCTGTAAACTGCCAACTCTTTAAATTTCTTTCCTTCTCAATGTAATTTTTTGCACAACCGTGTGAGTCCAAACCTGTTCTCCAGTCGTGCTCCTGTATTAGAATCTTACACAGACTGGCAGATTGCGTTTGTCATAATGATTTTTCCTGTGAGCTGACTTGACTACCTGTGAGAAACGGCCACTATGACTCGGCAACTTTCCACCTTTTTAAACACACAACAAACGGCTCCTGTCAGTCATGATGTGACCTTTCCACTGTACAGTTTCCTTTGCCCCTAAAGTTGTGATGTCATAATTTTAGTTCCATTTCTGCCCAGTAGTGTCTGCTTCTACCTTTTTCATGTTTATTATTTGAGCACTCAGAAAAGCTGTTTTCCAAAATGTTTTGTAAAACTCCACCCCAGAGGTCAGTCAGGATTGGGTTCAATCTGATGGCACATCAGGCTGTTCTGATTAGTCGCTCTGACCAGAAATACTCAGCCATGGCGTACAGCGTTTATTTCACTTGTAATAATAAAAAACACCTAATGGACATACTGTATGAACAAGGTTAAATAGGTGAATTTTGTTGGAGTGAGTCTTTAAAGCAAGAATCTGTGATTATTGAGGCAGGTTGTTTAACCTTGCAATCAAAGTATGGTTAAATTAGTGGAATTGTTTATGGCTTGGTTATGCCTGGGTTAGTCTCTACCTTTAATCGTGCTCTTGATTTAAAACTGTCACCTCCTTTCGTCCTCTAGTGAAAGTGGAGGCCATGCCCACCATTACCCATACTGCCCTGGGCTCAGCCAGCCGCATCATCCAGGGCAGCGCGTCGGGCCAGCCCCTGCAGACGGTCACCATAGTGCAGCAGGCGCAACTGGGCCACCACCAGCTGCCAATCAAACCCATCACACAGAACGGCACCCACATGCTGCCCATCGCCACTGCCATCCAGGCCACCGCCAGCCCAGGTTAACGCACACTGTTGGTTGTAAAAAATATTGTGGAGGTAGTAAAAAAGGTAGTAAAAAGTAGTAAATTCAACTCTATGATTCCTGCATATACCCTGGTACAGCCATACACCTGCTCATAGTCATAGTCATATAGGGTACATATATGAGTGTGCTGTAGGAGCTAAGTGTCTTCTGCATGTTTCTATCTATTGTTCTCCTTCTCCATGTGTTGTATTACACACACTAACACACGTCTCTCTCTGTTCCCCCTAGGAGCCACTGCGGTGGCCAGTCCCCTGCACATGCTGGCCACCCACGCGTCCGCCTCGGCCTCCCTCCCCACCAAGCGGCAGAACGGCGAGCGTGAGTCTCCGTCTGGCGCCGGGCAGCCCGAGTCCAAGCGCCTGAAGACGGACCCTGAGGCCGACGTGGGACCCAACTCCTGCCCAGCAGCGGCACAGCCGTCGGCCGACACAGACGCAGCAGCAGCAGCCTCCGCCGCCAGCGAGTAGTCTCTTCTCAAACCCCACGCCCACACACCCATACACGCCACCACCCACATCCACCATCTCTCTCTCTCTCTCTCTCTCTCTCTCTCTGTCTGTCGTTCAGGCTCACTCTCTCCTTCCTCATTTTTCTCTCTTTCTCTCTTTCATTCACTTGACCTGTCCTGTCTTCTCCAACACTTATCTTCCATCTAACCCCCAAGGTGCCAAATGGAGAAGTTTTTTTTTTTTTTTACATTGGACTATATTACAGGACCCCAGGACCCTTAACAGTGATCATTTTCCATAAGAAGAAAACAGGGAAGATGAGGACCACCTTAAGAACAAAACAGAACCGCCCAAAGCCCCCCACCCCTCTTCTGCTGTGAGCCAAGCCAGGCCATCACGGCCCCTGAGCAGAACAGCCCTAACGGGACGCCTTAATCACCTGGACGTGAACACTGGGCAGTGAGCGAGGGCGATCTCCACAACCCCACCCAATACCCCATTCCAATCCAACCCCAAACAACCCTCACCACCACTTGCTGCCCTGAACCCTTAAGGAGCCTCTATCGGCCACCTTCCCCCAACCAACCCAACCCTTCACCAGGCCAAAGGAGAGGGGGCCAACCGGTAGCATTTTCTAATAGCAGCAGCCTCACTGAGAGGGGTCAGAACCCACAACCAGGACCTTGATTCCGAACCAGAACTCGTGCATTTAGCTCAAAGGGATCAAAAGCACCATTTCCTCCGTGTGTCGTGGCAGCTAGCCTCCTCATGAACTCCAGACGGATCCACTCCTTTCCCCCGGTCGCAGCTTTTTAAAGTAGGACTGCAGTATTTTGTTGTTCAGACATGGATCTTTTTTGTTGTTTCGGTTGTACTTTCATTTCTATAGAGTAAATGAGTAACAACAAGAAACTATTCTATTGGCAAGAACACATGAAGATGGTGGTGGTGCATTGACATTTGAAAAAAAGAACTTGGGGGGGAAAAAAGAAAAAAAAACACAACTCGCAGCATTTCTATGTGGACTTAAGGTTTTAATTCCAGTCTTTTTTCGGTTCAGTGAAACTGAGTGTAGTTTCTTTTCTATGCTAAAAAATAACCATAATAAGGAGGTTTTTTGTTGTTTAGTTGTTTTTGTTGTCACCGTTGCTGCCGAATCGGGTTAGGTCTTGTGTTGTTACACCTCCCTACATGTTTTCATACTTGCACAGATAACTGAGATAAACCATTACGTGATTGCCATGTGTAGTTATTCGGACGCTTCGTCAAGCTTGCATGTACCAGACTAGAGAAGAACCTGAGCCGGTAACTATACATTTAACTGAACTGAAGAAGATAAAAAAAAAAAACTGCTTCGAATCAGACCGATCTGCACTTGATTTAATGTTCTTGTTTTTTAATGACTTTTATTTAGTTGTTTTTGTTTACTTCCCCTGCGGTTGTTTTCCTTGGCTGTTGTGGGCTCCATGGTGTTAGCAGACCCTTGCTTGAAGACTCTCCCGACCTCCTTGAAGACTCTCCCGACCCCCCCCCCCCCCCACACACACACACACTTTTCTGTTCCCCCTGCTCTGGCGCGTCTGTCCTCAAGATTGTATGTGTTCACCGCGAAAGGCAAAAAAATAAGCGATCGATGTTTGTTCTGCTTCAGTGGGTAAAAATGCTTTTTTTATAAATTAATTTAAAAACCTTATCAACCTCAGAACTGACTGTTTCCTTGCATTTATTCACACAACCTTAAGATGACCTCTACGTTTGTAGTGGGTGTGGTGATGTTTTCAAATAATTTCAGAAGTATTTTGATTGGGCCAAGGCAAATTGCATTAAAGATAAAAGTGTTCGCTTTGTAATAGTAAACCCTGGGTTACAACACCACGGTTACAAAATACAAACAACCATCTGAGCCCAAAGGACCTTTTTTCTGGTCATCAAAGTCAGTAATCCAAGGCAAATACAAAAACAGAAATATTTTATTAATCTCAAGTCAGTGGAGACTCACAAATATTAAGCAGAGACTGTATTTGAATTTCAATAAATACAACTACCCTATGTCCCATGAATCCCAGATTGCGGCTCTTCATGTCATCGCGATGACCCGTTTTCCTTCTTACATTTTTCATGTTGTTTCATTGGTGTCGTCATGGCATGTTCACACACTATTGTCTTCACAGCAACATACAGCATATCAGTGATCGAGAAGGGCTTAGAGCATCAAGGAGTTAAACAAATTGTAAAGGTTCTTGCAATTTAGTTACAACTGTCTGTATGCACAATGCCGAAAGCTATGTAGTCATGTGTGAAAAGGAGTTGCAGATCTGCATTGCCCAGTTCAGTTCAGTTACATGTAGAACACAGGCCCACACATAGTCCATACATGTATGGCTTCCCCATCATTTACTATTTGCTGAAGATATACTTTGATTTACTTATATATATATATATATATATATACCACAGACACCCTGTTGATTCTGAGGTCACGTTGTCTCTGACACTTTCTGGCACTGTCACAACTCATCCACTCGGTGGCAGTATTGTCTCCCATAGTCCAGAGCCAGCGTGATCATAGTCCTTGAAGATTTCATTCAGAGAGAGGTGTGAGCCAACACCTCACTATAAGTATTGTTAGGTAAATAGTGCCAATTAAAGGGAGATTTGCCCCCACCACCATATTTAAGATTTTGACCCTCTCAAAAAAGGCAAAGGAAAGCATTTTTCGGGAGAGGGGGTAAAAATGTGTTTTGACGTACTGACCTACTCTTTGAATGTCTACATTCCATATATATTCCGAAGAGAAAGTTGAATGACCCCCCCCCCAAAAAAAAAAAAAAAGCATTACAGTACCATTGCATAATCCACACTCTAGCTAAGTATAGCTATATGCACACACAGTATACAGTAGTGCTAAACAAATCCTACTCATAAAAGCAGATTATACTGACTTTTCTCAAGGCTGCAGATTTAAAGGCTTTAGAGTACTGAGGGAAACGTTGCACATCATGGCCTGTGTGTGTGTCATGGTAGAGTAGAGATAAGAGGGTATCCTGATCTCCAGCTTGATCTCCCTGCGTTTGTGTGGGCACACACACACGTGTTGACAGCATATACATTGCACATCATTGGCTCTGCTTGTGTCCAAACACTTCAGGACATTGTTGGAAAGATGACCAGCTTTTGTGTCTGTGTAAATAGGTGCGTTCACAAGGCCCACATACACACGTCCAGAACAATTGACGGGATATAAAAAGGTTGTCAGAGTGATCTAATGGAGTTATCTAATGTCTACTGTAAGACTTGGGCGTGGTGACTGTCTCAAACAAGTGATGGCTTTGCACCCAAGTTGATGTGTGACTGCATAGGTGCCTTCAAATCTTTTTTTCTTTCTTACTTTCTGTGTGTGTGTGTGTGTGTGTGTGAAAGGATTGAGGGGAGCTGGCAAGGAGGCAGTCGCCAGCAGGAGTTGAGGAGCAGAAGGTGTGGGCTCTGGCTCAGGTTGCAGACATTTAATGAAGATGTGGCACCTTATCAGCCCGACTGTCTGTCTGTCTGTGGGCAGAGTGGGGCTGCAGACACTAGACTGAGTGGTTGGACTCGTTTAAGCCCACAGACGTTTGTTGTCACCCTCTGAACGACGCTGGTGTCTCTCTCACAGAGACACACACACACATTTTCACATGCCATCTGTGCTCTCCATGCTGCTTCTCAGACACTTGAGGATGGCTCTTTGGTCAAAGACAGCGCTCATTCAGTGTTCAGTAAATCCTTGCCAATGAGCACAAACAACCCTCAATGACCATCCATCCATTTGACACACATGCAAGAAGAGTTGACGACAAAAAGGGTTAATGCAGACCACAGGTGTGACAGCTGCACCTGATGCTCTGAAATGTCTCGACAGTTTTGTGAATCATTGAAACACCTTTTGGTCTGAAATATTTTTTTCTAATTAGCAGTTGTAGGCGTCGCTGGCGAGCGCAATGCGTTTAGACGATAGACAGTGATGTGGGTTCCGCTGGCATTGAGGAGGCTGGGTAGACAAAAGTGAGAGAGACAGAGCGAGTGATGCTCGTCGGTAGGTGCACACAGAGTGGGAGGTGTTGCCGTAGCAACTGGGAAGTGGATAAGGCTGCTAAGGTACCAATTGCAGATGCTGACTTTTCCTCTCAGGATGCTTTCCTCGATGGCAGATAACTGAATGTTCTCTACTACATTATGTATTTATAATTAATCATTAATTAATTGTGATTTCTTTCTCTTTTTCACATTTGGTCAGTAGAAAGTAGGTTAGATGCGGTCAGCCATGTCAATCACATTACATGGTTTTCTGAGCCTGACGAGCAGCCTATCAGCTTTAGGCAGGAAGAGAGTGTGTCTAAATTTAGTTATTTTCTAGGCTCCAGGAATCAAGAGGTGAGCTTTGGTGCTATTTAATGCTCTGGCTCTGCCGTATTGGGACTTAAATCCCTTGCAGGCAGTATCCCGCCAGTATATGCTATGCATAGCATGCGTAGTAGTATTCACAGTCCAACCTGTGAGATGCTTGATGTATATGCATCAGCAAAACATTCGTGACTAATAAATATCTTTGCATCTTATGACCTTACACCAAACAACTTTGACAAGATTTGGGAAAGATTCTTGAAAGATTGGAGTCTTTTGAGTAGGCCTAAAGCTTGAATGGGGGGCATTAGTTAAAAGACTACAATCTTTCAAGAATCTTTCCCAAATCTTGTCAAAGTTGTTTGGTGTAAGGTGGCCATTATCCAGATATGGGATGTCAGATTAGTCTTGCTTCATATGGAGATGTTTGTTAACATCACAAGCACTGAAAATAGAGACAAAAGCTGATTGCTGGAGCCTCTGATGAAATTAGTTGTTAATTGAGATTGTAATGAGCGCCAGCTGAGCGAGATCTAACCAGCAGTGCATCCGTTCTTCATAGGGCTCGGGGTGCCATGGCGATGAGCTGCCAGAGCGTTACGGGCCGTCACAAGGCATGGTACAAAACAATTTAATCGAAAATTGATTTATCTTTGGAGTTTTGTTTTGTCTTGTATCATGCTATTCTGAGAATCGCAATCCAATTATTCCCAAATCCCCCGTGATCCTTGTTTTTAAAATTACGCAGTGAGCATCTTCCCACTGTCGGTCTCTAACTAAGGTCACAAGCTGGTGCAGACTGGCTGCACAGGTTATATTATGCAATGGACTCAGGTTAACTATTTCAGGCTTCTGCATGGATTATTGTAGGATGTGGTGCTGTGTTAGTCATGTTTTTTTCTTTTTCTTTTATGAAACACGATCTTTGTTTTTACTTTACTTTGGTCTTGGTAGCACCGTAACACTGGCAGTACATCTGCAACCTCTACCAGAGCAGTACCTCAACGCACCACACAGCGGTGTTGTAGACCTCGGCGCTATGATGCAGAAATGCCTCCTAATCTTGTGAAATCTCACGGCAGAGTAATTTAAGCCATCCCTACACCAGAAGATGTTTTACAAGATTTTGGAAAGATTCTTAAACATTGTAGTCTTTTTACTAATGCCCCCCCCCTCCCCCCCAATCAAGCTTTACTCAAAAGACTACAATCTTCCCAAAATCTTTCCAATATCTTGTCAAAGTTGTTTGGTGTAATGAGGCCATTAGTTGACCAAGATTTACCAACTGAACCATAAATCACCGACCCCCCATCACAACTTTCTCGCTTTCTCTCACTCTTTCACTCTCCCTCTTTCTTTCTCCCTCTTACTACAGGCGAGAGCGCTTCGTCCTCCAGGTCCAGGGTGCAGCCTGAGCTCTGCTTGGCAACAGCAGAGAGCTCAGAAAGACATCCCCTGCTGAAAATAAACCGTACCGTTGAATTCTGCGTTTACTATCTTTAGCCCTGTATTCAGTGATAAACATAGATTCCACCTCAGAACACTGAGCAATAGCTCAAGTTGATACTCACCGGCTGATTACTTGCCCTTGTTCGAAAGCAACTATGTCTTGTTTTATCTGTGTTTGGAAAAGTCATCTCATGCAGTTCTTCTCTTACCTACTCCTCTATTCAGCCTCTCTTCTGTAACTTGTTTTCTTTTTGCTCATTTTTTTCTGACTCCATCTGTCCATCTGTTATGGTCTTATTGCTTATATCACTTTTTTAGTTCCCTTCTCCCTCCCTCCGTTACTCTCTGATCTGAGCTCAGCTGAGAGGCCCAAGGGGGTGCTGGGCTGCAGGGTCACGCAGGGGCTGTTAACCATCCTGACCCCCCCCCCCCCTCTCCCCGGATACTCAGCAAGGCTCCCGGGAGACTCCACAGGCCTCTCTTTCCCTTGTCTTCACTAGAAACTTAAACATTGTCAGGAGGAAGAAGGAGGCCCATCACTGTCAGCTTGCCTGTTGGCTTTTTGAGATATTGACCACTGCACAAATTGTGAACACATGACTATAGTCAGCCGCCTACTTCTACATGGACGCACTTCCAGAGTCATTACATTACATTTAGCAGACACTTCTTGACCAAAGTGACTTACATATTATGTCAGCTATATTACAAGGGATCACATTGTCCCCGGAGCAACTTGGGGTTAAGTGCCTTGCTCAAGGGCACAACGGTGGAAGCCGGGAATTGAACCGACAACTTTCAGGCTACTGCAAACTAGCCCAGCTCCTTAACCACTACACTACCACCGCCCCCAGAGTCGCCAGGGATCTAAGCATAATGATCTGCTGATCTCCCTGCAGATGCCAAGGTGCTCTAGGCTACTGACTAGTAGTGAGAAGGACACAGTAGACTGTGACTTTTTGGAGTGGTAAGAGGACCAGGGGCAGTGGGGGACAGGACCTTGGGTCATCCCACACGTCATCACCAGACTGAATTCCCTCTGTTCATTTTTTGAACAGCTCTCCCAAAATGGTCTCTGCAAGTGTGTATCTTTTGAGATGGATGGGCTTGCTTGATCTCCCTGTACATGCATGTTTTGGCAATAAATAACTCTAGCCTTTGACATGCAGGTGCTGAACCTCTACAACCCTTCAGTGCTCACACTGCAGATCAGATTTTAGCCTTCCTGACAAAAGCATGGGAGGTTACTAAGCTCCTTACATAAGTCCCACTGGAAGTGTGAGAGAGAGAGATAGAGAGAGTGAGAGTTTAAAGAAAAATATATATTGTATTGTACTGTATAGGTGAGCACTCTAAGGACAGATGTGTACAGTAATTGAGAGTTTTTGTGTAAGTCTAAAAAAATTGCACTACAGTCATTTTCTGAATGTGTATTTTTGTAAGGGGCGAAGAGAGGCTGTAGTACTGTGTGTGTGTGTGTGTGTGTGTGTGTGTCAGGCTTGTGCAAAATTCCAGAATTGAATTGAAACTGACTCTTAAATTCCAATTCAATTCTTGAATTTCACTTGCATTTCAATTGAGGTAGCAAACAGGAAGCAGAATTGCAATTCGAATTGTGCACAAGCCTGGTGTGTCTGTGTGTGTTTGTGTGTGCGCACATGCGCTAAACGTAGTGAGGCCCAAGGCCTCTGTCCCATCGCTTTACATCACCACCGCTTGTATGCGTTCCCTCCATTCTCACGGCATGAGATCCAGGGACATGACACTGCTGAAAGAGAAGAGTGAGAGAGAGAGATAGAGAAGCACGAAAGAACTCTTTTCCATGTACATGTTCATTTTACAGCAATAACAAAAAAAGAAAAGAGATCTTTGTGCTTTTTGCCTGACCTGATCATAAACCTAACGCTGTTATATTTGCCAACTCTCAGTTGGTGCAATTGTGCTGAAATAGGCTGTATTGAAAAAAGTGAAACTTACTGCCAGCAAGCCCTCTTGTCTGGGTTTAGGCCGACCTTTGTGGTTTCAGCGTATCCTTAGTGGAGGGTTAGAGTGAGGTTAACTAGATGTTCCTGCCAAACTTAGCCCTGTGAGGTTAGTCCCATCCTGTGCTGGACGCCTCCCAAAGCACATGGAGGTCAGTGATTGAGATCTATTTTTGTGTGCTAAACTTACTGAACCTATTCAATTTCCCCCCCACTCTTGCTTTAAGCATAGTTTGGCTTTGAGAACATTTTATTCCGTGCCATGTCGCCTGAAGTCATTTCCTCACATTTGTGTTCCGTGTTCCGTGTTCTGCGCTATCTTGTGGCAGGCCGGTGGAGTGGAATTCCGAGTTTCTGTGGGCGTGCTCCGCCTCTGTACTGTGTCTGGGGGGATGCCCTAGGTGTGTGTGTGTGTGTGTGTGTGTGTGTGTGTTTGGTTTATGGCTCACATGACCTCGGAATGGAACACTGTGTTACTGACAGATGTAGGACAGTAGCCATGTCTCCACCCGCTCCCTAACTGCACTGCTCTGGCAGTTGTGTGTGTGTGTGTGTGTGTGTGTGTGTGTGTGTGTGTGTGTGTGTGTGTGTGTGTGTGTGTGTGTGTGTGTGTGTGTGTGTGTGTGTGTGTGTGTGTGTGTGTGTACTTGCTTGCTTGTGTGTGTGTGTGTGTGCGCGTGTGTGTGACTGTACAAACCCATTCACTCTAGTGTATTAGCATGTGTAATATCCTGTAATATATACTGCTGATTGAGCAATGAAACAAATCCTTTGAACCTAATCATTAGTCCGTCTACAATGCATGTACACATATTAATGCATAGTGCATAGCTGGTGCTTAGGCTAAATTAACTTTTTAACATTTTTGGCAAAAAATTGTAAGACAGTCATTCAAAAAACAAGGAAACTTTGTTGCATTATGCAATTGCAAAGACTATTATTGGTCAAAAGAATGAGAAACAATGTCCCCAGTAAATTACAAGTTATCTTCTGAGAACACGTTTCGGCTGGTGCCACTAGTAGACGTTATAATAATGATGATGTAAGTGTTGCACTGACAGGTGTAACTGCAGAGGCTCCATCACACCAGATCAAAACAGGAAGCAGATCCGGAGGGAAATGCCTCCTGGAGGACTTCGAGGACTGGGCTTTGTTCTCTCAAATTCTCCAGATGGCCTTGGGCTTCCTCGAACGTGCAAAGAAGAGTACCCTGGAGAAACATCAATGGATGCCAATAGTCTGAAATCATATTGTACTTGTGTTGATGGGACAGCCAAATTCCCATGTTGTTGGATGCTGATGGAGAAGAGCCAGCTGCTCCCGTTGACTGCTGTCAGAATCAACTACCACAATCACAAGGCTTTAGCAGAGAGAGGGAGTGAGACGAGTCTGTTTTCTATCGGTGTCTGGCTGTGTTGCCTTTTACAAATGAGTCATTTTACCTTTTAACTGTTTCCCAAAGCAACCTGAGCTTAGAAGCGTGTGTCGTTCAGTGGGTGAGCCCCCCCCCCCACCAGGCACCTTTGCCCCTGCGAGCGCCGTAGTCTACCCTGCCAACCGCAGAACGGAAACGGAGCTGCGCCGTCTCCTTGGAAACAACATGCTTTTCCACAGCTCGCTTGGAAAGAGTGAAGGGAAATGACTCTCAGTAATTAGTACTTCAGGAGCCCATCAAACTACACACAATTACCACCGGTATGACCCTAAGACTCACAATGAGTCCGAAAACCTCCCGTGATGTGGCATTTAAATGAAAAACCCTTTAGAGTTGTGGTAAAATGTGTTCCGACGTGACAGAAGATAGGGCAGAGTTTGTGCGACTATCAATAAGAAGCATGCCCAACCCCAATCCCAACCCGCCCCAGTCTCCATTGATGCCAGAAGAGGGGTGGGGTGTGATGTTCGCTCTTTCCCCCAAGGACACCCATCTGATCAGACTGGCCACTGCGTCAGCCTCCGCTCCCACCCAGCCCTGCTTGCCTGAGCTCCACAGTCCACTTGTGGCTCCTTAGATCTGACCCGCCATCGCTGATCTGCACTGTCCTTCTACTGAGGTCACACATCAGGCAGAAGGGAATCGTTCTCCGCTACCACGGCAACCTTTCCTTTGAACTCCTTCAGGTCAACAGAAAGGGTCAAAGGAGTGGTCACGCATACTGTAGCTCAGTAATGGGATAGATAGGTGCTTCAAAGGAACACTGGTTCCCTTGGGGAGCTCTGTTTTGGAACAGTTTGAGGAAGGTCAAACTGTTGGGATTTGCAGCAGAGATGAAAAGATGTCAGAAAAGCATGCCAACCTTAGGTAGCATTACTGTATCTGGAAACTCTTTATGGACCTCATTTCCTTTCCATTTATGCGGTTCACGGACTTGGTTGGATTGTTTTTTAAGGTAAACCCATCTGCACAATAGCAGTCTTTGTCTGATTAGCCTGCATTGGACAGGCGAAGAGATGAGACCTGCCGAAGTCTTGTTCAGCCAGTACACTTGACACTGTGGAAGTAATCATTCCATCAATAGTCTTAGTTACTGCTTGACTGATCGCCTGCTCGTGATTTTAAGCAGTTAATAGGTGACCTACATTGACCTGAATATAAAGACTTCTAGCAGGGTAGAACTATCTGGCCACAGAGTAGAATTATCTGGCCTTTTGGATTAGAGCTAAATTAGAGGAAAATTCTGGTATTTAGCACTTCTGGTTTGTTTTGGATGAACTAGAGTGGTGGACACCGAAATTTTGACGATTGGTCCTGTCTCGACTTTTCTGACTCGTTTTGAATCGCCTTTGACTACTTCAGAGTGGCTGCAACAGGCATGCACAAACATGTCCTAAAACAACCCTTAACGTTCGTTTTCAAAACTGTGCAACTCACCGAGTGGTTAGTGGTGTTCGTTGATGTTCCAAAACAAGTAGCATAGCGAAATACAGTTTCTGTCGTGTTTTATTTGGCATTTTGTAAAATCCTATTGATTTCTGTTGGAAGACTCATTGCACGTTGATATTACTGCGCCACCGTCTATGCTTCAGGTTCAAATATTGAGCGGAAGTTTATACGTGGTTGTGAGGTGTCTGAAAAAATAGTTCCACAATAGCAAATAAGACGGCTGGAAATCATACATTGCGCCGATATATTTGATTTTAATAATCAACGAACACCACTAACCACTCGGTGAGTTGCACAGTTTTGAAAACGAACGTTAAGGGTTGTTAATTCGAGTCGTGATTCAAAGACTGCTGTTCGTCAGCAACAGCATCCATCTTCTTTGTTTTCAAGTAGCAAAGAATTCACGCGGAACCATCACCGACTCTATACACGATGTGATTGGCCTGATCAAAGTTTTATTTTTCCAGCCCGCAAGCGAGTTGCTAGACTACCCTGGCTGCAAATGAAATTTGCTGCAGCCAGGGTGCGTCTAGATTTCTAGGCTACCCAAACACATGACTATCTGAGGAGGGTTGACAGCATCTTCATACAAGTGATGATTTAAAGAGGAAATTGTATGGGGGTGTTGTGGCGCATGTGGTTGCAGTGACCGCACCACACTCAGGTCCAAGAGTCCACGGGGCAGGGCTGTACAGTGCTACATATATGTAGGACATGTTGCAAAAAAGGTAGTGTTATGGAGGATTTACCACTTTAGCACCGGTGACACTTTATTTAAAATGTTTTGTAGAGCAGTGGTTTCCAAACTGGGGGTCAGGACAGCCACCATTCAACCCGGAAAATGTCATAATCATCCCAATGACTCCGAAGCTGTTAAGTTAAGGTAAATTAAGCTAAAAAAAAAACAGCATAGTTTCCCTTTAATGTACAGCCCTGCCACGGGGGATCCAAAGTTGGAATCCGATCCACAGTCCCACACCTCGTCTCTCTCTCTCCTGGTCAGTTCTTGTCACTTTTTACTGTCCTATCTGAGTATAACCCCCCCCCCCCCCCCTCATAAAAGAATACAAAAAAACAAAATGCTTCAACAAAAGAGGAAAGTGGCCAGTATGAATCAGCAGAGGGGGAGTATCGATCATCATGTCTGAGGACGACGGCTTCATTTTGGTGCTACTATTGGGCGAGCTTCCAGTGACACGCTGACCTTTGAACTGGGCATTAATCCAGCACTATGTTCTCTCTCTCTCTCTCTCTCTCTCTCGTGTGCGGTTTGGACACGCCACACTCTTAAGTGGCACTTCACCACTGTGCCACTGCCAAGGGTCCGGGATTGACATGGCCTGGATTCCAGCTGGTGGATGCTGTGGGCGGCGGCTGTCTCCCCACCCCTCAGCCCCCTTTCCAAAAACCATTGCAGGTCACTCGCTCCGAAAGAGGGTCACACCATAGCAACTGAACAGAACAGTAACTAATATGATATGGTGTGATATGGTTTCATTGCCATGGTTACCATTCAGCTGTCCCCCATCATCGTTTGAGTTTAATGTAATGAGAGCAGATGCAGTAAGCTGTCATGCGGCATCAGGCGGTGCAGGGTGGAGACAGGGGGTCTGCAGACACAGGGCGGCCTTTCCTCTGAAGTCTCCATTTGCATGTGCACTTGTGCAGGTAATGTAGAAGTGGGCGAAAAGTCATTCTGGAATTATGGAAAGTCAATTCCCTAGAGGTTGTTGAGAACAATTTGTACCAAAAAAGATGTTTTATTATTTGTTCATTTTTAAAGTGTTGAGTCAACTCCTAACTGGAACATTCCACCGTTTGCGTGTTGAATATTGAGTGAGGGCAACATCTGGTTTTGTCACACCATCAACAGTGGGAATAGAAGCAGTGGAGGGTTATTCACCAGTGAAAAACTTTGGTACCATGCACTACAACTGCAAACTATACCCGAAAAAATAACATATTATAAAAATAATATTTCTCCTAAATAAGTGTCTTTGTGTAGGTTTAAATGAGTTTATGTATGCATGAAGTATGTTTTTTTCCCCCTCTTTCTGATCATGTGATTCTGGCTGTGTGTGCGCATGTCTGTGCGTGTGTATGTGTGTGTCTGGCTGTGCATGTATATGCCCGCCACTCCACTCTCCTTAAAGGCCGCATACTGTATATAGCATGACAAGCAGTCATTAACACACCCACTCCTTTTTAAAAAACAAACATGCGTGTACACACGCGCACATACACATGCAGCCAGTCTGAGAGAGTAGGTCAGAGTGTACACCTTGCAGATTACTGGCATGACACATGCATGAGGCCCCCCACTTGGTGAGCTGCATTCCTGCTGCCTGGAGGCCTCAGGCAGGGGAGGGAGCCGAGTGGCCGCAGTATTCCTGTGCCTGCCTGTCTAATCACATTACAAGCTTAAGTAAGCCACGGAGCCGGGAAGAGGGCCCCCAGTGCCATGGAGCCAGCACCAGCCACTCCGGGGTCACTTGTGGGGGCCCCCACAGCACCCTGGCACTTGGTGAAATAACTAACCCTTAACAGGTGGTTGTCAGGCAGCTGACGGTGTGTTGGTGTGTGCAGTGGTGTACCGGCAGTGGCTGCTTGAGTCCTCCTCCTCTGCCTCGACCGTCTCGGAGTCTCGACTCCTCCTCCTGACAGACTCCAGTCCGGGTTTTCTGTCTCGCATGTTCCCTCCGTGCAGAAAGTGGGTCACTGTTTGCTTTGTATTATTCAGCGACTGGAGTGATTGTGCGGTGAAGGGGGATGGAGGGAGGGATGCAGAAAAGCAAAGAGAGAGAGAGAGATAGAGGGAGGGTGGGAGTGAGAGAGAGAGAGCAAGCAAACAAGTAGGCGAGCGCTCTTTAATGCGATCTGGCTGACGTGCGTCCAGGCGCTATGCAGGTTTTGTGGGTTGCAGGAGGGGGGAGTGTGTGTGTTTGTGTGTGTATGCTGTTCAGCAACCTGATGTGCTCATTAGTGGGTGTTTGGGCAGCCTGGCGGGGAGATGGTCACCCATAAATGGCCCAAGATCTGTGCGGCGGGCGAGTGAATGGCGTGCAAAGCGGCCGCAGACAAACACCCCACGATGTGCGTGTGTGTGTGTGTGTGTGTGTGTGTGTGTGTGTGTGTGTGTGTGTGTGTGTGTGTGTGTGTGTGTGTGTGTGTGTGTGTGTCAGTCACAGTCTGTCCTGTTCCCCAGGCACCAGCACTATCACCAGTACTCCTAACTAGGTTCCGCTCCGTAATGGCTGGCTGGATGTTCCACTTACGCTGCCCTCCCTGGTCTCACAATGCCTGCTTGTGTCCGAAGGAAGCCGCCACAGGAAAGGGGGGCTTTAGGAAGCCAATGCAGGATTTCACTATTGTGGGAAATATCCACAAGCAAGTACATAAACAAACACTCGCCTGGAGCTGCTGGAGGGGGGGGGGTGTGTGTCGTGTGTGTGTGTGTGTCGTGTGTGTGTGTGTGTGTGTGTGCGTGTGTGTGTGTGTGTGTGTGAGAGAGAAATGTATGGGGAGGGCATGTTTGTGTTTGTCTATGAAAAGAACAAAATTGGGTTCATCAAACGGAGGTCTTAGGAGGCATATCAGCTGAGTGATCACTGACCAGGGTAGAGGGGGGGGGGGCATTCTGGTTGAGAGCGGGAATGCAGAGAGTCAGAGAGTCTGCATGATGACATGTAGTGAGGAGAAGGAGGACAGTCTCCTCACTGTCTCTGCCACTCAGGCCTATGAGGACACAGAGAAAGTCAAAGTTTGAAGGGAGTTTGCTGGTGTCAATACAAGAGTCTGCACTGAAGATGTGACAGACTACTAGGCTAAAATGTGTGTGTGCATGTATGTGTGTATGTAATATGTGGTGTGTGTATGAATGGCTGTTGTGAATGTTTGCGTGCTGTGGGTCCATCTTACCTGGAATAGTCTAGTATTACGTAACCCGGATTACCTCAGATGGTCCAGGCTTTTGAAGCGTCCTGTGACCTGGTCCCTGGCAAGGCTTCATCAGGAAGACTTCCAGCCGTTTTTCTCGCTGAGCAGCATCTGCACCAACAGTTTGTGGCCTGCCTTTTTCATTTTTTATTTTTTCCTCCTCCTGCGGCTTTTTCATAATGAACCCGTGCCCATGGTGGTGCTGCTCATATATTCTGAGAATTGCTGCAGTGATTGTCAGAAGGAAACTGGCTATGTGCCAAAATGGAGGAATTTATATTGTAATGCATGATATTTGTGGACACAGTGGCAGAGAGGAATACCAGGCTCGAAAAAGTACACACACACCCCCCATTTTTTTTTTTGCTATTTAAAATGGAATCTTGGTCAAGTTCATTTGTATTAATGTTAATTTAAAACATATACTGTAGAATAAGTGGTTGCATAAATACCCCACCCCCCTTAAAGTGACTGGCCTAAATCAACAGCAGTCCAGCCAATTGGTTCTAGTAGTCTCACAATTAGTGAAATAGAGATGGCCTGAGTGCTGTGGATGTGTATAGTCAATGTCCTTTTAGGCAAGTCCCTCCACTCGGCGGCCATTTGACAACGCTTTTTGGGCACTCGTCGGGCATCCATTTCGACAGAAATGCGCGTGCGCAAGGCTTCACGACACCAATCTTGCTCCAGCGGCGAGATCACAACACATGATTGGCACGATGTCTTCACACCACACCATATGATTGGCTCAATGTATTCACATCACACCACATGATTGGCTCAATGTATTCACATGTCGACGTTTTGCCGAGGAAGGGGTGGGATATGCGTAGACAACGGCCATATTGGCGTGACAAACTAGCCCCATGCATTTCTATGGAGTATTTTCTGAGTGCTGTGTCTCCACATTAGAAAGTCTCTGGTATAGTATAGTAATATAAAGACACATGTGTCTGGAAGGTACAGTCCCTTGGTAATCAGTATCCCTGGCTACAATTCCACCATGAAGACAAAAGAACACTTAGCAAATCAGAGAGGGGATGGATACGGAAAAAAAAAATCAAGTCACTGAACATCCCCTGGAGTTCAGTGAAATCCATCATTAAGGAATGTAAGGAATGTGGCAAATGTGTAAATCTGCCTAGAGCCGGTCGTCTCCACAAACTGAGTGACTGTTTAAGAAGAGTACTGGTGGGGGAGGCCACCAAGGCACCTATGACAACTTTGAAGGAGTTAAAAGCTTCAGCGGCTGAGATAGGATAAACTCTGCATACAACTATTGTCTGAGTTCTTCATCAGTCAAAACTCTATGGGTGAGTGGCAAAGCTCTTATTAAATCTCGAATATAGTTTATCCAAAGACCTGTGGGAGATTCCAAGGGCAAATTGGAGAAGGTTCTTTGGTCTGATCATGAGACTAAGCTTTTTGCCCATCAGACTGGATGCTATGTTTTGGCGGACATCAAACACTGCAAATCACCACAAACGCATCGTCCCTAATTTGAAGCATGGTGGTGGCAGCATCATGCTGTGAGGATGCTTCTCGACAGCAGGCATTGTGGAAGGCTTGTATAGGTAAATGTGAAATTAATTCAGCAAAATATATGGAAATCCTGGAGGACAATCTGATTGAGTCTGCAAGAGAACTACGACTTGGGAGATTTACTCTCCAGCAAGACAATGAGCCCAAGCAAAGTCAGAGCCCAGACCTCAGTGCTAGAACATTTGTGGCTGGATTGAAAAGAGCTGATCACACCCGTTCCCCTTCCAACCTAACAGAGCTTGAGCTGTTTTGTAAAGAAAAATTGAGTAAAATTGTAGTATCCAGATGTCCAAGCCTAGTTGACCTATCCACGCAAAACCTTTAATTGCGGCCAAAGGTGCAAGATTCCATTTATAAAAGGGAAAATATCTAAGGGGTCGAATACTTTTATAGGCACTGTATATATTGATGGAAGAGAGTCACCACATTAATTGGGTGTGGACCATCACAGGTAGTTGGATTTGTGAAACTGGGTTTTGGACTTACTTGGAAACGTAGCAGCAGCGACTGCTGAATCAACTTTTCCCATTTACAAATCACAGGCTGTGATCGGAACAAACATGTTGTGGGAGGAGAGAACTTCTCCTTCAGTGTGTATGCAAACCTTACAGAGTGATCCATGCAGCCACTGTGTAATAGTAGGCCGTTATCTTGATACAACCTCTTAATGAGTTATGCAAAACGGAAATATGGAGATGTGTTCTGTCCCGAGATGTGTCGCCTCTGGCAACCGGCTCTTTGATGCAAAGCTGGCAACTGCCGACCACACTGTGCACCACGGCAGGGTGAGTGTCACCGTCGTTCCCGACCCCCAGGGTTTTTCCCTTCCAACGGCTGGGATGTTCTGTCCTCCTTTTACCTGAGGGAGTTGTCACACCGTGGTCACAACACTGGTTCCATATAGCTGCAGAGGGCCCCGTAAGGTGGCGCCCATATCTGGATGATCCCTACTGCGGCTACTGGCACTGCTCCCAGAGATGGCGGGGGACACTTGGTAGGAACAGAAATGTTCTGGCCAAGGGCTTTCCTCCTTCCTGCTGGTGTGCTGATAACCTTCCCACCTGGATGGGGCAGTCCAGGACAAAGATTACTGTATACCCCCCCCCCCCCCCCATACGCAAATTGGCAACCTGTCTCCTCTTCAACCTTCTGTGACCTCCGAGCTTGATTCATTCAGACTCCAATTAGTAGACCGAACTTCGTGTACTGGGCTACACTGTCCCACCCTTCTAATGGCCTTGAGTCATTTGGAGGCTGTTGTTTCACAATGAGGTCGCCCGGCGAACAGCACCAGTGGGACTCTTTCCGCTTAGGATAGTACATGACCTCATGACCTCCTTAGAATCTCAACGAAACCGTCAGCATCAGTTTTTTTAAGGTTTTTATTTTTTTGTTCAAAGCTTGCCTTAATGGAAGAGGGGTGTGGGTGGGACTTATTTGCCATGATGGTGAGTTTTAGAAAGGAGGCGAAGTTTGAGCAAATCTCTAAATGATGTAAAAATGGTGGAACTTTGTGACACTTTGATAACGGTAATAAGAAATCTTAATGTGGGACATGAGGTGTGTGAATAAGACTCAGATACACACTTGAACTTGACAAGGAACGAATCAGACTCCCACCAAGTTTCAACAATAAATTCAGTGGAAACGGCTGTCTTGGATAATCGCAATGTGAGTCATTTTTACAAGTCCTGACGCCCCAATAGCTCTTGAAGGAGGACCTCATCAGCTGAAAATCATCATTAGAAAGAATACACCTTCAATCTCATTATGATTCATACGTACAAATAGGTTTCACGCACCAATTTGCAGATGCACATAAGATGGAAATTAGAAAACAAATATCCATTGATCTCTTAGCCCATCCATCTACAGTACATGATATCTATTAATATATCTCTTATCTGTTCACACCTACTGCTGAACATGCCAGTAGACAGAGGCTGTCTTCCTTTGTGCCTCCTTTTATTATGGACATGAAAATAATGCCTGTCAATGTGAATTTAATAAATAATGCCTGTCAATGTGATTTTTTTTCTGCTTTTTCGAATCACAGCTTTGAGAAGTGTCTCTCCACAGTGCCTGCAGCGGCACCTTCCCACACACTCTCCAGCCCTCAGTAGTGTGTGTGAGTGTGTGTGTGTGTGCGTGCGTGTTGTGTGTATGTGAGAGTGAATGTGTGTGTATGAAAAAATTAGAGTGTATGTGTGTGAGGGAGAGAGTGAGTGTGTGTGTTGTGTGTATGAAAAAAGAGGTTGTGTGTGTGTGACTGTGTGTGTAAGAGAGAAAGGTGTGATGCATATGTGGATGTGAAGCCTTTTCCTCCTGACAGAGAAGACAGCCATCCTATTGTGGGGGCAGGCGTGGGCTCTGTTGGCTGCTCTAGCACATAACCCTATCTCGCTCTGACACAAAAGTATCCTGTGTGTGTGTGTGTGTGTGTCTGTGTGTGTGTGTGTGTGTGTGTGTGTGTGTGTGTAGATGATGTGTGGAAATGAAAAAGAATAATCATCAGGGGACACATTTATAGATTCATGGTGTGGGCAGTCATAAGGGCTTCTGGGCGAGAAGCGCTCTTGCATAGGCACGCACAGTGGTGACAGTGCAGCAGAGGGGACATTATCAGACCCCTGCTGTCGTCACTCACCACTTTGCCAGGATATGGTTTTTAATCATCACTCTAAAAAAAAAAACACTTCCTATTTAAATATGCATGACTAGAATGACTTCCCTGATGGTTATCTCTATCTCACATCACAACCAAAATTAGGATTTACAACCAAAGCCTGTGTTCACAGCAACACTGCAAAACAAACATAATAAAAAACAAATACGTTGTTTATCTCTGTCTACGTGCCTGTGTGTGTGTGTGTGTGTGTGTGTGTGAGTGTATATGAATAACCCCTCCTGTATGGGTCTCAGTGTTCAACCCTGAGACACAGTGATGACGGTGCATGACATTCATATGGGTAAGGTCACCTGTGCCGGCTGGGCTCCACAGAGGGGTGAAGCCCCTGGCCCTGGGCTGACATGACGTCACCACAGTCACAATCACAGCCACTGCGACAGCACTAAGCTTAACCTGCAGCCACCATCTGCTAGCGGCTTACCGCCCTTGCTGCTTTGTTGCCATAGCCCCCTCGGAGACATGGCCAACATATGTCCGTGTGTGTGTGTCTAAGTCCCTCCCCACTGAGGTCATCCTGTCCCAGAACTCCATTGAGGCACCATTCATGGACATGGTTGGCCATCATTCAGCTCGGGTGGTCAGTGCACCATGCAGCATATGCTTTGCCAAAGGAGCCAAAACTGATATGGTGGTTGCACCACCAATTATTTAGCATTGACTTGTTTCACTGTTGTTCAGTCTGATCCAGTCATTATGAAATGTTTTGTCACTGGTTGAAAAAGCGCTGTCACTGTTCTAATGATTCATCTTGTGCAAACAGTTGCTTGTGCTTGTGTGGAACACACTTGAATGATTTGCAAAGATTCGTGCAAATGTGTCACAAACTCTACTCATGTGGTCATTCCTCTTATGGAATGCCTGTGCCGTGAAGACTACTATGACTCCTTGCATACTAAATGTACAATAACTCTAATTCAGGGTAACATCCCATAATTTTCTCTTGGTCTCTGGCTCTCAGCACCGCTGATAAATGGCACACATTCTGCCTCTGCCAAACACAGTGTGCTGTGCAGAGCATGGGTGCAGACTGGACTGCCAAGCTACTATTGCCGTGGTGTTATTCTCTGAGAGCCAGAGGGAGAGAGGACCTGCGCCAGGCTTGTGCAAAATTCCAGAATTGAATTTAATTTAATTGCTCTTAAATTCCAATTAAATTCTTGAATTTCACTTGCATTTCAATTGAGGTAGCAAACAGGAAGCAGAATTGCAATTCGAATTGTGCACAACCCTGACCTGCACGACCTGACCTCAGATGGCT
Organism: Alosa pseudoharengus; assembly: GCF_046254945.1. Classification (NCBI taxonomy): domain Eukaryota; kingdom Metazoa; phylum Chordata; class Actinopteri; order Clupeiformes; family Clupeidae; genus Alosa; species Alosa pseudoharengus. Next base: position 22,865,761 of record NW_027468774.1, on the reverse strand, counting down.
TAAGCAGTTCACTCCATTGTTAGGCAGAAAGAGCCCAATAGGTAGTCTGGGTAAGTGAAGGAGAGACTATAATAATGAACTCGTAGCCATAGAGACAGGGAAAAGAGTGAGAGGTTGTTTTCTTTGGCTTGTGCAGTATTAGCTACATCTAAACATTCTCTTTTGATCTCCATTCAGTTGGTCCTGAGGATGTTGCTTGGAAACAGCCTAAGCAGTGTGGGTTTTTTGTTTGGCTTCGTGTGTGTTTGTGTGTGTGTGTGTTTGTGTGTGTGTGTGTGTGTGTGTGTGTGTGTGTGTGTGTGTGTGTGTGTGTGTGTGTGTGTGTGTGTGTGAGAGAGAGAGAGAGAGAGAGAGAGAGAGAGAGAGAGAGAGAGAGAGAGAGAGAGAGAGAGAGAGAGAGAGAGAGAGAGAGAGAGAGAGAGAGAGAGAGAGAGAGAGAGAGAGAGAGAGCAGGCATTTTATGTGAAAGTGCAAGAGAGAGCTCTTTCATTACACTGGATCTGTCTGATATACTAACATTGCCAACAATGTAAGAAGAAGCAAAAAGTAAGATTTCAGTCTGACTGTTGAACTTCATCTCTAACTCTCCCTGTCCTTCACATCTTGTGATATACAGTATGTGAATATCTCAAAGCTGACACACAGAAGATGACGTAATGTCACATCACACAGGCTGTTCTACCTGCACCACTGACCATCACACAGCTAAGGTAAGGTGTTTGTGAGAAGGTCCTATTCAGGTCCTCCCGTAGAGGAGCGCTTTCAGTGAGCTGTGATTGATTCAAGGGAGGCTAGTTGAGGTTTCCAGGACAGCAAGGGATTACATGAGGCCAGGATTACATGAGCCTGGGATCATGGTCATACACACACACACACACACACACACACACACACACACTCACTCACATACAAACACACTCCCACCTTCCACCTGCACTACCACAACCACAACGACAGGTCAGACCAACCATAGACTTGCCTTAGTTGGTGGTTGGTGGGTGAGTTTCACTGTGGCAAAGGAGAATTTACATCAATATGAGAAGTTACTGAAAAAAACTGCAACTGTACAAAGGCGTACTTTAAGCATCTCTCAACTGTATTTTGTTACTGTGTGTGTGGCTGCGTGCACGTCTCTGTGTTTGTTTTGTATTTTGGGTAGTAGGGGGGTTTGATGGAACAGCAGTGCACCTGCAATAAACATAAGTTGCTATTTTGAACGAGGTGTATGGTGTCTGTGTGCTTTCGCTCTGGTGACCGAGCACAGCTCTTGGCTGCGCTCCAGCAGGCTTCCGTGACTGAGGCAGACAAGCCGGGCAGCATGTTTCTTTTCTCTTCCCCTTTTCTCTCCACTTCTCCCCTTCATCTTGTCCACCTCTTCACCCATTCATTCCCCTCTTTACAATGTCCAAGGCCATTCCTCCAGTCATATGACCCAATCAGAACTACACCAGCTCTGTGGGTGCAACATCCCACTTCCCCCTCATATCATTAGTAAGTATTTTCCACTAATCAATGATGGGGCTTATTGCCCTGTATGTGTACTGTGCCCAGGCCACTGAAAGTGGAACCTGAAGTTTAAAGCTGCGACATTCACACAGCTGCTTACGTGGCAGTTACTTTAACATTGAACAGTGTATGTAGCCTGGGTGTTCCAATGCTGCCTTGCGCGCGATTTGATTCACGCTGCTAAGGCAGCCTGGAGACCATGGAGCAAATTTTCGCCTGAGATAGGAGACCAATCACAGAACAAGGGGGAAAGCAAGACGATGATGAGCTATGCACAGACGCATTTGATAGACATCCGTGGCACCCAATAAACGGATCTGGGCATTTTTTTCAAATACGAGAAAATGAACGTTTGGTTCCCAGACCACATCTCATTGAGAAGTGGTGGCGCTAGCCAGACTACAGTGTATGAGTAGTATGCTAATGTATAGTATGCAATATTTGCTGTCTATCTCATTGAAGCTGTGCAAAATTACAGTTACAAAAGAGTATCTAGAGTATTCAAATGAAATATTATGTGTCTGCCCTGATGACAAAGGCTATGAAATACCTTACCCATGACTTACAGTATGCAGGAGGTATCCCCCATGTATTCCACTGAACACACTGATGTATTTCCACACTCTCCATTGCTTTTAGTATACCCTACATGGACATAATTTACACCAGTGTTGTGACCCCTAATAGCATCCACAGGGTGGGCTTTGATCTTGATTCCACATTGAAACACACATACACATACATCCCACACGCCGAATTGGCCGGTAATTTTACCCTTACATGGCACAAACTGCAGTCGTGAACATGGTGAACACATCAGTGTAATAGGGCACCTACAAATACCACACACAACACATAAACAACAAACACAAACACACACACAACACGTAAACAACAAACAGCCTCATACGTGACCAAGTCCATGCGTCTCCAGGGCCTTTCAGCACTTGCTCCAGACAGGCACCTGTGTTTTCCACAGAGCCATTCTCAGCCCCAGAGGCCTTATCTAAATCCAGCTGGCAGATTGCTACATGAGATGGGAAGGAGATTGGAGCAGGACATAATGTCCCTCTTTAGGCAAATAGGAACATTTACTGTATTCACAGTTTTCACAGTATTATTTCACTTATTTATTTCATACAGTAGATGTACACAGTTTGCAGCTTTTCTAACCAACTAGTTGGCCACACGCTCTGAGGTCTGCAGAGTGTGCAGTAGCCATTTGTTATAGTGCAAAGCAACAGGGGAGTACTTGGTGGAAAGCCCACACACACACACACACACACACACACATACACACATATGTCGCCCAGTACGCATTAAGGCACTGGGGTTAGGCTAGGGTTACGGTTAAGGTTAGGGTTAGGTGCCTTGAAGTCGACGGTCGCAGCGCAGGGCTTAAAACACCATCGAGCGCCAAAAACAAGCTTCAAAACGCAGTAGGCCTTGGCAGAGTTTTCCTGCTAGGTTTTTGAGGCTGCCAATGTTTTCCTACCCAGTCACTGTGGGCACCTTGGCCTTTTGTCAGCTGACCATGTCATGGAAGGAGAGGAAGGACAGTGGGCTTTTCATGAAGTGGTGGTCAGGCCTGCCAATCTGTGTCATGGAAAACCATGACGGGTGCTCCATGAGAGAGAGGAAAAGAGAAAAAAATGGGGAAGACAGAAAGGGAAAAGGAAAAATGAGAAAGACATCCACTGGAGGCCCTTTCTCCCTGTTTGTTAAATGTATGTGCGATCTCTATCCCCTTTATTCCAACGGACGCTGTCTTTCTCCGTCATCATCACAGAGTGACAGATGGCAGGCCATAGACGCCAGTGATAGGACAGGGAGTAGGGGAAGAAACAGAGCATGGGTAAGACACAGAGGGGGCGGGGTACTTTAAACAAAACAGAATAAGCAATGCTGGAGAGGAGGGCTAAAGGGAGAGATGGGGAGGCGGGAGGGAAAGCATGTGGTATTAAGCATGTCTGCAAGCGTGGGGGGCATGTGACTCAGGTCTGTGGGGTGGGGGCTGTGAGGAGCCAGGCTGGGTGCTCTTGGTTTGGACAGGAGCCTCTACTCCATGCCAGGATGACGATGCGCCTTTATTTGAGTGTGGCGTGTGCCGCGTATACACACAGATGCCCACGCACACACACTGACACACACACACATCTCTGTCAGCATCCCCCATCCCCCAAGAGATACCCCCATGCCAAGTGGGCAAACAGAACGCCAATGTGACCCATTCTCACCAGCGACGAGTCATCAAAGCCTCAGCACATCACTCAGCACAAAACATGTCCTGCAGTCAGGGCGGGAGTGAGGGTGAGGGAGGGGTGAGAGGGGAGGATGTGTGCGTGAGAGAGATGGGGTGGGTGGGGATGGCGGATGGAATATGGTAGGGGGTGAGGCCAGCTTATCCCATAAAATACTGATTTTGCTGGATGATAAAACAAAGGATAACCCCAAATCAAACAGAAAGAGTCTTTTGAATGTCAATGTGTATGAATTGTAACTATAGTATTTTTGTAGATGATATGAATATGAATGTAACATTGCATTTAGAAAGTAAATTAAAAAAAACATTTGCCTGTTTAAATTGTTAAATAGACCAGTTTCAACATAGCTGTAAATAGTTGTTTAATACCTGTGACCTTAAAGAAAGCTCAGGTTGACCTTAAAGCAAACTCACATGTTGTTCAGATGGCTACCACTTACACAGAGGTGTCCTGATTCACCATGCTTATCTTATATCATCCCGGACATGAAAGAGCTGCTGTTCCAGTGAACTCATTCTCTGACACACTGATAAAGACGAGCCCTATTAAGTACAGAGAGGGAGGATGTCCACCTATCCAGGGTAATTATGATTATGAAAGACAGGCCAGAAGAGAAAAGAAATGGTCACCGTCGTTGTTGCAAGGGCACATGCTAGCCTGAGGTGTAATGGGGCTCATTGTTTCATTCTTCACACACAAGCACTATAAGAAAAAATACAAAAAGGGCAGGCAATTAGTTGTGTATTGTTTGAATTTTATATCATTTTATATTGTTTGTTTTGTTCTTCTAAATAATTAACTGCTTACAGTGCACAATGCAAGAGAGATTAGTGCCTGACCGCTCTATGGTGTTTTAAGCCCCCACCAGTGACTTCAAGGCACCTTAACCCTAACCCTTGCCTAACCCTACTGCCTTCTATGCAGCACTGCCTGGAAGACGACACCTGCCTGGCCATGTATACAGAAATGTAATGTCATTCATTTCAAATTGGCAGATGGCATAACTTGGCAAAAACTCTTGTATTTTTTCTACACTACTTTTTCCCTGGAAGTAAAACTGAAATATGGTGATATTTCACAACAAAATAGGTCAGTGTCTCAACAGGTGTGAATAGGAATGAAACCCTCAACCCTGTTCTAACAAACTACATGTGCTGCCACGGGAGTACATCATTAAGTATTTTTGCATGGCATCTCAGGCACAAGCTATGGTAGACCCCTTCTCAAAGTTACTCATCAGGACGCTGCATCTATTTTAAAATTCCAGCTCAGGAATCTTTCCATTTGACCCCATGCAGCCAAGACAGCATTCTTCTGTGTGCTTTTCAATGTCTCACATTTAAGACTATGAATGGCTTGAGGAATGTTCCACAAGTGTTTTGTTCTCAAGCTGTTCCAGTTGTGGTTTCACAGGAAGTTAACACCCTGATGATGGGGCCAAGTGGACACTACTAAAGCAGTCTATGACTTCTGCTTGATTGTTATCCAGTGCCATAGGCTCTCACATTATTTCTTCTCCTATAAGTGTATGTAGGATTCTTTAGGTTATAATACTGCCAAAAGGTAGCATTCTGCATTCACATGTATTTGCAAAATAAACCCAAAAGAATAGAAAGGCTATTAAATCTACAGAGAGGAGAGAGTAGACAAGCTATGTAATGCAATAGTAAAAAAAAATATTCTATGTGTAATTATTAAGCATATTTTTTTGGATATCTGCAGTGTTTGAATAGGTAGAACACAGTTTAATACCATACATGATAACTTGAACTAATATTTTAATTTCTAATATGCATGGCCTTTATGTGGCTAGTAAAGACAGTAGTTTTCTTGTATTTTATTATGCACATAAATAGAAAGTTCTTGGAAGCAGCTAATCACATGGTGTACTCATGCACTCTCAATGACTGAAGGGCAACAACATTGCCAGTGGAGATCCCTCCCTTTTTGAATGGGGGTGGGTGGGATGGAGGGTGGTAGACATATGACCCTTGTCATTTGTCAAGTCAGTAGCACATGCTGTCAATCTTTTATTAGTGGTTCTAATAGCAAACAACATTCTGTATAGCTACTGTACTTTTCACTTTTACTTTTTGAACACAACTCAGAACAGTCTGATTGAACTAAACTTCCAGTTATGAAGTGAAGTTCTTACTCCATCTGCCATCCAAACTGCATAGAATACTTATCACAGAAGGTGGCAGGAAATGAAAGCATTGTTTTTTTCTTCTCTCCATTTGTGAGGAAATTGACAGCGAATGGAATGGCTTTTGAGGCTTGAGATGAACTCTAGATACACACATGAGCCACGTGTGAGACTCCGTCTCTGAACCAATCAGTGAAAAAGCAGAGCACCAACCAATAAGTATAAGTATAAGTATATATACTCTTTTGATCCCGTGAGGGAAATTTGGTCTCTGCATTTATCCCAATCCGTGAATTAGTGAAACACACTCAGCACACAGTGAGCACACAGCGAGGTGAAGCACACACTAATCCCGACGCAGTGAGCTGCCTGCTACAACAGTGGCGCTCGGGGAGCAGTGAGGGGTTAGGTGCCTTCAGCCGTGCCTACTGGACAGGGTTTGAACCGGCAACCCTCTGGTTAGAAGTCCGAAGCGCTAACCAGTAGGCCACGGCTGCCCCCAAATATCATGTCACAAAGTCGATCTGTAAATGCTCATAATCAAAAAAAGCTTTCTGGGCATAAACATAATCAAAAGATAAGAACTGTAAGGCCTTCCGGATGAGAATGTGCCTGGAATCTTCATGCCAATCTGCTCCTCACAAACCTCCAAGAGGTGCAGACCAATAAATATTCAAGCATTGTAGCTTATTTCACTTGCTTACATGAAATGTGTGACAAAACTGATGTAACATAATGGCCAAAAAACTCAGACTTCCATTGACTATAACTGGACAGTCCAATCTTGTAGGAGCTGCCCATTGTAGGCCTACTCAATGGATGCAGAGCTGTGAGACTGAATGAAACCTAAATACGTCACACTCACCACAATGCATTGCTTTGCTTTGCCACAACATTGCATTGCTTTGGCAACCACAGTTACTAAGCATGACACATGCATACTCCCTGCCTGCCTCTTATTTCCTCTCCCTCTGTGTGTGTGTGTGTGTGTGTGTGTGTGTGTGTGTGTGTGAGAGAGAGAGAGAGAGAGAGAGAGAGAGAGAGAGAGAGAGAGAGAGAGAGGGTGTGTGTGTGTGTGTGTGTGAAAGGCTATAGCATAGACTAGGCTACAATAGAATAGTTTCATGCAATGACCACTGGTGGAATACTTCAAAGATATGATTAATTTAGCCATGACACAGTGAACGGGGGATCTGGCACACATGGCGTTCAATGTGCTACAATCCCTGACACTGGAATTATTGCTTGGTAGGTTAGTTGCTATTGGTTGAAAGTAGGTCAGCTCAACCGCGTTTATGTGAGCATTTCATGGCATTAGCCTTGACAGTTGCTGTATTCACCAAAGACTCAGCGTAGTCCAGTCTGATTGGAAGAAATGTTAACTTGGAATGGAAGCGAATAGAGTTTCAAAGCGTTCGTTCGGCGATGATTTAAGACACCATCCTACACTCTTGTTGATAGGGAGTAGAAGGGCTTATTTTTTTATGTTTACGTCCACAACCACAACGTCGGGCGGGCAATAAAAACATTAGCCTGATTTAAGATTATTTTCAGTTTCTGATGGCACTTTAACCCATAGCCTAGCAGAAGCCTAAAATTCAGAGAGCAGACCATATTGAAGTTATGGCATAGAGAAGATGTTCATGCATTAGCCTAATTAACGCATTATTACCATACAACTTACATGCAAAATCATCATCAATCATAATTTTTTCATTACAGAAAATGGATAATAAAAAAAAATGCAGCCTTCATTTTATATTTATCTTTTGAAATAGAGCTATCTTAGAACCCTCTTGCGGTGAAAATAATAACAGAAAGATTTGACGTGAAACAACATATTTTACAAAGCTCATTAACAACAGTTTACACGGCCCGCCCTCCTCCAATCTCATTCGCACAGAGGGTTCATTAGCATTGCTAGTGAATTGACGTCAACGACGACAGTGTCCGCACATGGAAAGGCGAACCATTTTGGCTGAGCGCTAGAACCAGTTTCTCTAGCCGCATCGAGCTTCTGGTCGCGGTCTGCGAGGACTCCACCAGTTTGGTCTCTGTCACGGATATTGTTTTTATTTTCCGTGCTTCACCAGACCTCTATTCACGGAGATTAGTTGGATTGCAGATAAATACCTATACATTTTATTTTGTCACTGTTTTGGAGAAATAGTTTCTCCTCATGTCCAGGGATATGGAAAAGATGTCCAGACCTATTCCTATTAACTCAACTTTCCTACCTCCGACCCATGGCGTACTCAAATCCCTGCTGGAAAATCCTCTGAAACTGCCGTTCCATCACGATGAAGGTAAACAATAACTTAAATGTGGGCTTAATCGTTTTGATGACTGTGCGTGCGTGCATGCCTTAAAATAATTCTTTTCTAAATACTGAGCCATGGGATCTTGTTGTGGCTGTCACATACGGTAGATTAGTTTAACCCTAGTCTTCGATTTGCCCACCGACGTCTTCATGCACGTCAAATGCCGGTAGCTTTATTAAAAAAGCTCAAAGCTGTTTCTGGAAAAGATTTAGCCTATTCCTCTGTTTTTGACATTGTTGACATTGTTGTCTAGCGCAAATAAGTAGTGCAATTATCTTTACTGTAGGCTATGCCTTGCAGGATAGGTTATTTGTTTGAATGATGTAAACAATCAATTTATCCGATAAGTTGAGATGTTTATTGGTCGATGTTTAGATTTTGTAAGTGACAGAAAGGCCTGTGTAAAAGAGATGGCAGTGGAAGAAACCACAAATTACAATCAGACTACATGTATTTATAATTAAATAGCTAAGATACCCACTGCAACATGCTATAGAGACAAAGTATCCTAAAATATATGCCAATAGTTCTCTGGAATGTGAAATTCAGGAGTTCACATTATTTTGAAAGGTTAGTGCTTATTGTTGCCAATAGAGGGCGCCTGGTGGTGAACGCATTCCTGTTTAATTGGTTTTTGCTTTTTTGTGTATGATCCTCTTGACATGTTGTTCAAATTGATATGTTTACAGGGATTAGTTATTTTCCTATTTGTTGTACAGCTGCAGCATACATGAAAAAGTACTGACATTTGCCCAAACTCTTTCCTTTTAGATGAATATATATATATATATATTTGCCTAAGGAAATTAATAATAATATTTGTCCTACCATCCTTTTCCTAATCACTGATGACATTCTGAATTGCTGTTGCACTTTCACAGGCTTTGGGAAGGAGAAAGAGAAAGAGAAGAAGCTGGAGGAGGATAGCAATGGGGGCGCTCCACAGTCAGCCTTCCTGGGGCCCACACTGTGGGACAAGACCCTGCCCTACGATGGGGATAACTTCCAGCTGGAGTATATGGATCTGGAGGAGTTCCTCTCAGAGAACGGCATCCCAGCCAACAGCCAGGGTGACCAAAGCCAGCAGCAGCAGCCTCCTCAACCACCACAGCAGCAGGCTCTGCCCCAGCCACCAGCCCCTTCCAACCCTCCTGCCCCCAACGTCGTAGATCTCAGCAGTCGGGCCGCCCCCGCTGTCCACAAAGGCTTGGTGCCCCAGAACTGCCTGCAGAGCCCGCCAAGATCAGGTAGACAACGCAAACACATATAAACACACACACACACACACACTAGATATGCACAACTGATGGTGTTGATTGACTTCGATTGATCTTTGGTCACCTATAGATTGGACTCTTGATCAACAAGTTTATCATAGAAGCTGTTAACTGTCAACTGAATGTTCAAGGCCCTGTGGCCTTGCCCCCTGCTGAAGCACCCACCCCCATCCTGGTACAATGACCTTGTTCTGACACCGTTTACCTGCAGTTGGTCTGCCGTTAATGCCATTAATGTTTCTGTAATGACATTACTGTTGTTGGCTGTTGACATCACAGAGACACTGACTGCAGATGAAAACTCTCAAAGGCCAGAGATCAAAAGCAGAGAGGGAGAAAGATAGAGAGAGAAAAAGAGAGAGAGAGACCTAGTCAGCTTAGAACACTCAGCAGTTAGGTGTTAGACTTTGGACTAGTGGGGCGTGGGTCCAGCGCTAAGTCCAGAGAGAGTGCAACACATGGTGTACTGTACTCTCAAGGCCGGGCTGTGTACTTATAGTCGGTCATAGGACATCCAATCACCTCAAGAGCCTCTGCTAGTTTACAATGCCACACGTAGGAATGGACTCAAGATAAGAAATGTGGAGTAGAATATCACTATCATAAAGTAAATGTACCATCCAAAGACATTGTAAGGCAATTATTTATTCAGTGTACTAGTTTGTACACATATTTATATTGTGCATAAGTCTTCAATCAGTTATTACTAATGATAGGGCAACGTTAGGTGGTCTTCCAATTCCCTTTCCCAAGTAATTTGTGAATCAGTAGGGCATCCAATTTCTTTTTGTTCTGACACACAAACTGCATCCAAAAAGAATGTACATAACTTGCAAGGCAAGCACAATAGCATTTCCCAGCCCAAAGTGTATTGACTTAACTATCTGGGTCCAAGAACAGCTCTAGAATTAGGAGGATTAGGCTATGCTGGTAGACAGTGGGGGGTCAGACCAACAGCCTGATGTCTATCTTTAGAGGCCGTTTACACGACACCGCCGGGTGGATTTTCTCTTACCGCTTTCACACCTTTAACGACTCCGGCAAGAAAAAACCTTGCGTGTACACACAGAGGTGTAACCGGCTAAATGTGCTGTAGTGCATATGCCAGACCAGTCGATGGCGCCGCTGTGCAGAAGCTTCACGATATTTTCGCGTGAATCGCGTAGAAGAAAACACCCTTCTCAACAGTTCTGATAATTGGTCTAAAAACCTGTGACCGCAGGCTGGCCTATCTAGACAGTCCTCCTTGAATTGCTTTGAGGTTTACAGTTTCATGTTTAACCAGATTGTAACACTTGATGAGTATTTGTAATTGGACTGAGTCTGCTGAATGTTGCAATAGTAGAAGAACTCATCCAAAACAAATCCATTTGATCCAGCTACTCACGCTGACGAACCCACACATTGACTTTATACACCATTCATCTTCATGAATCCTGCAGACAGTGAAGGCCACGACTGGGATAATTACTCTCTGTAATCAGTCTGTCTGTTAGGAGGATGTCAAAATGAGGGTCCAGAACTTCCACAGAGCTTGCTGGTTGCAATAGAAATGCTTATCAAGTACATTTAGTGTGACATATTTGATGATGCCCCTTTCGTGACACCAAGGAGGTGTTGTAGAGGTGTAATAACTGGCAGCTATATTGGTGTGAAACAGATTGATGTTAAAACCATAAATCACTGTGTTCTTGAAGTGCAGTGATCATGTTTAAATGGACTGGTTAGTGTGGTTATTGACTAGTGAGTCTTTCTGGAATTGTCCATCCAGGCCTATGGCCTGTGTGCTGTTCCTTAGTTTTAAAACTAAGGAAAATTAAAAAGTGACACAAGCAAAGTAGAGTTAAAGAAGCCCTATGCAGGTCTGGTTATTCCTTCGCTGTTTCTGGGTTTTCGCCTGATTTGGGCTCGCATTTTTCACGACATAGCTCCCCCTGCAGCTTCGGTAGCAAGTGACTGCTACGCTAAACCCCCACTAGCTAGCGAGCTAGCCATCAATAAACCAAGCTAAACACATTGTTCACATTTCGTATATTATATTATATTATATTATAATATTTATATTATATTATATTATATTATATTATATTATATTATATTATATTATATTATATTTTATTATATTATATTATATTATGGGCTATCCTATGGTGTGGGGTCCCATTTGTTTACACTGCCATGTGTTGTACTGAGGGTAGAACGGCTGGTCATGAGGTCTGGAGGGAGGGGTCCATGTGCAGCGGTATGTACTTGTGTTCCTCGCTCTCCCGTGGGTGCGTGTCAGTGAGTGGGCGTGCTGTGTGTACCCACGCTCATGTGAGGGTGTTGTGTTTGTGTTTGGTCTAGACTCTTTTGCTTTCTCTCTCCCCCTCCCTCTCCCTCATCTCTTCTCTCTCTCCCTCTCTCCGTGCTCTTCTCAGCGTTTCTCTTGAGCACATTACCTCTCACGTGCGTCTGGCCGGCTCATCCTGCAGCGTGCGCAGCCATGTGATGGACACATGCAGGCGCCGTGTGCTGAGCAGAATGGAACAGCACAGCCTCGCGCGGCGCAGGGCTTTACTCCAGAACAGAGCTAGTCACGGCATGAGCCGGCCTCCCCCCACCCTCTCCCTCTCTCCCGCGCTCTCTTCCTCTCCCTCTCTTCCACGCTCCCTCCCTCTCTCTCACTCTAGCACTGTCTTGCTGCCTCTCTTGTCCCCCCTCCCTTTTGGTTCTCACTCTCTCGCTCTCTCTCTTTTCTGGAATGTTACCTCTCTCACCCCCCCCCACCCTCCTTGACTTTGCTCTCTCTCTATCTCTCACTCTGGCAGCCCTCCGTTCCTTTTTCGTTCTCTTTCTCAGTCACACACTGCCACTCCTCCTTCCATCTCTGGCTTTGCCTGTTCAGTCTTCACTGCCAGACTCTGTTTGCCTGAGCACATGCTGTACCCTGCAGATATCACATTGCCTGAGCAATGCAGCTGTCACGTGCGGGCGGCAATGTTTTTGTTTTTTTTAATCTCACACACACACACACACACACACACACACACACACACATGGTTCCTCTCTCTCATATTTACTCACACCCACAAAACCACATACACATGCACACCCCTTTTGGCACTTCCAGCCATCTCATGCAGTTGTTCTGTCAGTCAGTCAGTGGTGCTGGTCTTGTGTCCTCTGCGGTCAGAGCGTGAAACACACTTGGAGCACAAGATAAAGTTTATCAACCAGTTTTGGTACAACTGCCATGCTGGGCCACCTTGTGGATGTTGGTCTCAATGGTGACGGGTGAACAAATATCTCCTCCTGACTAAACACAGCAATACTGAGAGGCTTTGAGAAGGGTGGGGGGCCACAAGGCCAAAGGTGGGCCTCTCAAACACAGATAAGTGGGTCGTGCTACGGCGACCCGAAAGGTCAAAAAAACAGCACATCATCGCTTTCGTTATCATCAGTTAGACGCTATTAGTTTGTCAACAGGCAGGTGATGTTCTTCATGCTACTCTTGTGTTTTGGCAAGTAGCGCAGTTATCCCCAGGCGAACTGTGCTCTGCTCGCAAAGTAAGAACATTCCACTAGTTTTTGCACTCAATAACAGAGAGAGAGAGGGGGAGAGAGAGTGAGCAAGAGAGATTTCTGCTTTCTGCTGAGAGACAATGAGCAGAGTAAGCACAGAGCTGTGTGTGAATGAGCAAGGAATATGTTCCTGGATGACTGACTGGGATAGAGAGGAGTTTGATTTTTTTAAAGATTTTCTTTTGGAGAGGGAAGGATCAGGCAAGTGGAATAGAATAGAATGGAATAGAAGGGAATGAGGAAGTGGGTCCTTGCGTGCCACAGAGAGCACTGATATGCCAGCTATGGCAAATCCTTTCCTGGTACTTCAATCCCATTACTGTGCTATCACACAAGGCCAATCGGCAAGCACATCTATACGGTGGCCTTTTGCAACAAAGCCAGCGTCGTGAAGGACAGAATGCTTAAAACCCAAGAGGGGTTTACAAAGTGCCACATAGTTGACCGACTAACCAAGTGACTTGGGAGATGGAGGAGGAAACACTTGCATCCAGGAGAGCTGAGCTAAGGAGGAAGGGATGGACAGCAGGGGGGCCTGGATTCAAGCTTGGGTCAGAGCTTGGGTCAGAGCCTCCCCAGCATCACAAGGCACCCTTCCCAGTCCAGCAGAAAAGCCCCAAGCCCACGCCAGGCTGACCTCACGGAGGATTAAAATGCCCCCATCTGCCTGTTATTGTCTGACCCAAGCGCGTGGCCAGCAGCACAGGGGGCCAAGCGAGAGCATGACCGGTGGAGAGGAGAGTGACCCCACTGGGGTGGGGGGTGGGAAGGCTTTGTTGGGATGGTTTTCACATAATTGCTGTCCAGATGAACGTCTCAACACACTAATAGGAAAAGAAAAGAGCCAAGCCAGGAGTAAGTGATCCTTAATTTGTGTAAATCCGATTGGCCTCTATGGTCATCTCATCTCGCTAGTCATCAGGGATGTTTGCCAGTCCTCCAGAGGCAAAGTGGTATACTAGCATTGAAACGAGTCTCTTTTTTTTATACCATATTTGTACCATTTTATGGTGGTCAGGAATTTGGAAGCAACTGTGAATAAATGTGTTGAGTTTTTTACGCTGCAGAAGTCCCTCAGACCAAGTTTAGCACACTCCCATCAGGGCATGTCAATGAGTCACCATGCCATACTTCTGACGTCTTGTGACCAAACAATCTGAAGATTTCATGCATTCTTGTCTGCATGATTGTTGGTCACCGCCCCGGTGTGGCAGGTTTGGTGTGCTGAGCTTGGCGGGTTATCTGCCCAGGTTAGACAGCTTCTGACCTAAACACTCAGTAGATGATGTGGTTGAAATACCGGTTGGTATTTGGTATTCAAAGTCATGTAAACTGGTGGTTGTCTGACCCAATGAGGGGCGCGCCCAAACTAATGCCCAAGTAGTTGTAATGTGCCAGAACCAGAAGAAAAAGGAGATGGAAGTGAAACGATATATTCACACATACTCTTGTTCTGCCAGAACACCCATCATGGCCTCAACACTTCCTAAGGAACTTGTAGGAAAAGAAGTTAACAGAAATGAAGGCTTAACTTCAGCCCAAGCATGGCAACAACAACTTGTAGAGAAACATGCAGAGAACAGACAAGAACAGAAATTAAACAAAAGTATTTCCAACCCCACAAACATTAGTCAACATTTCTCTAGTACACCCCCATATGCGAGGTGATTAACATCTGATTGTGTGTGAACATACTCCAGGAGATAGAGTAGATCTGCTCTGGCTATGACCTCCAGCGCTAATGGCTACGATTTAGGTTGTGGGTATTTGGGGAGTTTATCCACCACGTCTCCTCTCTCCTCTCCTCTCCAGCCCAGGCCACTGCCAAATGAAATGCCTTTCTGTGTTAAGCTCTTTAATTTGCTTTAATCCGCCACTGATGAGGTACCAGGAGGGAGAACGACAGGGGGAAAAAAGAAAATCGTAACAGTCTCCCATCGAGAGATGGGAGGAAGACGGTGAAGTGGGCAGGAAAAGACCTCCTCGTTAAGAACTCCAAAACAAAGCAGCAGAGTTTTCAACATATTAGTTTCCCTCAGCTGACTCAAGCATAGGCTCAGCTGATAATCACATAGCTTAGCTTGCGTGGAGAGGGAATAGAGTGCATGCGATTATAAGGGAGAGGCAGGTGTTTGTGGCTTGACTTATACTTGCTCTCCCTCTGGTGGTTGGAGTGGGTAACTGCAGTATGGAAACATCTCACCCCTACTGTGTGTGCTAATGAATCAGCTAATGAATGAGTTTTGCTCAGTGGAGTGAATGCTGGGGAAGGGAAATAAGTAGCTAGCAGCAGGGTAGCAGTCAAGACTCTTAAGGTTTTATTTGAGATTTCTTAACCTAAAACCTTCTTGTTTTCCCTTTCTCCACCAGCTCTGCCATCAGCCCGCAACACACCCAGTCCAATTGACCCAGAGTCCATCCAAGTTCCTGTGGGCTACGAGCCCGACCCAGCAGACTTGGCTCTGTCCAGCGTGCCAGGCCAGGAGATGTTTGACCCACGCAAGCGCAAGTTCTCCGCCGAGGAGCTCAAACCCCAGCCCATGATCAAGAAGGCGAGAAAGGTCTTCATTCCTGAGGATCTGAAGGTGAGAGGCCTCTCGTTCAGCTCTCTCCCTCGTAGCTCAGCCATCTTGTTTTCCATTCTTGAGCTCTAGGTTTGAATTCAGTGCTCCCAAGTGTTATGTAACTCCGCAGGAAGGATTGAGGGAAGCTAGGGAATAAAACCTTTTAAGAGGCAGAAGTGAAATTAGCTCACTGGCGCAGGCTCAACACAAGGAGAGAATGGGCTGTGTAGGCGGTGAGGGCAGAAGCTAGAACATTTTCAGAGTGTGCACTTCAAGTGAACAAGTTACATTTTTAGAACACATCCCAAAATAGTTTTTTATTTCCACAACAAATCCTTCTCATGAGCTCAGACCTCTACAGGGACAACTGGAACATGTTTACCATTCAGAGAGGCAAAATTAGACACTGTTGCACCCATCTTACCACTCTGGCTCACTGCCCATAGACTTGGTTTGGGATTTTTATAGGATTGTCAGTCATGTGACGCTGGAACCCATTCGTTAGGTCAGGGTTAACAGGGCCAAGCCCTATGATCAGGTCACACTGGCCAGGCCACTTAAGTTATTACCTCAGAGTGGATAGCGTAGTAGATTGGAAAGACCTCAGTCAATTATAAGAGTCATTATACTGTACCCCCCCAGGCTTTTACAAAGCTAAGCTTGAGTGTTTGTTTGAGTTTACAGTGAAGAAAAGCATTGAAAGCACTGGGCTAGCATGCATGGATGAATTCTCTCAGCATGTGTCCTCTTCCGTTATGTAAACCCTTATCTCTGTATCTAAAACAGGATGACAGGTACTGGGCGAGGCGCAGGAAGAACAACGTGGCAGCAAAGCGTTCGCGTGACGCCCGGCGGCTGAAGGAGAACCAGATCGCCATCCGGGCGGGTTTCCTGGAGAAGGAGAACTCCGCACTGCGCCTGGAGGTGGCCGACCTGCGGAAAGAGCTGGGCCGCTGCAAGAACGTTCTGGCCAAGTACGAGGCCCGACACGGCCCCCTGTGAGCGGCCCAGTCCCCAACCCCACCCCGTTTGCTACCACCGCCACCCTCTGCCTGCCCGGCCCTCCACCACGCATGGGCCCCCTCCATCACCCAGTTCACCCCCCAAAACCCCCCCTGCACCCCAATCACACCCACACCACCAGCCCCAGGGGGTTTTCAAGGACTATGCCTGCCCCGTGTGGAGAGGAGAAGAGGGCCACCCACTCCTCGTGTGTAGAACGTTTCACAGTCCAACGGACACTTCTTTAGAAGCTGATGTACTCTTTATGTTGACACATTTGTTTCTTCCTTGCCTCCTCAGTCACTGTCCTTCCAAGTTCCCCTCTCTATCCCACCCTACACATGTACATAGATATATTACTTGCAAAGAGGATGTATCCCCCCCCCCCTCATATTTTCCTCATTTTCTTTTTATTGTTAGTCCTTTGATGTAGCCACGTGTTGGTCGCTGAGCTGAACCTCTGTGTGGTCACCTCCCCGCCCCCAGAGTCTCGTTTCTTACCGCGTGTCCAGGACTGACCTCTGTCATTCCCTTCAGTCTCACTCTTTTTTATTTCTACAGTCCACAAGAGCAGCTTCTGGAGTGATTTATTCTCTCCTCCTCCTCCGCCTCCTTTTCCTCTTCCTCGTCCTGTCAACTCTCTTTGTCCTTCCACTCAGGTCTTGCTGTCTTTTCGTTTCATTGTCCTGAGAATCTGTTCCGGAAAAGAGGATTGTGAGGCGTTTTAACCATGACCCTGCTGTAGCTAAGCAGGGTCAATGTTTTGTAACTTGTTTTGAGATAAGTGTTGTATTGCAGCGTCTCCGCCACCCTATGACCCCCACGGTCCTCCATTGTCTTTGTGCGTAACTGCAGCCACGTTACACTAGCTAGCTTTCAAGACCGCTTATTATCATGTGTTCTGTTCTGAATATTATCACTTACCTATTTCCCCCATAACTGTGACATAAGTGTACAGACTTTACTTTTAAAATAGGTAATGGCGCATTTCATGTGTTTTTATTTTTTATGTCATCACTGCATCATGGAGCAATAATTCTAGCCTGTTGTCTGCAGCCTCACAGTATGCGTTGTCTAAAGAACCGTTCTGTGTGCTACCACCTCTATTTCCCGCGTTCCGTGTTCCACCACATTCTCATTAGCGCATTCATGTGTGTGTTCTCTCTGCTTGTCTTGTGAATGAGCTTTGCCTCGGTAGAGGGGGGAAGAGCTGTCCCTCCAAAATTCTGGGCGCCCATGGCCCTCTCAGTCCCAGACCCCCCACGTTCCCTGCTGACTGAACCCTGAACCCTGAACCCGACCTGTCCAGCTAACCTCTGCACTAATGCGTGTGTCACAATCTGATCTAGTGTGACCTTTCTACTCCCTTTAGTCTTGTCCTCTGCCTGGTATTTCCTCTGGATCAGCTTTCCTTATCTCTCTACCCTACAAAACAATGAACTTTTGGAAAAAAAATTAAGCTGTTAATTAATATTCATTCTTATTACTATTGTTGTTGTTATTGTAATTATGATTATTATTACTATTATCATCATTGGTTTAATGAATAACTCAGCATGATTTTCAGAGCTCCTACCTGAAGCAAATTGTGAACTTTTCTTTTTTTCTGTTTTTGGGCAGACTCATTTTGTTTGGTTCTTTATTTGTTTTTCTTTTTCAGAGCATGAGTAAGGAGAGTGGTTCTGTCAATCAGTACACAGCTATACATAGTTCTCTTCATTTCTCCTCTTTATTTTTGTAGCTATATGTTTGCCTTCCTCGAAGATGGCTGTATGAATGTATTGAATGTAAAAGATGTTTTTTCAAAGCGTTAGTTGGATGGTGTTGTCTAATACTGTGGTTAACCCAATTAATTTGTTTACTACAGACCAAAACATACAGCACAGATAAAAGTATATTGGTTATCAGAGATTTAATGTTTATATAAAACTATTCTATAAGTTGTTCTTTTTGTACAGTATATTTCCTATACAATACTGGCTATTTTAAAGGCACAACAAATCCAGAATATTATAAAAAAGATAAATAAAAAGTGTATATATATATATATATATATATATATATATATATATATATATATATATATATATATATACACACATTATTCAAAATATGTGATTCAGTGTTTTGATATATGACATTTTGCCATGGTAGATGTACAGAGAATCAAGGCACTCCAGCACCTATTCATATGGGCATTATTGTTGACACTCCTGTACCCTTGGTTGTATGGATGTAGCCTTTAGCTCCTCCTGTGGTCTCTGGAATTGTAATCCATAGAGCTCGAGTTTCGCCACTGGCACAGAATAAAAAAGAAAAGTGTATAAAGCCACGAGGATGACCATTATTTGCATCCTCCTTCAGAAATGCACCTGTCGACAAAGATGTTTGAAACTCAGCATATTTCCACGAGTCAGGTACCTGATGACTCCACTAGATGTCACTAGATGTCTTATACAGTATTCCTATTGTCCTCACTCATGAGAGTGAGAGGTCTGTTGCATATTTTGCAGGTGGTATATAGCTTTATTTATATATTATGAGCGATGAAGGGTTGGAATGCCAGACGGGCAACAGGTTTAACATCTCAGTATTTTTCCTCATTGGAAAAATGGTCAGCGTTTGTATACCTGTGTGGCTGCTGTCCTTGAGTGAGGAGACTGCTGAAATTGGTTAGTATAGCTTTAGGTTTAGTTCTCTATGTGCCCGCCAAAAGTCATTCAAAGCAAACAGGCTAGGTTTCCATGGCCAGAAGGTTTTGGTGTTTTGCCACAGACGCAAGTTGTTGGGCGGTATCCCATATGCACACTATAGGCTCCTATATGTCAAGAGGATAAAGCCAATATGATTTCTCTCCGATCCCCTTTTTTACCTCTTAATGGATGAGTCCACTACCTCACCCTTGGTAAATACATAAAAATGAAACATAGTGATTATAAGTCTATTCCAGTGCCTTGAACTCACAAGCTGTTCCTCAGACACTCTGCATTGTTCAGATTTAACCTACCACCTGGATAGCTTCAGACAAGGGCTCCCCTGGTCCATACAAGCATACATCCATTTTTTAGGATTCACAGACACAGACATGGGTAGATGACCATTGTATTAATGGCAACACCAAGAAGACTGTTTTTACAGAGGAGGGTAAAATATAAATTAGAGGTGTATTCTATCTTTTATGTGACATGGAATGGAGGCATAAGCATAATTATGCAGTTTCAGCCCTCAGCCTCTCCCATTCTCTCTGTAATATATAGTGTTGAATAAACTATTTCCAGTTATTTCTCTTTGGTGTTTTCTTTCTCGAACTTCTTTGGCACTTCACTTGGTGAGATTACATAACCAAGATATTTAAAGGGATTGGTCTTCAAGCAGCCATGCCTGAAGGTCTCACAATGCTGCCTTGTGTTGGCATCAGGGGCCTCATTTATAAAAGGGTTGCGTAGAAACCATCCTTCATTTGATCTTAGATCATTTCTGAAATGATCGTACGTGTGATTCAGAGAAAACGAACGTACGCACAAAAAACGTGCGTACGCCACCCTTCCAGATGTGCCCATTATAAATCACAAATGAACGTCAACTTGTGCGCAGCAGGATGGTTTTAGGTCTCCGCCTTGTAAACACCCCCTCATCAATATCATTAGAATATGTTGTAATGAAATCAATGGCCTAAAAGCTGTAGCCTATGTAAAAATATATATTAAAAACATTACTATAGGCCTAGCCTATGCCATCTCATGTTAACTAGCCTATATGCGTCAGTTAGAACTAATTATGTTTTTTTCAGCAAAGCTTTCTGGAAAGAGATCGTATGCATCCATGTCCATTGTCCTCTGCTTGCTTTCATTCCTTTTGCTTGCAGTAATGTGAATAATCAACATTTAGTAGCCTATGTTTAGGCCTACTTTGTAGAAAAATAATCCTGTACGTTATGGTACAGTAGGCTACTGTACGTGTCCAATATGACCCAGGGTAATATGCTGATTTAGCCTACAAAACAGAGGACTAAATTATAAGCGTGATATGTCATGTAGGCTTAACGTTTCTTTTAGGGTAGGCTATTTTTTGCTGAAAAAGTAACCTTCGCCGGTCATTTTTCATTCATTCTGCATATCTTTGCTATCGTTTTCTTTCAATAATGTCCGATGGCTTAAACATTGTCCTTTATTGTTTGCTTTAGGCTTACCTTTATATTTTATCCTACATTATTCAACTCACGTATTGTCATCTGATCTTGGGCACTGCCAGTCAAAAAAAGCAAACAGGTGCGCGCTCTGCACCTCTTTACGCAACTCCGACGCAACACTAAATATGAAGATGCCCTGCTTTCAGAGGATAACTTCCGTCCCTTGGTTGTGTAGGCTATATATGATATAAAATATCTATAGCCTACATTGTATAGCTTACAGTCAAATATTACCTTTCTGTTACGAAGCTGGGAATAGGCCTATGAGCGCAAATTAGGATGTAGTGGAGGCTAAACGCGAGTAAACGCAGTTAATCCACCTCTGCAATTTCAGAAATAGAGTTTAGGCCTACCCACCTCTTATTAGAGTTTATCCACCTCTCAAAAAAGTTTATTCACTTTTAACATTCAAAACTGTATGATCAAATACTATCCTATATTCCCAATACTGCACAATAACCTCCAACATTATCAAACTGTTCGAATGCCTTTTTGAATGTCTTTTTGAATGCCTTCCTCTCCTAAACGAGGGCAATTGGACATTTGATGGTCAATATTACATTGGTGAGAACACTAAATATACTAGATCACCTGTAAGAATGTTTCAATCATTCTATCGTAGGTGTTGGTGGGTTGTTTTTAGATATTGTGAAATAAGTAAGCTGTACGTCTTTTCACTTTCTTAAGTGGGCTATAGTTCTCATTAGCAGTTTTATGCCAAACCATGAAACATTAAGCTGCGTCCAGAAACGTCTTTAAAAATCTTCTGATATTGATCATGCATGGCAAAGAAAGACATGAGATCGTTGGTCTTGGAATTTTGAAAATGCATCGCACTTAGACCTCAGATTACTTGCAGTACCCCGGCATTACCACAAGGAAATGGTCGTACGTCAAGTTTGAACCTGACGTGGAGATAAGCACTTTTCCACGTCAAAGACGGTTTTTATAAATCTGATCGTTGGCATGGATTTGAGCGTACGCACGGTCTAAGATCAAATCTGTGCGTAAGAACGCTTTATAAATGAGGCTCCAGGTTCCTACTGCCTTTGCATGACATCCCACCTATATAGTTTGGGATTTGCACCACATATCTGCTTAATCACATGAAGCCAGAAGGGTCTGTGGTGTGACGGAACAGAATGTATAGTGTCCCCCACACACACAGCCTTGTGGCACCTCATCACTTGCATCAGGCCTTGCATGGAAAACATAGGTGTGCAGGTAAGTAGGAGTATGCAACTTTGGGAATAGAAATGGTTATCAAATTGAGGGAATTTCCATGCGCAATCAAAAGCAGCAGTAAGCAGTCCAGCATATAGGGTAGAGCTTTAAGAGAGCTAGCTTACTTGTTTAGGACTATAAACAGAGTCTATAAAGTATTATTGACATTCAGTGCTCAATAAGCTCAGCCTCTTATAGAATATAGTTGCAGGCAGCCCTACACTCACAGCTTTGATTGGCTTAATCTCAGGTAGGACATATTGCATGGTATCTAAGGGAGGAGCATGGTGGTATGGACTACAGAATAATCCTCACGCTGGAGATGTCCGACAAAGAGCCTATGGGCTTAAAACATCTGTGAATGAATGAATAAATAAATGAATGAATGAATAAATGAACAAATGAATGAATGGTCATGTGGGGGTTATATATGTGGTTCCATCCATACCTCTACAGCCTTTTTTGGATTTTGGATTGTGTATGATTTTACTTTCTTATTTTAGTGTAAATGTAAAGGTGAGGCCTCAAAATACCTTTAAGATTGGGAATTCACTCTTTGCATTTGACGCATCCTGTTCCAGGTTCATCCCTAGCCTGATTGTCTGCTTTTCAAGCCCTACCATAATTAAGCCTTTGGGTGACTTTCAACTGTCACAGCTGGTTAGAGACAAAGGAGAAGGATTGAATGTACAATGTCGTCATTAGCCTACTGCTCGTCTACGCAACCTTAACACAGGTGACTCCCGCAGGTGTGATGGCATGTTAGATCTGCCTCAGCTCAGGCGGAATCCAACTCCCCAGAACAAGGCGGAACTTCCCATGAAGAATGTGCTGCCATGATTTGTTCAATAGCTATGGTGACCTGAAAGATTCAAGCTCTTTTTCTATGAAATCATACTTTATCATCTGCATGTTTGAAACTAATAGATAACGTATCAAACACTTGTTCTTGATGATAAAACATGAACAGGTCTACATTTAATATTTCACAATTTGATTATGGCATTGTTATATGACTGATGTCAAACAAGGCTTTATTTTTGTATTAACACATATGAAATCTTTTTAAGAATCAGACACAAATGTTTATATACAGCACCAGAACACCAAAAGGTTACTTAAAATAGAGAAGTAGCATTAGAAGATCTTTTTTTTTACTTTTTGTTTTTCAAAAGGCCAGTACAGAATTATGTGCCAAAAACAGAATGTACAAATATTACAAAACTGGGAATTGGGTGCTTTGAATACTCACATTTATCAAAATTAGCATCATCAACCCTTGTGATTCTCACATGTTCACAGAAGAAGAAGAAAAGAAGGGTGAAACCAGATAAAAGCACACATTTACCAACCACCATGCGATTTAAAACACTGAGTATTAATCACACTGGCCACACGTGTAGGTACCCCACGAAGGTCCGGTCAGAAATACCAGAATCTGGATGTGTACCTTCCGCGTTTAAGGGTAAGTTAAAACTATGTGATATTTGAGAACACTGGCCACATCTGGTGATTCAGTCCCCCTCACAGCATGGCTGATGAATCCCATACTGCAGATAGGAGTCCATAAGAGTCCAGCACAGCACAGTATGATCATGTGGGTCTACTGAAAACCTTTCTTTTCTATTCAGCTGAAAATAAATAGGCAGATGATACAGTGCTTAATATGGTTCTCTCATTCCAAGTCCTTTCTTCTAGATTTGATTCTGCTTCCACATGAGACTTCATCATGAGTCATACACAAGCCAAGCAAGTCTGTCCTTGAATGAGGTCTGGTTTAAAAGCACTGAGCTCTGCGTTGCTGTGACTTTTAAGCATACATTTCTCAGCTGAGTGGTGAGTATGTACTGACAAAAAGCATAAATAATGCGGGAGTGGCAGCAAATGTTTGATCACTGATTAGTGTAAATATCGAAACACTAACGATAGAAAATGTACACTTTTTGATCAGCTTCAATGATACTCTTGTTTTCACTCCACAAAAAAAGCATCACAGGGCACAGCCAGTCACAGAATGATAGCATTCCGATATCGGTTAGTTAAAAAAAAAAAAATCATCACATTCAACACCATTACTCTGGGGCCTTTGAAACATTACAAGCTGCTCAACGGCGAGAGATACTCAACAAAAGTCAAAAATATCAAATATAAGTGGGTCTTCGCATTACAAAAGCGCCTTGGAAAAAAATATGAAAGTCAGCACTTTCAAATACTGCTTGAGAGTACAGACAACACCACCGTACAAAAAACGCACCAAAGAGCTAAAATGTTGAAGTGAGTGATCCTCAGTGGATATGTATTGTGTAAATAGAAGCGTGACTGCTAGAATGACATGGATCTCATGACCAAACTTCCAGTGTTGGTCTTGAGTGAGGACTAGAAAATGTTTGATAAAAATCCCTGTGTGTGACATTTGCCGTGGAATGTTTTGTAATAGAAAGGTGTGATATCACCTTCAAGAGCTTCAAAGAACATGGACTATATACTGCCGTTTCCCAAGTAGGATTGAGCATTTTGAAAGCAGAAAAGGAGAGTTTCCTCTCCTTCTCATACCGAGACAGACATGAGCTTTAGAATTCAAAAAAAGGAAAAAAATGTGATCCTCTCAATGGCTGAAATGTGTGAGTGCTGTTTTCCAGTTGCTTCAAAAATGGTAAACAATACACAGTTGTACTCGTAAACTTTTGCCACTGCTGTTGTTGTTATTATTGTTGTTTTCTGTCCATTTTGTTTTCTTCTGCAGAGTCTGGCCCGGTGGGGAGGAGCAGAGGAGTCTTGTGTGTGTGTGTGTGTGTGTGTGTGTGTGTGTGTGAGAATGGTCATGATCTGCCTGCTAGTGAGTGGAGAACAGGTGGAGGTGCAGAAGCAGGAGCAGAACAGGCCATAGAGAGGTAAGACAAGACAAGAGGAGAAGGAAGAGGAGATGGAGGCAGAGACGAGTGATGGGCCATTAGGCCTCCCTGATTTCGTCTGGCCCAGGGGTCCGGTAGAGGTATTTCCAGATGGCGTAGTAGTGCACGGCTGCAGCCAGTGCCACAAACACGTGCCAGATGGCATGGGCGAATGGTATCACCCCGTCCGACTTGAAGAAGAACACCCCCAGGCAGTAGATGAGGCCACCGCAAGCCAGCTCATGCAGACCCTCGGTGTTGTTCTGTCCATGGAGGAGAACATGGTGAGAGACAGAACTTTCATTAATTTAATATCACTACACTCTTGCGAAACAATCCTGTGCCCTTTACTATATTATATTAAAAGCATTTCAATTCTGAGACTCTTATCAGATATCAACAATCTCAATGCCTAAAAGTGTGTGCACGTACATTGTTTCAACAAATGTGATACCGACAGAGAACTGAGCTTCCAAAATGGATTAAACCTAATCTAACACAGTGGAACACGGCTCACTGCTTCTCCGTTCAAAGCTGTGCCTTGGGCAATTCAGCCAGGCTATAATTAACTAGTTATGCTGCCAAAAACTCTGTTGTAATGTGATTTGTCTGATTAAACCCCAGTGCAAACGACAGGTGTTTCAAACTCAGATGTTCACTTTCAACACTTAACCACCAGGGGGAAATATATGCCTAATGTCAGGCACTGTTTTTGCAAGCACTATGCAAACTACTGGATGCCAGCAATATGTCAAAGTTAGGGCTGTAACGATTTACGATTCGAAACCGAAATCGCGACATTCATATCCACGATACTGTGTCGCGGTGTGAAAAGGCAGAATCGCGACACACCCTTTCTAGTGTTTCACGCAGTGCTTTGCAGCTTATGCGGCCGCAAAAGCAACCCACAACTCCCGCTTTACTTATCGGTAGCCTACGTTGTCCAAAAACAAATAAATAAATAAATAATAATTTCATACTCCTTGCTTTCATTGTAGACTATGTGTGCAACTTTACCAAACAGTATAGAAGTAAACCCCCTCTCCTTGCCCCGCTCTCTCTCGCTCTCCCTCCCTCTCACTCTCTCCCTCTCCTGCTCAATGAACACGCGCGACTTAAATAAAACATTCACAATCGTGAAAGCAAGGACGCATAGACGACTAGCTAAATTACTATTAAATCCGCTTAGCATCATTAGCATGCTGCACATATTTGTTTAAAACTCTTGCATTGAAGTTGACTGATCATCTCAATACCAACGTTTCCCAAAAGGGCCTGTCCCAAGGAGAACAAGTATTAGCCTACCTTGAAACTTAAACACACATGGGGAAACTGTCCAATCAGTAGACTATGATAGGCTAAGCTATATGCTACTTTGTTTACAATATTTCCAGGCTTCAACCAGACAGCTGAATTAAACAGGTAGAGTTGTAATAAAAAATAGTAGGCCTAGGCTATTCTGCATAAAGTGTGCTGTCATAAATATCAGTCCTTCAGAAAAATATTTTTATATCAGGATATAAAATAATAGATATATTATATTGTAATCCTCTGTTTCTGTGTTCTAAGGGAGGCTATTAAAATATTATTTAATAAAATGTCTAGCCCCCCCCCCCAAAAAAAAAAAAATGTCATTCATTCATATCGAACCGTGGGTCAAAAATCGTGATACAAACCGAATCGTGAGGTTGGTGTATCGTTACAGCCCTAGTCAAAGTGTAGTTGTAATCTGTGTAAAAGTGTATACAAAAGAACAAATCAATGAATAGATTGTCAGTTGTGAGGATAGCTAACTCGCTGCAAAAAGATGGATGGGTAGGTTGGATAGCTAATAGCTATATAACCCAAGGTATATGCAAAGGCCTAGAAATCAAGCTTTAGCCTCTCTTAAAAAACATATTTACACTGATGGAGAATTACAACAATGCAATTGAATAACATTACATGTTTGTTTATCAGAGAAAAAGAGAAAATATCAAGATACTATACCATTGAGGTCACAACCAAAGCAGGAAAAAATCCCATTGTTAGGTAAAAGGCCAGTTCAACCAGTTTATACCTACAAATGGAGCACAAAAAAGATTAACGTAAGCAAGTTCAGTCACATAGTAGAAAGAGAAACCTCAGTAAAAACACACCATTTAACCAGAATACGTCAACTCAGTGTGCTGACCCACTCACTTCTCATGATAGTTGAACACATAAATAGTCCCTGCGGCGGCCATCAACCACACAAACCACCTCATATGACTCGCCAGAGGGCCCAGCTCACGCAGATTCAACCTAAGAGAGGAAGTGCAAACAAGAGACAAACAGCAATGTGAATAATTTGTGAAAGACTCTGCTAAAGGGCTTTGGTTTTTCATTTGCATGTTCAAGTATAACAGCGTACTCACCAGGGTGTGTAGGAGGCAGCGATGAAGAAGTAGATAACTACGCGGTCACACATGTGGAAACAGTGCTCCACCGACCTGTAACGTAGAAGCAGTTCCCACCATTAGCAAAGCTTAGCCACCAGTTCACCTCAACAAACATCAAATTGTGAGAGCATGCTCAACACCAGAAGTCATGTCCCACAATGATGGGGAAAGATGATATTCAAATTTGTGGTGGTGGCTTAGAGTGCTGAAGACTAGGCCTACTGATTCCTGGGCTTGTGTCCGTACATATCTGTTGTCTTTCTAAACAGAAACAAAGCCTTTTTTAAAATAAAATCAATCAATAAAAATCAAAGCCTGTCTAAGACTTGTAACTAGACAAGTTTTGAGTTTTTAAGGTCCAGACATGGTAGAAAAACTGACAACGAGGAGAAAGTACAGAAGGGTACGGACAGAGGTCATGAGGAGTATGAGAAAGAGGGAGGCAATGAGCACTTACCTCATGTGGCTCTTCTTCCATGAGATGATGTGAAAGACGGTGGAGACCAAGAAGAGTGCACACAGGCCCATGCCATACACCCAGGCGGTAATCTTCTCCCAGCGGTCGTCAGAGAGACGGTGCAGCAAGGCCATGCCAACGAATGCTGGGACAATGAGGAACTACGCACACACACACACACACACACACACACACAGACACCTGGGTCAAAACTTAGACTAAGGCAAACATCCCGTGCTTAAAAAAAAAAAAAAGTTGAAAAACTATGACTGTGTAGATTTCTTGTATTGCTGCTTATACTAGGAGAATACGACAACAAAGGTCTTATTCAGGGGAACAGCCTGTCAAAATGTAGACCATTTGTGATCTGCACTGAAGAGGAAGGATTACCACTGGACACGATCCGGCTACAAAATGTTTTCAGCCCTTTTGGAAAGCCGCCGTAATGAACAAGGTCACATTCCAGCTCTCTATTAATTTGAGAATGAGTTTTCGCCACTCTGTCAATCGCATCACCATAATGAGTGATAAACAACAATACACAGGACCCCACGACAACAAAACAACATTTCAGCAGCTCAAACAAATAAATTGCTTAACAAAGTGCTGAGGTGCAACAAAGGCTGACACACACTCAGGTTCACATGGGTCCAACTGAACCCCTCTGCCCTGTCCGAGAGACATAATACACCTGACATTCTCCACCGGACCAAACACAACCAAAGATGTTAGTAGCACTATTCTTCCATATTTCCCATTTCCCATAAATACCAAGTGATAGTCTCTTGGATCAAATCAGTGTTAGGAAACAAGGACATCTACAAATTTCAAACAAGCGCTTTTTTTTGGCAGTTGACAATGGTAAGCTGCACACGGTACACACACCACAAGACTGACAGCATACAGTCTTATTATTATATGAATCTCCTGGTCCCCTACCGCGTGTGTGTAGCAGTTAGCAGCATGCTCATAGCAGGTGGGCTGATATCGGCAGTTGGCTGCAGCTCGGCTGTTCATGAACCTGAAAGCAAGACGATTAGAAAGATTAGTGTATTGTAGTAGGCCTACTCAAATAAACAGTCATTCAGATTTTTGTGCAGCAAACAAAGGAATGATAAGAGCCCATTTCGACATCTGCAACTTATGAAATGACAGCATCTTTTGAACATAAGCTGGATAGCAGAGGGGTCCATCGTTTTTCTATTTTCGTTACATCCCAGGGTCTCAGGATGAGGATGGGGGCGCTTCTGAGAGGAGGGGTTTCAATTAACGCTACTACACCCAATGTAACTACGTAGGCTATACTGTGCGACAAATCTCTGCAATTTCTACAAAAAAGACGCATTCTTACAGCTGTCAACAAGCTTATGTCATTGCATGTTGATGGTGTCAGTCAGTTACAAGCATCTAAACGGGGGTCTGGGGGCGCCGCCCTAGCATCCTCATTTGTATGACAGTGGTGCCAACAGATCCAGATGTAGGCTGTGTGACCGGTCTCAAAACAGCTCGATCGTATAATTTCAGCATTAAAACAAAAGATCGAATTTGTGAGCTTGCTAACGTTCAATGTATCTGACAGTGGGGTCTGACATGATGTGACTCATAAATGGACCCAGATGCCAATGCACGTCAAGAAAAACATGGCGACGACGATTGGTCAAAGCTAAGCACGCTCACACAGCTGTAAGGTTTTACATGCAACATTGTTACAACGATCTATACAAAATATTATTTTACAGTAAATCAGTAGCCAATGACAGCGAGTTGCGCATATGACAATATTCAGCCGCTATTATGTTACTGTTAATGCATTGAACTTTGGTATGCTAGATATTTAGCACACATCCTCCATCGTCTTTGCGTTGTCTTTAAGCTGGGTTAAAGAATTTTGAGAGACTTACCTCTGAAAGCTATTCGCTCTCTTCATGGCAATGTTTATTTTGGCAAGAAAATGCAATCTAGATAAAATGTCTAGTACGTCTGAGAGCGAAACTGGCCGAACGAGGGGGAATAACAAAGGCAAATTGGTAAGCTAGCAAGCTATAAGAGCTTTAACGTTGACCATCTACATCGACAACTCAGTCATTCTTTCTTTCAAAATATGCACGTACAGGAAATCGGCAACGTTAAGGCACTATTTCAATCGTTTCCTCAAAAGCATTCCTGCTATTAGAGCTGGCTATGCTTCAATCAAGTGATAGGTTCGACTCAAAACCACCACCGCGTTGGCAGCCACCCACACCATGTCGCTATACTTCATGTTCCTGATGTCCTCCAAACAGCAACCTAAAGTTGTAATTTTTATGCCAAAATGATTTGCTGAACGACGGCTTTTTGTCCAATAGCAGGGCTGAACGACAGTCGCATCAGCGTTCACGACCAATCAGCATCAAAATCATGGTTTTGGTTTTCTGCTGTCTTTTCGTGACGCTATCAGTGGGGGCGGGATGTAATGGGATGCGAAATGATGATCAACCTGATGATTCTTACAATGAAGCAAGGCAGCAGTGATTGTCTTCCATAGTTTCGACCTTTCAAAGGAGGATACATTCCCTTTCTTGTTTTCCTCTAGGGCCTAACCTAGGCTACTCATACAATTTCCATGTGTCAGAAGAAGTTTTTACAAGCACAGGGGTGTATCACAACATCACACATACTAAACTTGACAGACCACTTTCCGTTGATTCAGAAAGTGTCGTTGAGAAAGAAAAGGGTGTTGCCTAAGTTTCTCATAAATTGTGCCTTAATATGTCTATATGCTTTACACATGACTTGTTAGATACTGTATGATATAATAGCCTATCAAGATTTGCATACATCATACAGTCATCAAGCCTATAAACCATAAACACCTTTACAACTGTTAGTTGTCGCCTACTTCAGCAAGGTAAACCAGCTGATATAACACTGTAACTCAATTATTCAGCATTGGGTAACACAAAGCTTAGCCTACTAGATACATGGCCCATAATGTCAAGGTCTATTCCTCTCAGGCCTATAGTCTCTTCTCCTGTTTGCAACCTTTAAAAATCCAAATGTACCAGTTTACATGACCTTTAGATTTAAGATTTTGTTTAAAGATTGAATACATATAATATTCCCCCGTTGTCCTATATGCTAGTAATTTGTTATATTGTGTTGTCATCACTATGCAGAAACCTGTGACACTGCGATTCAGCATTACTCACAAAATTCAAGCCTATCTTGCCAGACCACAAGGCTGTTTTTTTTTTTTTTTTTTTACTTTGTAAGGGAAACACAGCATTTGTAGCAGTGGTGCAGTGCACCCACCATAGCCCATCAGGTGAATCACTACATCAGGACAGAACTGAAAGGCTAGCTCCCATAGGAATCAAGTCTGCTGCAGTGAGCACTCCGCATTACTGAGTTTGTATGCAAGACAGAGACAGAGAGCAAGAGAGAGAGAGAGAGAGAGAGAGAGAGGATGACATGCCTGCAGATGATCAGCGAAGGTGTGACTGAGCCCTGGTGCTTGGCATAGGCTTAAAGATGTCATTCACACAGGTAACGAGGGGATGGCAGGGACCATCTGCTGTGTGTTTGCATGGCCCTTGGCTGTGAGGATGCTGTGGCCACACAGAGCAGCTAGTACCCGTGTTTTCAGCATTCGGCAGATTAGACGACAGAGATCCTTCCTACAGAGACCAGAATGTAATCATCAAAGTGTGTCATCCAGCATTGAGGTTTTGATATGCCCTTGTATTACAAAGCTATATATGCTCATCAACCCTTTAGATAGATAGATAGATAGATAGATAGATAGATAGATAAATAGATACTTTATTGATCCCCAGGGGAAATTCAGTGCAGCTTTCATCTACTGCTAAGCTCAAGTGGAGTTAAATGTGGGCAAGCAAATCCCAGAGCCCTTGTGTAACATACACAAGCTTTATCTGTGAGGTACAGTACGCAGGCAGGAAGTGATCCTGGAAATAGATCAGCAACATGCTGTGGCGTGTCGTGGAAGGCCAGTGTGCTTACAAATACAGAGGGAGGAAAAGCCCTGCCTTCTGGAGACTGATAGGGTGAGAATGATACTGCAGGTGAGCTTCAGGTCAAAAGGTCATCTCAGTATTATCCAGGTAGTAAGCATCTGACAACATTGAAATGACACCCTCATACCAGTCCCATCCTCCATCCACCTCCATATTGCAGTTTGCAATTATACTGTAGCACTCTGACCTCATTTTGCAATATGCTCTTGAGATTTATTGGTCACAGAGCACCAGTGTAGCTTAAATCTGACAAATGTGTTGTGACTGAATATGTCTCACAACTGAATAAAGAGCAAACAGGCACCTTTCATGGCTCTGCATCTTTTCTCTGCACTCTGCATGGAAGACCGTTACAAGCCTGTTTGCATGGTAAAGAAAGGGTTTGTGCCGACACGTGATGGAGGGTTCAACAGCCGGCTAATAGGTTTAGTGCTTCAATCTCCCACACAGTGACTTCTGAGAGAAAGACGTTGGAGACTGTAGCATCATAGCACTTTGCCAGATTTGCCCCCCTGTTATCCAGTGGGGGTTTTTCTGTATTGACCAACCAAGAAAAAAAAAAACACAGGACAGAGCAAGGACATTTTTTGACATGACACTGAAGTGGTATTTGCACTTACAACACTCAGATCTACTTTCATCATGTTTTTTTGCTGATAGGAACACAATGTCCATATGTGCAGTCTATGATATGCATCTTATGAAATCTGTCAAAAAACTCTCACGAAGGGGGGTGGAAAAATAAATACACAATAAAATCATGCAATAATAACTATATCCAAATAAACAATCTTATAAGAAATTCTTCTGCTGTGGTTGGCCACTGCCACAGGGCCTGATCTTGCCATGAGACTCACACTGTCTTTCCTGCGGCATGCTTGGCTGTATTTAGAGACTTGAAGGCAGGTGCACAGGGGTCACTAACAAGCTGAATGTTGCGTGCGTTTGGAGATGCCTGGAAAAAGCATGGCTGTTCTTTAGCAGGGGAGATTACTGACAGTTTCCACCTCCCTGCATGGCAGTCTTTACTGCAGGTGTATGCACTATGCAGCAATTCCTTTCAGCATTGCCAGTGTTTGCACAGCAGAGCACTGCAGTGTATACTGCAGATGATAAATGGATGTATGTCTTTGGTATCCCTTAACCCATCCCCCTTCCCTTTTGTCTGCTGAAAACTTTGTCATCTTCTCTTTAACTTTCTGTCAACCATTCAGCTGTCACCAAGTTTTCTTTTAGTAGCCTTTGTTGTTCTGCTTAGTTAGAATAGAAATGTAATTTAATGTGACTTTATTAGTAGCAGCTCAATGGGAGACTTCATGCAGAGATTGAGTTTCCTAGAGAAAGAAAGTTTGCATGTCGTCAGTGCCTGTTTCCAACTTGCACACCATGCCTGCGCTCCAGGGAATTGTGTAACAAGATTATAAAACTGGTGATGTTGATCTTCATTTATTGCAATCTCTTTCTTGAGCAAGACATCAAAGACCCATTACGTTGATCAGGTCTAAATTTGGGCACTATGCACCAATGGCGTGTTTCTGAGTAGTAGGATTAGATTGGTGTAAGCTCAGACTCCATTCATCCCTCCTAGTTAGAGTGATCACAAAGCTATTTCCATCAACTTTTAGCAATGTGTTCCGTGTCACTGGTGAGAGGCTACTTACAGGTAGCTTTAGCCATCTATTTATAATGTCATAAACAAGTGTAATGTTCATTGCCGGTGCTCCTCGTGACATGACGCAACAAATCAAATCAGACATCAGCAACCAAGCAGAGCCAGACAGCTGCAACAGCCCAAAGATGCAAAATTATAATAGACCATAATTTCAGGGCAGATTTACTTTTAAAACAAGGACACTTCCTTGTCTTTCATGATCATCATCATCATCAGTGACTGGGTTTCATTCACTATCAGCTACATGTAGCTGAAACTGATGAATTACTTTAGTAAGATGGTGGTATAATTAGCCCTGGTGTCGTGCCGAGATGGGAACAGACTCCTCTTGCACCACTTGGGAAAGGCATTTGATCCCTAGAGCTTCACTGCATTGTCACAAGGACAAACATGAACAATAAAGTCAGGTCAGGAACAGCTCAGGCCACTTAGCAGGCTGGCACAGCAAGGCCCAGGCTGTCTCAGTGATGGAGTCATTTATCATTCTGGGAATGAGGCCTAAACAGGGCCACAAAACCTGAGGCTCTTCTGCTTTTTTGTTATGAGTAATGGCAATAATACAGCCATAATACTATTTTACTGTGTATGTTCCAATTCTGTTGATACTTGATCAGAGAGCATAATTTGTGGTGTTCCTTGGTATTCTTTATTATGCAGTTGCTGCATATAGCTCATTGGTTTGTATTTACTGCCACACCATCCCTATCTGTTATCAACTGTATCTTATACAGCCTCCGATTTACCCACACAGAATTCCATCATGGCTGCCCACTGAGCAGTGCTCCAGCTGCCTTCTGTGTTTATGGAGGCAGACTTATCATCCTCATAGTTAAATATTGATACCAGTCTCAGTGTCAATCAACCTTTGTCCCAATATGATGTGGTTGCCAAGAAACAGTGCATACAGTTTGTGTTGATCTTGTTAGCCTCTCTCGATAACAGCACATTGTGATAACACACAGAAACAAAACTGTGATTTAATAATTCATTCTTTCTTTATACATGGTAGTTCTTTTCTGTGTTTGTGCATCCCTGACAGATCTTCTTAGGCCAGTAGAGTCTCTTTAGCAGAATGAGCAAGGCTAATGAGGTTTACAGGCAGCTTAATGAGACATCATAAGAACCCTCTCAAACGCTGTTGCTGATTAGACTGAAGGCTTTTTAAAATCAAACAGGACAAAACCTAATGCTCAGGTCACAACTTTACATAGCGGATTACCCACAGTGACCCACCGAACAGTTACTTGACAGCAATCTCATCTAAACATTTGGCATTATGGAATGGTCACAGCAACTGTCAGCATTAAACCTCACAACTCACAACTGAACAGAGAATAGATAACAACTTATTGTGCAATCCAAAATATATGCATGTGTACACATTTAGCAGCTGGGACTGAAACCATGACCGAGTCTGCCTATTTGGTTGGTTTGGACGAGCTTCATATGCCAGGTTTATACAATGTGACATTTGTTCCTGAGAGCAAACTCCTTCCTGTCTAAGATTTGGTAAATGGGATTTCACATGCAGTCACAACCGCACCAATGACCAATAATTCCCTCCCACACTCCTTCTCTTACCGTTTCCATCTTGTCCTCCGCAGGTCAATTCCAAACATTGTTTTTCAAGAAACAAAATTCAAAAAAGGTGTATAAAAAATAGACAGAATATGGATTTTTTCCCTTTTTTCTTTAAAAAAAATATGTACAAAAGTTTATCCAACAGTGCGACAGGCAGGTTACAGAGGAGAAAAAAAGATAAATAATAAAAATTAAAAAAAAAATAAAAAGCGATCCTGCCCGTTCCTGTCCCCCTCAGACCAAAGTACTTTTCTTCTCCCACTGGTCGACACAGGTCGTCTCATATGACGTGACCATTTTAGTCTGGTCCCAGTGCGTGGCGGCTGGCGAGCTCTGCATGACCACCAGCCTGACCGGCGTTGTGCTGTGTGGCGCTACAGGGTCCGGGGCGTACTCCTTCGTGGGATCTTTGCCCTGGCAGTCGTAGAGTATACATGATATCAGGAAGACCATCAGCAAGATAACGTAGCTGGCGATCAGGATGCAGAGGTTCAAAGTGACTGGATCGATTTCCACATACTCTACCGTAAAGCCCATCATGGTTGCAACCTCATAGTGGGAGGCCCCGGAGGGCCTCTGTTGTGTGCGCTGAGAGGAGGATGGTGGTCGTCCGCTGCCAAGAGTGGAAAGGTGTTCTGGAGGGTCACTGCAAAACTTTCTGACGCAGTCCCTCACTATCCCTCTTCTGGTGCAATCCTCAAGTCACTCTCCCTTCATTTATATCTCTTTGTTTATGAATTGATCTGCTGTATACATCTCTTGTGCTGTCATTGTCTCACCAGCTTTTTCTATTTTACAAGAATAAACAGTTCTTAAAATTCAGTCTTCCTTTCCATCCCTTCTCGTTACTCTATCCATCTGCTCTCTCTGCGTCTCAATCTCTCTCTCTCCTCGGTCGCTCTCTCTCTATCTCTCTCTCTCTCTCCTTATCTTACCCCCACCCTCCCCCCATTCTCCCTTGCGCAGATCAGAGTGGATGTGTGGCTTTGCGGTAAAAATACTTTAATCCCCACCCCTCCTCCAACCTTGAATTTCTTTAGCCAATGATTAAAGCAGCTACCTTTAATTACTTTACAATTTGTATTTGGTTCCAGCCTTTATGGATGAAAACGGATACCCGACTCCCTGCAGAGGAGTCAAAGTGAAGGGATGCCCAATGTCAGGGGTGAAGACCATAATGACATGTATCCCATATGCTCCTTTGTCATAGCTGCCCCAGTGACACCAGCCATTTAGCCTGGCTTCTCTGCTGTGCAAATAACCTCTGTAATGCAAAACTTTAATGTAACATTTTATAATTCCTTTTCTACTTTCTCTTACTTGGAAAAAAAACTCCTTCTCTGTGACTTTGACATTGGCCAATAAATTATGTTACTAAAACTATGTTATTGATGTTGTTAAATATAGGGTCCATGTTTTTCTATGTTTGTGATGTAATCTTAATCTTGATTGTGACCAGGGATTGAGAGAGATAGAGAGAGAGGAAGCCATCTGGTGAAGGAGGAGTGTAATCTAGGAGAGATGGAAAGAAGTGCACGGGTGGGGGGGGGGCTAAGCGAGAAAGAGAGAGAGAAAAAGCTTCCCTCCAACATGGGCATCCAATTTTATTCCTCAAAAACATCAGAGGGTACATGCCAGTGCTTAAATAATGACCTGATTTTGCAATCTCTCTCCCTCTCTCTCTCTCACTCTCGCTCACTCTACACTGAGAGACAAAAAAAAACCTCAGCTTCTTAGAAGATCTGCCATGAGGTAGCCTAGACAGTGTGCTCCCTAACCACAGGATTAAAACAGAGTGTGTATACACCGCTTCCAAGCAACAATAATCTATTTCAGGGAAGACAGATAGAAATCCTCCAATGATGATGTACCATGGTGCATTTATCCATGACATGATTTACTAATCTACTTGTATTCAGCCCTCGCTGTGACAAGCAGTAGATCATCTTCATAAAAGAGAGGTCGTGTCCAATTTGTTTGCAAGTGTGACATCTTAAAACAGTGCATTCTTGATAACGACGACATGAAACAATTATAACAGAAAGAAAATAAATATAATAATGTGAAAGCAATGTGCATAAAATGGTTTACTAATTCAAAACGGACAGTGAATAATTTCACTGAAAATCTGATCATTTTCATAATTGTGATTGCAAATATTACAAATAGTATAGATGGTTAAAACAACTTCATTCAAAAAGAAAATACAGATCTTCAAAATAATGCATGCATATGTGATAATAAATATGATATATATTTGAAACCAAAGTTTCAAATCTCCACTGGACAAGGTGACAGACAGATTCTCAAATGGTATATGACCAAATTCAAGCAGCAGGGGGAAGCATTGAGCAGAGGAACACTCTGATAGCATGCAGAGCTCCTGACTGAAGATGTCTGAACTTTCTTATTACATCTGTGTGGTGCATGTTTAATGCTCACTGGTGCAGTCCTAACACATTGTGCTGTATCTGAATATGCTGTTGGAAAACCTCCCAAAGCACAAATTGTATAACATAGACAACCGTTTTCCTGATTCTGACACAAACAAACAAACAAATAAATAAATAGATAAATAAAAAAATAAAGTCTCAGTAACTATTTACAACAGCTGTGCTCTTCCTTATCCTTTCAGTTTGAAAAAATCAGTCTAGATTGCCATACAAACCACCTCCATGATGCAAACATTCAGACGTCATCTGTGTTTCTGTAATGGTGAGCAGCTTCCCACTCGAGCAGTGCTGAATTGTTAAATCTGTCCAACCACCACCCTTGCTGGCGTCTGTGAAACTCTGGTGGAGTTGGTCCAGCTGATTGCACAGGGGGAATGTGGCAGCACCCCACCCTGGTGTGGAAATGCTCAGTGATAATGGAATCAAGCTGTTGAATTGTTTCAGATTCCGAGGCTAAGTCCAGGTCAAAGATCACATGCAATTCTTATGGGCTGCAAAGCAGGTGTCCTTTGCTGAGTTAGCTTAACGTTAGCTGTTCCAGGTCTTGATCGTGTGAATGAACATCTAAGTGCACTGAAAATTTCCCTGGTGATATTGCATTTCCATAGTGTAATGCATGAGAATGAAACCTGAATGTTGAAAAGACTGTAACTGTAATGCAATCACATCCACCAATGCAGTTTTCAACAATTCTTTAAGAACATGCGTTATATCATCTCTTTATGTAATGTAAAATAAAATGTATGTATCTCATTCTTGTTCTAGAACATTCATTTTGGTAGTGCCTAATGGCTAAATACCTCGTCATGCCCACTGAATATCACTTTCCAACCTATAGGTAAAGGGGCCAGTTTTCAGTGGTGCCAGTAAGTCCAGCCCCAGTCACAGGGGAGGAGGAGGAGGAGGAGGGGAGAGAGAGAGAGAGAGAGAGAGAGAGAGAGAGAGAGAGAGGGTGCAAGGAAAAAACTACTGGAGGGACTGAAGGCTTTGCTGTCTGGTGCATGGGGATATGAGGAAGGTTGGAGGAGGACGTTGTGATGTTTATGGGGAGCAGTGTGTGTGTGTATGTTTGTGTGTATGTTTGTGTGTGTATGTGTGTGTGTGTATGTAGAGGAGAGGTGTGTGTGTGTGTGTATGGGGGGAGGGCAGGCCGGAACGATCCAGGTGGAAGTGCCTCCCGTGGTCCTTGGGCTTGCGCTGGAGCTCGTGGCTGTGTGGGAAGTGAGATAGCCTCGAACGTCTGCCTCGCTCGCCCGCCTGCCCGCCTGTTTATTTTCACTGCGTGGCACTACGGCTTTAGCGGTGTCCCTCCATCGTCCACAAACATCCTGGCCCCAACCTGCCCTCTCACAATAAGCACACCGGGCCCCAGCATGACCAACTGGGCCAGCGCAGACCACCACCCACCACCCCTAACCCTCCCCCGTCCCCCCCCCCCCCCCACACACACACACACCCTCCAGCAGAGAGGGGATGAAACCAAGCCCAGCAATAGATCGTCTATTGTTGCCCTGCACTGACAGTGTCTCCCCATGTGTCTGCATACCCCTAGAGGGCTATATATCATACTCTATGGTACGCTTTGGGATCATAACAATGTGACACAGTCAAATCCTTTTAAATAAAGAAAGATGATGTTAAGTTGTTAAGTTAAGTATATTAGTTGCAATTACTAAAGAAAATAAGTATTTTTGTGAATGTTATTATGCTGATGTTTTTTACAGCGGATAATGTTGATGTTTTTTACAGCGGGGGTATAAATAACGCAAAAGCTTTCTGGTGTGCTTGGAGTGTATGGTTTCTTTTTTGACATTGGAGAGGTATCAACTTTGCCTGTTTAATATCATATGATAACTGTCACTTAAACTTGTTTCTATCTAAAGGGAACCGAAAGGGCATAGCTGTCAATCAAAATGTAGTCTTCACAGACATAGCATAAGATAGTCACATGCTATCTAAACAGTCCTCAACTGCATATGAAAATCAAATCATACACATATTTTCTCTCGTCAGGTTTGATCATCTATATGATCATCTATATATATCTTGTCAGGTTTGATCATAATAATCTCTTTCCTACTGTTTGTCTGTCTTTCTGCATCTCTCTCTCCCACTCCCCCCCACCTCTCTTCTCTCTATCTCTCTCTCTCTCACTCTCTCTCTCTCACACACACACACACACACACACACACACACACACACACACACACACACACACACACACACACACACACACACACAAATGTTTTGGCCATTTTGCATGGCTGAATGACTGAGAGCACAAGAGTTCACTGTGTTGTTGTTGATGTGGGAGGCAGATGTTGCTAACATGACCCTACCTCTTGTGTGCCTCAGTAAAAAAGAGCCTCCGGAGAGGTTTCCTCGACCTGAACTGAGAGAGTTTATGCAACTAAATGCAACCAGAGCACATCTGCTGTCAACTCCTCTTCAGCTGTGTTACAGCCACTCTGCCTCCCATAGGAGAAGACTAATTAGGCCTATCCAGACTGGCCTCACTGGCGTCAGACGCATGACAACATGTGGTGAGTTACTCGGCAAGGGAAATATGCACTTTTGCAACTATGTGCAGAGGAGTTTCGTCTTCAGTGACCCTGGGGAAGGAGGAAGAGGGGGAGGAGGAGGAGAGGGGAGGGGTTCAACTAAATGTTTAATATGAGAAACAGATCTTAGAGACAGTGGAAGGATGCTAGACTTTGACTTGCAATTAGCCTCTTTCTGCATTATCTTTGTTCTTGTTTTTCAAATCACACAATTCCCATGACTCTGCACACACAGTAAGCCCTATTAGCTGACCACAGCTTTAATAACCCAGGCCAGGACATATGAAAATGTTATGTATCCTGTGATTGCAGTGAGATTGCAGGACAGGGATGGACCTGGGCAGTGCAAGAGGGGAGGCCGGGGCCAGCCTCGCTCCGTGCAATTCCAGGGTTGCAAATAGGGGAGCTCGGGCCCTTTGTGATCTAAGAGCTGAAGGGAGCCCTTTCCTTCCTGAGGGGAGAAGTGTTTGTGTTCGCCCGTCCTCCAGCTCTTCTTCAGGGTGTGGGAA
Organism: Alosa pseudoharengus; assembly: GCF_046254945.1. Lineage (NCBI taxonomy): Eukaryota > Metazoa > Chordata > Actinopteri > Clupeiformes > Clupeidae > Alosa > Alosa pseudoharengus. The sequence continues at coordinate 22,825,144 of NW_027468774.1, read as the reverse complement.
CGGGCCCCTCCCTGCACTCATGGCTTCCTCTCGCCAAGGACCCGGCCAACCGGCCGGCAGGCACAGTGGACAGGTCATGTGACCTCGTCATGTTAAAAAGCCGGCCTCTTTGATGAAGAGGTGGAGGAGAATACAGCTGGTTGAACAGTGGTAAAATGGTACGGGTGTTTTCTCTAGAGGAGAAACCTTCATGGATTTCTAAAACAGTTTTTTGTTGTACTGTGTCTCTACATGCATACATGAATTTATGCTTGTGTGGTATCTAAAAATTCATTTCATAATTTTTAGTTAGCTGCTTGATTTTTAGTTAGCACTGATTTTCCATCAGTATATGATAAAAAGCAGCAAATCTGGTTTCACCATCTTAAAAAGAAAAGTTTAATTGTCTATAATGATGGCCCAAAAGGGAATCTCAAACAGCAGGGAGCTTTAAACGCCGCACCAAACGACATCCTAACTCTCCACCATTGTCCTGCACACGTCATCGGAAATGCTTTATGTTCTCTCTCCCAAGGCAGTGCTCTGAGGAATTTCCAGTAGGCTGATTAAGTGCCTGCTCAATAACTCTCGGCAATCACATCACAGCAAAAGGCCCCTCTCCCCACACCCTGGGGCAGACGGTGAGCCATTAACTCGGCCTCAGACACAGGGGCGACTGGGACTCAAGTTCGGCTGCCGATGGCCAGCTGAGGCTTTCACCCCTACTGAGCCTGAACTATGAACTGGGATTTAGAAACAACTCATGTTTTATGAATGTGTGTGTGTGTGTGTGTGTGTGTGTGTGTGTGTGTGTGTGTGTGTGTGTGCTTGTATGTGTGTGTGTGTGCTTGTATGTGTGTGTGTGTGCTTGTATGTGTGAGTGTGTGTGTGTGTGTGTGTGTGTGTGTGTTTGTGTGTGTGTGTGTGTGAGAGAGAGAGATAGAGAGAGAGAGATAGAGAAGAGAGAGAGACAGAGAGAGAGACAGACAGAGAAAGAGAGAGAAAGTTTGCTGGGGCTAAGATGCAGGGTCTTCTTCCTGAAACTAGGGCAAAGGGACAACTGAAATTCATGGCAAAGTTCAGCCCTTGCCTTGCCTTGACCGCTAGTACTTTTTTAAATCAGGAGAAGCACAGCTGTTGGTTATGGCACGGCAAAAATAAGTCGCACACTTAGTAATGGTTTATTCTCACAAACAGAACAAACAGAAGCTTTTATGCTGGTACATAGCTTTCATGTTGGTAAAATGTTTGGTGAAAAGTTAATTAAATTACACAGAAAGTTATAATGAAGTGATCATATTGATAAGATACAGCATGAAAAAATATCCTGAAAACAGATCTCTGGCAAGGCAGGAGTTGCCTAGCCTGGGAATACCAATATGAACTTTCGGCAAATTTGGGATTTGCTCCTCAGGTCCCTCTGGCCAAGAGGCTGTTGAAACCCATGTCCAATGTCCCCAAAACACTGGCACGCAAATACAATCACTAATCTGGCATGGACGTGTATTTCTTTGGAATTGAGTAAACAACTGTATTAAAACCTTTATTTACAAGATTGCTACACTTTTTAAACGATTTGGTAAGAGTTTGTACCAATTTAAGTTTAATTTCACTGCTAGTTACGCCCTGCTGGAAGTCTTAAGTCAATTAACTTTTTTCAGACCCACTCCCAATTGTACAATTGTGAAGGTCTGAGTGTTCCCAGTCTAAGAGTTGCCCATATGACAACTAGTCAGGTACCCCATACATTTAAGATATTTTGACACAAGGCATAGGCGCGTTTAAACTCTCCATAGAGTTTCACATATTTGTAGCCTTAAAAGTTAATTCAAGCATTTAAATGAATTTGAGACCATCAATAATTAAATTATAGACAGAAGTCAGTCAGATAAGCCCACTTTATTGCATCAGTTATTTGTCATTTTTATGACATTTAACCACTTTTGAGAGGACTCATTCATCATGCAAAGAAGCTTTTATTGAAAGTTGCTGACAGACTTTTTCCCATTTTCAACAATTAATTCTTGTCATAGGCTCCCTGTAACGACATTTACTCGTGGCCATCTTCCCTAAGCTATCTCGTGAACTTTGAACTATATGAGATATCCACCTCATAGGGGCCAGCTGAGAGGAAACAGAGCACTGTGAAGAAGCTACTTCCCATGACATCACTGTTATATGTTATATGACCCCAGCAGCTGTGTCAGACACACCTTTCCATTTCCCTCTGCAAGTTAGTTAGCAAATATACCTTGGGAAAAAGTCTCTTGCCAACATGTTTTTGGCATGTGTGCAAGAGAAGGTTATTGCAGACACTTCACACCCACACTCCAATTGTAACAATCAGATATACTGCACTCAAATATACAGCATTGTCTACCATAATTCTCCATATAATTTGTGTGGACATTATGCTTTTAACAACTTAATACTTTCAGTTTATGCATACTCATCTTTTTTTTACTGTAAAATGTATACAATTGAAATAGTCTTTCTACACAAGCCGCTATAATTTGAAGGGGGGGGGGGGGGAATCATTGTGAATCCCTGAATTACTGTAAGCTCTCTCCTTAATGGAAAGATGCCCTGAAAGGAATGTGCTGCCACAGAATCAAGAGCGAACCTGGAGACTTGGAAATTAGTTAGCTCCCTGCTGTTTCCTATATGTGTCAAGAGGAAATTGCAGATTAAGGGTAAATTTCCTGATGTGGTGGTTTGTAAACAGAGTGGAAGTTTTTTTTCCTGTTGGTGTCAGACTAACACGAAACAGGACTCTTTGCTTAGAGGACTGTGTCAGCATACTATTGTTCTCCTGTTTTCTCAAGCAGCTGTGAGAGATTATGCTTCTTTCAGGGAGAGAAACAGAATTTATCTCTGACGTGACAGACTGATCAGAGAAGACACTCTTGTCACTGATGTTAGTGTATTTCATTAAATTCTCAAATATTTTTGTGTAAAACACTTAGAAAAAGACAGTCCAGATCAAGTTGTATATATTAACATATAAACATATGACAGAAATTATGAAAAAACTCTTGCATGATGTTTGGAGCAAAGCGTAAGTAAATGCAATAATGGATTTGACCATTGGAATGGAAATGCAATAATGGATACAAAAAGATTATTTGGCAATCATCTGAAATGGTTTCACAAACAAAGTCTGAACTACATTCTCTCCTCCCTCCATGTTTTAAAGCAAACTTCCATTTGTCATAGCATATGGGTTTCATTTCTGTCAAATAACTCGATCGAGTCAACAACATAGCCATGATAGGATGTCACCATGTGGTTTCTCTTCATGCCGATTTGACGTCTTTCCCTCTTTGTTGTGTGATGGTATTTTTTTCTTCTTTTCTTTGCCAGATGGTTGAGGCTCACAAAACTTGAAAGAGGTCTTGACGAGGAAAGAGTAACAAAGGGCAAAAGCAGTTTACCAGTGCACTCCTGGGTTTAATTAGAAAGTGTGTGTGTGTGTGTGTGTGTGTGTGTGTGTGTGTGTGTGTGTGTGTGTGTGTTACTTGAGAGAATGGAAATGAAAGAGAGAGGGATTGCGACAGAGAGAATGAGAGAGAGAGTGTGTGTGTGTGTGTGAGAAAGAGTGTGTGTGTGTGAGAGAGAGAGAGAGAGAGAGAGAGAGAGAGAGAGAGAGAGAGAAAACAGGACGGGTTAGGTTGTGGATCTGGTTGAAGCATGGATAAAGGATGAAAAGGAAAAGGCAAAGTCCACCGATTTTAGCGGGAACTCTTCAATCAAAAAGCTCCTCATTGTTTCAGTATTGCAGTGCTCACACCCTCATTATGTCTATGCCATCACAGGCCGAGCTCGTGAGCAGGTCATTTGTTATGACTGGGAAGAACGGAGCGCCACAGACAGGCTAAGAATGTAGGGAAATCATTCAAAAACAAAAAGCCATTGTTTCAAGAGAACTTTGCCACCACCCCTCCAAATCACGACACAATGTCAAGACATTATAATGTCTTGTATGCCCTTGAGACTTGACAGGGAGTTTCTGTAAATGTTGCTGTGACATATGCCATCACATATGGGCAATTTAAGTTGTGTTTTCATATCTCCACAAACAGGGAACGTGGGACGAAACAAAAAGTGTTTGATCATGAAGAGGAGTGTCAGCAGAAGAGGTCTCATTGTGTCCTCTCTCTCTCTCTCTCTATGTTGGGAAGGGAAGGGCTTTGGCCTCAAGTTTTGCAAGAACTGCGCAAACTATTTGGTAAGATTCTATGTTAGAGAGAAAGAGAAGGGGAGAGAGGAGGAAAGGGATAGAAAGTGTGTGTGTGAGGGAGAGAGAGAGAGAGAGAGAGAAGCTAGGCAACACCTCAGAAACCTCTTTCAAAGCACTTGGCAAACCATGAAAGAGTGCAAGGACAGCTTGTGAAAGCCAAGATTTATAATATGACCTGTTTATGAATGAAATGGAAAGGAGATGTTTCAAGTGGACTTTCTTTTGGGGCTCTGTTTGTGAAGAGCCGCACAGCTGTGTCTAACATGCTTTACCTCACACTGACGTCAGTGTGTTATAGTGTTACTTCTCATTAAATGTTTTCCAGTCACAAATCTTGCTGGGTTGTGGTGGAGTGTTGCAATAGGAATGACACATGAACCCACCCAATGAATCAGGATTCAAATTTGTTTATAAGGGAACACTGTAAAAAAAAACCTGTTTATACAAACTAACTAACATTTCTCACTTTACTGTAAGGGTGGGGGTTGATTTTAATTTTTAAGGTCTTTCTGTTCCAAGGTGAAAAGTTAGAGGAACTCATGAAAATCTCAGTGTAAATCTGATCTTGTTCCAGAACATGGACCTCCACATTACAGAATGGCTCTTTTGTTTGCCTTGGAGTTTGATGTTAAGTCAATGACTGTGAGAGCCTGAGAAACCTCAGTCAGTTCCAAAGTCGAACTCCTCTGGGTAGGCTGAGATTTCTTAACACTATTTGGCCACCCCTCAGCAAAGGTGTGTGGTAAAAACTCTTGAGCATTGTGAGGGTCAAGGTTGACAAGCTGGCGGCCTGCCCACTGTTTCCTGCCTGGGGCTGGGGCCGACCCGGCACTCTCAATATGTCAGGTGGAGGGGGCTTACAGGGGAAGTGATGACATGGGCCACCCCTCTGGGTATACGGGGTGCTGACGCATGTTCAGCTAGCTTGTCTCTCCGGCGGTGAACTCACAGCTCCAGCTTTGAGCCCAGTGGGACCCCATAGCTCCCAGCTAGAAGATTCCTCACCGGGAGAAAAAGAATACCATGCATGAGTCAATTAGATATAACACTGCTACAGTAGGTGCAATAACCCAGTGGTCAAGTCAAGTCAAGTCAAGTTTATTTATATAGCGCATTTCATACACAGAGGTCATTCAATGTGCTTTACATAAACAAAACCAAACAATAGTCTAGATTTAAAACTGGCTACAGTTGGGGCCTTTTTGATGTCATCTGAAAGTTGGTTCCAGACCTGGGACCTGAGAGGACGAGAAGGTGTGTACTGCTAAAGCATGTCTGATAGGTATTTAGGTCCTGCTCCATTTACTGATTTATAAACAAGCAATAGTGCTTTAAAGTCAATTCTGTGACTTACTGGAAGCCAGTGCAGGGACTTAAGAATTGGAGTAGCTAGTGGTCAGTTCTTTTAGTTTTTGTTAGAATCCTAGATGCTGCATTTTGTATCACCTGAAGCTGTTTAATAGTCTTTTTAGGAAGGCCTGTTAACAGTCCATTGCAGTAATCTCTGCTGCAGTAAACTCTGCTGGAGATAAAATCATGAATGAGTTTTTCTAAGTCATGTTTTGACATCAGCCCTCTGAGTTTGGCAATATTTTTGAGGTGGTAAAAAGCTGATTTAGTTATCCCTTTCATGTGTGATGTCCTCAAGAGATGTATAGGCCAATAAAGTTGGACCACTCAGTCCTTTTTTCCTAGATCACCTATATTCCTATTTGAGTAATTTTGTTATTGTATAACAACCATACAACCATCATTAGGTGGATACCATTAAAGGGACACCAGGCAACGTTTTCGTGTTAATTAATCATCTTCGTAAGTTGGTATATGGTTAAATGACTCATTACGGGGCGAATGAAGGCTCTCTTGCCCGCCCCTACTTGCAAGTTCGGTGTATCCTACCCGCCGACCGAAGCAGGATCAGTTTACAGCACAGAGGCAGGCTAACAAAACGCTAGAGATTGTTGCAAACGTGTGTATAATGGCAGAGCCAGCAAAGAAGCAGCGAAAACCCTTGACGGAAGACGCAAAGAAAAGGAAAAAAGCTACAGACCGAGCGAGGGGGAGTTTCGTAGAGAAAAAGCATCAAGCTTGCCTGGTGTCCCTTTAACAGTGCAAATTTTCAGATCTGTACTCTTTTTCAAAAGCTCTTAATTCTCTTGTGAATTTTTTGCTTGGAGTTTTCTTGTTGTGTGTTTACCAATACACATTTTTACCATGTGAATGTGACTTGCCAACATGTAGGATTGTCAGTGGGTCAGTGGGATAATGCCTTGTACTGGTGATCCTTAGGTTGAGAGTTTGAATCCCAGCTAGAGCATTATGATCAAGCTGCACATGCTGTTGGTCATTTAAGATTCTCAGAACAGCACCTGAATGACATCAGGCAATTAACATTCACGCTCATCAGTTTCCAAGAATCTCAATGCTGAGACACAGAGCTTCTTTGTTAACCATTTCTCCTCATAATTCACTCTGTCATATTTATATTTCTTCCATTAGTGTTCTTGACTACAAGTGTTTAATTTCCCCAAAATTTCAAAGATTACTCAGATGTACCCTTTTAGGAAAATTCTATTGTGAAATTTGGCCTTGGAGCTTTCTTGATGTTGTGTGCTTATTAATACACATTTTTACCATGTGAACGTAACTTTCCAAAGTTTAGGATTGGCTGTGGCTCAATGGGATTATGCCTTGTACTGGGGATCCATTAGCTACAGCATTATGATCTAGCTACACATGGCATTCTACTATTGCTCATTTAAGATTCACATCATTGAACAGCACCTGAATGACATCAGACAGTCAACATTCACGCTCATCAGTTTCCAAGAATCTCAAACAGGAAGTCAACTTTTATCTCAGCAAAGCTTTCACGTATCAAAACCAAACTCAGTACATGGACTCAGGACCCACTTAGGAGGAGGCTCAATAAATTTGGTGACCTTTGACCACTAAGGGGGCGCTATAGTCACAGGAAGTAGGCTCATATCTCAGCAACGCTTACACGTATCAAAACCAAACTTGATATATTAACTTGGGACCCCATCCTGAGGACACACAATCAATTTGGTGACCTTCGACCACTAAGGGGGCGCTAGAGTTACAGGAAGTTAGCTCCCATCTCAGCAATGCTTTTACATATCAAAACCAAACTTGGTACATGGACTTTAGACCCCATCCTGAAGACACACAATACATTTGGTGTACTTTGACCACTAGGGGCGCTAAAATTAGCAAGAATTTCTCGTATCAACCTCAATCTTGGTACGTGGACTCGTGGCCACAACCTGAGTACGCACAATAAATTTAGTGATGTTTGACCACTAGGGGTGCTATAATTAGCAAGACTTTCTCGTATCAACACCAAACTTGGTACGTGGATTCATGAACACATCCTGAATAACTATAATACATTTGGTGTCTTTTGACCACTAGGGGAAACTATGATGACATGACATCTTGCTAACGCTTTTATGTATTGAAACCAAACTGTGTACATGGACTCAAGACCCAATCCCAATCCAGTCTAATTCAATCCAATCCAATCCAATCAACAATCACATGAAGTAGGCTCATATCTCAGCAATCCCAATCCAATCCAGTCCAATCCAATCCAGTCCAATTCAATCCAATCCAATCAACAATCACATGAAGTAGGCTCGTATCTCAGCAATCCTAATCCAATCCAATCCAGTCCAGTCCAGTCCAATCCAATTCAATTCAATTCAATTCAATTCAATTCAATTCAATCCAATCCAGTCCAATTCAATCCAATCCGATCAACAACCACATGAAGTAGGCTCATATCTCAGCAATCCCTATCCAGTTCGAATCAAATCCAATCCAGTCCAATCCAATCCAGTCCAGTCCAGTCCAATCCAATCCAATCCAGTCCAGTCCAGTCCAGTCCAGTTCAATCCAATCCAGTCCAATCCAATCTATAATCAGGCTCATATCTCAGCAATCCTTTACTTATGGAAACCAATTTTTGTACATGGACTGAAGACCCATTCCCAATCCAATCCAATCCAGTCCAGTCCAGTCCAGTCCAGCCAGTCCAGTCAAGTCCGGTCCGGTCCGGTCCGGTCCGGTCCAGTCCAGTCCAGTCCAATCCAATCCAATCCAATCCAATCCAATACCAATCCCAACCCCAACTCCTGTTCAGCTGCTTGGCCCCCTCATTGCTGCTTGCAGCTATATTTACTTCAGTTTTTTCTTTGTTCAGCTGAAGAAAATGTTGAGACATCCAGGTGTTGATTTGTTCTATACACTGACAAATTCAAGAGGATCATAGTTGTTTGGTGACAGAGCTAAGTAAATTTGTGTGTCATCTGCATAGCTATGATATGAAAACAAATTATTTTGGATGATTTGTCCAAGTGGGAGCATATAGAGGTTGAATAATAGTGGCCCCAAAATCGACCCCTGGGGAACACCACAGGTCAAGGATGTTGGTGTTGAGGTACAGTTTGCGATGGCAACAAAGAAGCTCCTTTCTTGTAGATATGATTTTAGCCAGCTGATAACTATGCCTGTAAATCCAACCCAGTGTTCTCGTCTGTGTAGTAAAATATTGTGATCAACAGTGTCAAATGCTGCACTAAGGTCCAGTAGCACTAGGACTGATGTTTTACCTGAATCTGTGTTGAGGCGTATGTTATTGAAAACTTTAATGAGAGCTGTTTCAGTGCTGTGATTTGCCTGAAAACCAGACTGAAAGTAATCAAAATACCCATTTGATGTTAGGAAGGTGGTTAATTGATTAAAGACTACTTTTTCAATAATTTTACCAATATTGGCCAATAATTTTCAATAATTTTACCAAAGATTGGATATGGGCCTGTAATTGTTTAGCATGGAGGCATCCAGGTTATTCTTCTTGAGAAGTAGCTTTACAACAGCTGTTTTCAGTGACTTAGGAAAAGTGCCAGACAGCAGTGATCCATTTACAATTTGAAGGACATCCGCCGCTATGAGGTGAAAAACAGTTTTGAAGAAATTGGTAGGCACATGTGGAAGAGCTGAGATTCTGTACCGTTTGTGCAGTGGTGTCATATGAACAATTCCCACTCAGAATATGGTCTCATACATTTTGAGTCAATATAGAGTATTGTAAAGGATTGAGAGGTATAGACCAGGATTGCACATGCACAAACAAACAAAAAAAAAAAAAAATGTATTAAGTTTCACACTGAAATAAAAGTGAAATGACTGAATTATCAGGTTCTGACCACTAGCATGGCCTCTACATATATTGACAATATGGCCAGCTCTGCTAATGTTAGAGGTCAATCAAGGTGAACTTTCATTTTGTATTTTACAATATAAGCTCTGCTGTTGTTTTCAGTTCTACAAAACTATCACAATTTTGGAAAAAACAAATCAGCTTAATGTTTATTTCAGGAAGCTCATTGTGAAAAACAGTATTGTTGGGTGTTGTTATATGACTTCTGAGACAGCTGGGTGTGACACCAGGGGAAAGTGCCCCATAGCATTGCAGTGTTCACGAGGAGCTGCTGGGTTCAGCAGGAGGGTATGGCTTGTGAACAACACCTGTTAAATCCCATATCGGGTCGCTCCTTTTTCCAGCTTCATCGCTGCTTTTCCATAGCTCCTGGTGTCTCGGCATCTGGGAAGAGGAAACTCTTATGTTTAAACGTCTTACTATGTAATTAACATTAGATCCTCGAGTCAGGTGTCAGAATGACTCTGCTGTCTACCTTGGTGGTGGCTCTCAAACCCTCTGCCCGTGCTAAGGTTAGCCATCAAATGTGACAAAGTGTGTTGTAGGTGCTCCTCTGACGCAAGCAAACCATTAAGTTGTAGTGTCTGGTGTCACAAGGATGCATAGCAACGCAAATGCTGCCTATAAATATACCTCCATGTCGGTGCTATTTAAAACTGAGTCAAAGCATGAGAGTTCAATGCAACGTCCTTTTACCTATGGGGGATGGATTAACTTGTGATAATGTACTAAATATTTAGTACTAATGTACTAAATATTTACTAAATGGGTTTTGGTAAAATGATTAACTACAAATCACTTTAGAAGAAAGTTTAAAGGATGTGAAGTAATACCATGTGTATTAAGAAATTATAGTATGTGAAAGGGGCACCCTGGGACAAATAAATTCCCTTACATGAGAACAAACTCCGCTGTAGGAGTTATCAGCAGCTACAGGTGATTGTCTATATATCTCTGCAGAAAATCTGCACTCCATTTACTGCCAAAACACAATAAAAAGAGGGCAGCCAACGCATTAGCTAACATACACAATGGTATGCAGGACAAGGACTTGGAAGCACTTATGTATGTCCTAAAAGAAAGAGACACTTCCTTCAATTCATTATTGAATGCAAAAAAAATCACACCATTTCACTTGTGTCATGCTCTCTGGCTACTTCACACAATGACACATAGACTCAAAAGGACATTACTCTTTCATAAATACATAAAGAAATTTCACATTAAAATAAAATTTACGATTTATGTATGGCAGCAAGATAGCGATTTTGAATTTTCTTACGGTGTACAAGATGCTCATAGCACACCATACTTTTCATGGGAATATTTCTGGTCATAATGAAAACACACTCTTTCACTACTGTTACTATTTCTCTGTATATGTTTATCCTTCTCTTTTTAATGTATGTTGTATGTCATGTCTGTGTCCTCTGAATGGACCTTGAGTCTGGCAATAAAGTTGATGATGATGATGATGTGCCCACTACCCACCTTAAGAGGGTAAATGTCAATGTAATTGCTTATAAAATATAAAACTATTATTTCAGCACATATTTTATTACATTTGTGACTAAATAACAAGTTATATTAATATTGCACTTTGACTGAATAACTGAATTAAGACAGAACTTAGACAATAACAATAGTAGTTACAATAATAATACTACTAACAACATTAATAACTGTTAATTGGAATAAAGTGATAAAGACTTTAATAACCCTCAATATGAGTAATACTACAAAATTTAGCAAACACCAAACAGCCTGTGTTGATTCAGAATATATCATATTTCAAAGAATATGCTAATGAAGTTAATAAAATAGACCAAAAGTGCTTATTGAGACTTCTGAGACAGGTACAATTGAGTAATACATAATAATAATAATAATAATAATAATAATAATAATAATAATAATACTCTAATTCAACTACAATGAGTATACAATTCTGGAAAGCACTTCATTCGTGCCATGTGTCTGGTATTACAATCATAGGATACTGTAAGTATGTACTCAGAGTGAATATCAAAATGTAATCCTTGCAGCCCATTTAGCTACTGCAGCATCAGTCTCTCATTAATGTATATGTAACTATTAGTACCATATTTCCATATCCGGTAAATGCACAAGTCACTGAGAGGGTGTCAACCCAACGATAGACTTCAAAAGAGGTGTGTATGTAAAGGTAGCACAGTCAATGAAGAATGATTCATTGTTCTTGGATTTTCCCTTTATCCTCCCCTCTCCCTCCCTGGCTTATCAATCCTCATCCCTTTCCATTAATCCTTAACCACAGGATGCAACAGAGGATTAATGGGCAGCTTCCCCTCCATGGGTTTGCGCTGTGGTTCTCTGTCTTAATTTCGATACATCCACTTTGGCTTCCTTCCCAGTCGGCCCAGATGTGGTCGGTCTTTTTGACACAGAGTGGGAGGAGGGAGGGAGCGGGGGAAAGGAAAGCAACAACCATCAGCTTCTTCAAAGCCAAGGCTTGTCAGCATGTGAGAGGCTTCACATGGGACTGTGGTAAGAGCCAGATGGGTCAGCCAGGCCCACCACGTTGACACCAGTCAGTGATGTTGAAACATCTGGACAGAGGAACACAACCACTGTTTCTTCACCCTATTCACTCCGCATCAATTTACGGCCTCTCGCTGGTTCCTCCTCCTTCCCTCTCTGTTACTTGTAAATTGTTTTTGTCCTTTTTGGCACATACTCCTATAGAGGTCAAATGTATATGGTCTCATGCAAAGAGGCTTCTGTGGTTGGTCACCAGCACCGTCTGACTTTCCCTTCGCCGCTCCTTCTTTCTCTCCATCCTCACCTTCCAGCATATGGCACTGGAGCCCAAGAGTACCAGGCCGAACGATAGAAGCACCAGTCCGAAGTAGGATATTGTGGACCCATGTGAGTTAAAGCTGTATGCCACTACAGTGACCACAATCCCGGCAATCAGAATGACCACTCCAAACGGTACCGTGCAGCGGTAGCAGGAAAGTTCCGCCCCACCAGTGGCTGCAGTGAGCTGGACTTCATTGACCAGGGGCACTGAAACTCCTGTGGTACTGACAGGCACAGGGGCGCTTTCATTATTGTTGGTCTTCTCTGCTAGAATGTGATCTCCGGCTGCAGGCACTCTCATTGTGTCTTTAGAGAGTTCCTCTGGCATTTCAGAACAAAGCAATGAGAAAGTTTTGTTTTACAGGTCTTTGTCCTCAGCTGTGCTCTGTCAGTATGTCCAAACCTGCAGTTAGAATGATGAAACATCATTAAACCCAATGCTTTGGTGGGTGTTCCATCTTACAGTATAAACACAACTCCAAGTGCACACAAACAGTTTTCCAGTTGCCCTCTTATACGCACACACACCCTTCTCACAGCAAAAACTGCCTGAATGACGCAGATGCTCTCATCCCAGCACGAGCTGTCACATTCCCTAGAGAGCGCGGGATATGACATTACGATCTGCTCCGTGAAATTCGAGCACCTTCCAAATTATGAGTTATTTCACAAGCAGTTTGGTCATCACCAAAGTTTGCAAACATAGCAATATGACAATTAATATGACTTTTACATAGACCCACGGCGTTGCCAATATAAGTAGGATACGTGAACATATTTTATGTTTATATCTTATAAAAACAAAATTACTTCTTAATAGGATGACTATTTGCCGCTGCAACGGAGTGACGCATCTGTTCGGCTATTAAGTAGAAGTTTTCAAAAAGAAAAGGCATGGTTTTTTTAGTTGTTCGAAAACCTTCTTAGACAAAGATATAGGCTATTTGATTAAAAAATAAAAAAAATAGGTATGCCATCTAAACGTGTCTATAGCACATATAATATAGACTGTTTCAACATACTGCACGACTATGAGCTTGAGTGAAACCATATTTAAGGTAACATGATATGCAACACAGGAAAGTAGCTTACCTCTTCCACAGTTTCCATCGCGATTCCTTGTGTTTACGGAGGGATAACTGTGATGTGTCTGCTAACTTTTCCCGTGTGTTAATTTGAACGAATTTCTTCAAGAGTCTTTTTCTATTAGTAGAGACCCAGAGCGAACGACTTATGACGTCTTGCGCAGTCTCACCCAAGTTCGTCTGGAGCTGAACCAGAGACTAACGGAGGTGGAATTTGACTCCCATTCATTGGATATCCACAGCGAGTTTCCTCATGCGCGACAGCGGCTTGCTCTGCTGCACATATCTCATAGGGATACACATTTTGTGAAGTATTCGAGACCCCGGAGGTGGAGTGACTTGCTCACTCTGACAAAACAAGTCCAATGTTGCAAAACAATGGGAGAAAAGTCCTGTAAAAAGAAAGTCCCAGGCCATTTGCATGAACCAAATTTAATCAACAACACCTTTGCGTTACCTTTAGTAAAAAAAAAAGCTTTATTCTACTGCATTTTAAGTAGCCTACAATGCATGGGGGAAATAGACACATAGCCTAGTCTATAGCTCAGCACCTAATGACATGCAGATGGATAGATAGATAGATGGACATGCATAAGAACATTACAGCCATGTAATCTGTAACAAATAAAATGTAATCTGTTTATTAAAAGTAGGCTACCCCAGAATTGTTATCCTTTGCAATCAACACTGTATTTCCTTTCACTTAAGACTGAAAATACTGTCATTCTGAAATTGCTTTAATCATTTCATTCATATGACCCACCAAGTCTTTGGCTGCTGTGGCTGCAACCTGGGGCAACCACTGGGTGCTGTTTATTTAAGGTCCAGCCAATGCCCCCACCATGGCCATGTGAAACACAAGCACTGGGTGTTATTTTACTCCTGCCCCTCAGCCAATTCAAAGTCAGATTTTCTGACACATAGTAATGTGATATGGGGTGTTGTCTATGCTCTTCCTTCCTGCTGGTGATCCCTTCCCAAAAAGAGATACAAGATTTCCATTGGGCACAGGAAGTAGAGCTGTTTTAGCGCAATCAATTATCACCCCATTATGCAGTATATGAAATAACTAACTTTGGGGGAAAACACAATTATCATGATAACTTTGAAATGTTAAATGAAATGACTGCATCCATGTCAGTTTTCTTTCTATCAAAAGGATTTCTGACTTATAATTGGAATTTTTGGAGTCTCCGTTTCCAATTGTGTGTTCATCTGTGACCATTTTCACTGAATGGAAATGGACACCATCCGAGGACAAAGCATTGAGGCTATATTCTGTTTCAGGTCAATGCCTTTGGGCTTCTGGTTTGAGAAGCCGAGATCAATATAGCGCCAGTGTAGGCCTATATATTGCATGAATATATATTCATAATGCATGTGTTGCAGGCCTAAAATAAATATGCACGCACGATTGTGTCTCTCATTCAAAATAGGCTATGTGATCAAAAATAAGAATTACCGCATTTAAAGGTGCATAAACACAACGCAACGCAACACCACAAAACAGAACCGATACTGTAGGTCACTGTGGGCAGTTAGGGAGATCCCTTAACCCTTCTAAATGGCACACTACATGTTTGCTGCACTGAAGTAGACAAAATATAGCTCGCAGATCACATCCGTCCTGGCATCAGATTGGAATGCCGCGGAGTGTCGCTGACGCAGTTCTTACGGTGTTGGTCAGTCATTGATCATATGATCCAACATTGCACACCTTTGAAATCATGTCACTGCACTTTACAGAGGACGAGTTTCAAGCGGCATGGAGAGAGCTGGATGAGCCGCAGGTGGAAGGATGGGAGTTGTTTACAGAGACGATGGGAGTCAAAATATATCGACGCTACAATCAGGTACGTTAAAGGGGAATAGCTAGATGCTGAATGGACAGGTTTAGCTCGCCATAATTACTGTTAGCACATAGCTTGCTACTAGTACTCCAGTAGAATGATAATTGTGTGGTCTTGTAGATTATTTTCTATTGACGAACAGAATCGGAAGCACGCTTGTTACAATGATGCGCTGATGCGATGAAGCGCTTCGACAAAACTTTGCTCTAAAACATGATTTGGTGAGTGTGGTTGGTTGCAGGCAGCAAAGCTAAGGAAGTGCTAGCCAGGGTCCCATTTCTCAATCTGAGTATGCGCCTGTCCTCAGTTTGTGTGACCAGTGTTGCAAGAATTCTGTCGGATTTTCTTCATCAACTTCTGATACATGTAACCTAATAGGCAACATGCAATACATTTCACAATTGGGGTAAGCGCTTTGTTTCACGAGGCCTGCATGAGCATTGTTTATGTTTTGTTTTGTTTGTTAAATCTACATGTGTTGAAGAATGAAAACATTTTTGTATGGCAATTGGTCATTGACAATTATAGATATATAGGCCTAGGCCTACTTTTAATGTTAAAGGTGTGTTGAAGTGAACATCTGTGTGATGTGTTCTCACCATCAGTATACTGTAGCCTACTTGTAATCTAATATTCATTATCGTTCCTTGGGTTAACATCATTTAAGTAGTCCTGGTTAAGTAAGTAAGTTACATATTTATGGGAAATGTGTTTGAAAAAAAAAAACCTGTTTGACAGAAAACGTGTCAGTTATTATCATGTTCAAATAGTATCTGGACGTTTGTTGATAGGCTGTTACTTGTTTGATGCATAAGCTGGTTTAGGTCAGCATATTTCTGAACGTTTGATGGAAATTTGGACTGTATTTCCATTAGTCCTAATGTGGTAAAATTTGGTCAACATGATGTGTTGAAGTGGTGCAGTTTTAAAAGAAAATGTCAATTTGAGGATGAAAATGAGCATACAAATGGTATTTTTGCTCCTCTTTTCCCAACTGGCATGGTGCTCTTAGTCATTAGGATAGCCTACCGTTATCCAACATAATCACAAATATTGAAGTACACAGAGATCTATTTGAAAAATGTCAGGTGCTTACCCTGATTATGGAACTATTTATATATCATTAATCTGGTTCTCTATTTTATGAGGTACAGTGGTGGAATTTTGCTGCTCTCTGATACACTGCTGTCAGGTCATATACTTGATATTTCACCTCCTACTGCATCTTTAAAATGTTTAAGATAAAGACAGAATGAGTGAAGTACTTTCTTGTTTTCACAGGAAACTGGCCTCTATGAGTACAAAGTTTTTGGCTCTCTAAACTGTACTCCAGACCTGTGCGCTGAGGTTTACATGGACTTGGCCTACAGGAAACAATGGGACAGCTATGTGAAAGGTAATACGAGGAGTATTTCTGTGTCACATTTTCCAAGGCTGCATTACTGAAAGGCTATATTAGAAGGCCATGTTCTATAAAAAGAAGGGTTTTCACCTGAATATTAATCTGCAGAAATATATTGTTAGTTAAAATGCCAGATTTTTTTTGGATTTATTAGATTAGTCATGGTATTTGAACGGAAATAAAAATTGCGAAATCAATATATCGTTATACTATCTGATATGTCAGCAAATGTTTTAGCAATTCCAGAGCTGCCATCATACTGAAATTCAGTAAATGTTTGCACACAGCACTCTTGTTGCTATGACAAAAACAAGTTCAAAATAAAAAGTTGGGAGAGACAAATAGTTGGAGTGACACAGATACACATAGGCCATACCAATACTATCTCTATTTATTTTCTTCAGATTCTCTATTCTTTCCCTCCCTTTAGCTTTCCCCTTGTTTTTTTTAACGGGAAATAAAATCCCATGCATAGACTGTATAAAATGTCTCTTCTCACATCTTCTCACAATGTCACATCTCTCATCCTTTGTGACTTCATGCTGGCAGTAACCTCAAGTATCTCACAGGTAATCTCATGTCAACTCATAATGTAACAGTGTTCTTAGTAGTGTAGTGAAATATTTCTTCATCCCCAATTGAAATTATGTGCGCGATGTAGCGATCCTATAGGCTATTCTTTCCTATTATTGTTTTCATTTGTTGTTTATTATTTGCAATAAAAACACAATTGTATCTAGCCTTTTTTTCTAGTGCAGCACAACATTTTGCTCCTGTGATGATAGATAGTTAGCGATGTAGAGATATAGATAGTGATGTAGAAATAATGTTTTCATAATTATGTCCTCTTCAGTGTACATCTGAACTAATTCATTTTTCTCCCCTCCCCCTGTATTGGTTGTTGCCTTTGAAAACATAAGCTTACATCTAATCCTTTTAAGTGTTTTATTTAACCCACACCCACTCTCTGTACAGTAGTGTAACAGAAGATATGTCTAGGCAGTGTTGAACTGTCTTTATTCTATGTAATTTCCCCTGCGATTCGTAATGGATTCCATGCTTTATCATCATTTTCATTTACAAACATCCAAGAGAAAACTAGTTCCAAGTTTAAGATACAAGTAGACATTACGGTGACTGTCCATCTGTAACGAGTTTCCTGATTTGAAATTCATCCTTAGTTCGTAACGGCACAAGGTGACTCATAGGATTCACATCATAATGTTTGAGGGGGTTTTGTCTCAGTGATTTGTTTTATTTGCCAAAGGTATTCCTTCTGCTTTGCTAAACTGACACGCCTCAGCTGGCTCCAGTTGTTTTTCCTGTCTGTGTTTGCATAGAGGACCACCATGACTTTGTTAGAAAATACTCTTCCGTTGAGGGAAGGACTAGTAAAAGTTTGGCAATAAGGACTGTGTGACAAAAATCACTGCAGATGCTATTTCCTTGTCTTTAGACCGCTAGATGGTGCAGTTTAGATTATGTGAAACCCCTTCGTGTATAGCTGGATCTGCTGAGAACTTATATCCAAGTTACCACCTCGTGACGCATGACATGATATAGACGATATAATGCAGTGTTCACGCCAATCATTGTATTTCGCATTCTCACCATTGCTGAGAAAAGAACATCGCTAGTGCTACTGTGGTGGTGGAACAGCTATCTTTGGAGTAGCCGTATCTCCCAACAACCGGCTACCACAGCTGACATTCGCTTCGATTCTGAAATTGCTTGGAATTCTTACAGAATTACTAGTTTATTGTGAGACTTAGCAGGTGAGTATGTTTGAGTGCTGCAGACCTACCTCATTGGTCTAGCACTAGATGAACTAGCATTACTCAACAACGTGCGATGCCCAGACCCCAGCATCGTTGCCTTGTCTAAACACTCCACTACACACTGCATGTGTTAGCGCCAAGCCCCTGGTGCAGCCCGGCACAACAACCAACGCCCTTTCCCCGGCTTAACTACAACAGGTGAATATCTTCAAGTGCTGTAGACCCACCACACCCACTACTGGCAGCCGGCCAAAAACCACTTAGGAGGCAAGTGGAGCACAGCTTTGCTCAATATGAAGTGCTTGGCAGGCCCTCTTCCTCCTTATCTAGGGACGAGCAGGCCGCCCCCCCCCCCCCAAAAAAAAAACCTACATATGAGGCTGGCGGCAATGTGCATCATTCCTCAACAGTTGGAGTGCTGGGGCTACTCCTCACGGGTCCTCAACACCCTTGCAATGGCTATCGCCTTCAATTTCGCCACCAGCCCACTCTGAACTCTGGGCTACACCCCAAGCGTCAAATATGCACTGTGCTTCTCTCAGAAATACAGTCACTCCTGCACAAGGATGCTATCAAGGAGATAAACCCCCCAGACACAAAGAGGCGTGTTCTCCACTTACTTTGCATTGTCCAAGAAAGACGTTGGGAGTTGACCTATATTAGACCTATATTAGACATTTATCTCAAACAGCTGCCCTTTCGTATGCTGTGCACATCAGACATCCACTTGCTGATTTGTGCAGAGTGCCCAGATCTGGTCAGCATAAATGCTCGGACACTACTCCACACGCCTCTGCTCTTGGCCTGCCAGTAATATTTGAAAGAAGCACACTGGTGAACCCAGTCTACGGACTTCATATGTAACTGGTTAGATTTGACTGCCGAGTGAGCATGCCTTACGGAGGGAACGGAGTTCACAATATATTGGGACTGGTGACGTGTGCCAGATAAAGTCAGATTGTTCGTGTATGCCGTGCTGCTACGCCTTGCAACAAATGTTGGCCGCTGCGACGCCTGTTGTTACACTGGAGAGGCTACATCTTGGGCCCTTCCTATGCTGGCTGAGGACTAGGCTTGGGTATCGAATATCGAGTATTGGTTGGAACCGGGACTATCTTTGCGATTTTCCCGGAATCGTTCAAAAGTTTAAATTTCGATTCCTACTTTCGATTCCCAGTCTGCCGACAGGAAGAAGAAACGTCTGAACACCAACGAAGAAGCGCATAGTTAATAGAATTAAAATTCATGGAGAAGGTCAGACTATTTCATTCAGAAAGCAGGGTTCCCGAGGATCCTTAAAAAGTCTTAAATAGGCTACAACTGAATTTTCGAAAGAGAGGTATTAAATGTGCGAATGGGACCGCCAGCGAGTGCAAGAGAGCGAGTGATGTCTCCATCCAGTTTCGTGTATTTAAAACGCAATTGTATACGTGATAGGCTATTAGGCTACGGGAGGAAGTGTAGTGGTTACAGAGTGAAGATGTTTTTCACGGGTTTGGTTAAAGGTGTGAAAACGGTAATAATACAGTAGGCCTATGTACAAAATAATATGCCTGGCGTTTTCGTGGTGTAGCTGAGGCCTGAGAGATAGACAGGGTAGCCTACGTGGAATGAGGGAGCCTACGGTAGAATGAGCGGGAGAAAGAGTTGGTAAGCCAGTTAGCGATAGGTTGGCCATATGTTCGAATTTAGGCCGGACATATGGGTTTTAAAAGCCCTGTCCGGCGTCCGGCGCAGCCTCAAGCCGGACGTTTATTTGTTCTCCTTTTTGGAGTTGCGCTTGGCATCTAAAGTCTTTGCTCGGACGCAGCATCGTTTCACAAACTATGGACGCGAAGACTGCTGGTGAAATTATGTGCAGTGCTTCGCAATCAGGAGGAAATACTGTATACCGGTATGTTAAGTTGATCTGTTTGCATCTTTCCAGCGTGTGTTGCTGGCCTAGCCTAGGGAAGAAAATATCTGTCTAAGTTATAATAGCCTACCTGTAATATCTGCCAGCAGCTTGCTTGCCAGCGTTTCCCAGTAGGCTAGGCCTACTTAGCAAAAGTTGTGAAATATAACCGCATATGTTTTGAATGTCGGCGACTGCTACATAAAAATACGTGCGTTCATAATGTGCGTGCTTGAGATGAAACCAGCAGTTTTCAGCAGGATCATGCGAAGAGGACCTGTCTCTTAATTAATTTAAAACAAGTCAATGGTTTTACAATGTTTCAGTCAAGCTTTGGTTGGTTTAGATACAACTGGTATGCAAAATGTAAAGTAGTGGATTAACTTTAATTTGCTGTGCTGCATATGGACAATAGATGCACATAGTAAATTATATAAAGTAGGCTTATTAAAATATGTAAATAGCTTAGTTAACTTTGAAAAAAATATTTAAGGGAATCCAGTCCAGTGCACATGTCTTTGGCAAGTAGCCCTAGGCTACTACAGACACAGGTGAAGAACAGCCTCAGCAGTAAGCAAAACCAAATATGTACAGTACAGCCAGCTTCAAAAGCAAGCAGTCCAGACCCTAAAATTGGGCATTTATAGCTGTGAAGGTAATTCACACACAATTATTTTCTTTCGCCAAAATATTTTTGGTAACTTCTGTAGACATCCAAAATGGGGTGGGGGTTAAAATTAGTAGGAAAAAAAAACTATTGCATTAAACAGTCTTATATATCTTTTTGCCGTGGTATAGTCTTAATTTTCATTTAGATGTCTTGAAAAGGTCTTAAAAGTCTTTAAATTTGCACTTGGAAAATGTGCAGATACCCTGAGAAAGACCGTTGGTTAGCTAGCTCATTTAAAATATCCTAAACTTTTTTTGACCCTGCCTTTAAAAAAAATCGGAATCGAGAATCGTTAGGAACCGGAATCGAAATAAGAAATCGGAATTGGAATCGGAATCGTTCAAATTGAAACGATACCCAACCCTACTGAGGACCAGGAGGCTCTCAGCCCAGACACAAAAGCGGATACTGCCTCCCTAGATCAGTGGGTGCTGAGGTCTTTTCTCCTCAGAGGGGGTCCAATGAGATCACCCGGGAGTGGAGGGAGTACATGGTGTATGGGAAGAAACAGTCTTCAGACCTGAAACATCAATTACTGGAGCTGCATGCCTGGCATTCTATAGGATAAATGTCTTATGTGCAGGCTGTGTTGAGCACTGCTCCACCTGTTCATGTGGCTTCTGCTGTGGATAACAACAGGTCCTATTTGTGAGTGTGCATGAGCCAAAAAAATGTACACAAAAAAGTGAAAAGGCTAAAAAACCTGAAACTTCATTGTTGTTCTTTTCCCTATGCCATGTGCATAGCAGCACCATGCATGTGGTTGGGCCCTCACAACCGCTTCGACATCAATTCTGCACTATATAAATGTTTTGCTTTAAAGGCCTGAAAGACTTGAAAATGGTTCAGTTATTTTTTTAATGAATATTTTTCTTTCCACTCTACTAAATGGTATAATTAACAACACAAACAAAGTAAACAAAGAAAAAGATATTGGTATCGGCATCGGTTATCGGCCAAATTGTTATACAATCGGTGTCGGCCCAGAATTTCTCAATTGGTGCATCTCTAGTTTAGAGACTAGTAAGTAGAACGCTGGTGATGTATGTAACCATGGTTCTACAACAGATGGAAGACCACCAGATATACGGATCACTCGGAACTCTGATTCTGGCAGAAATGCTCCCGGCAATGATTGACCAGAACACTTCAATATCATTTATGTCATGTCATGAGTCACAAGGTGGCAACTTGGGTATGAGTTTTCGGCAAGACACGGTTATGTGCAAGGGGTTTCACAGAGTCTAAACTGGTCCACCAATTGTAGAACCACGGTTAATTACATAACCAGCATATGGTTATATATGGTATAGATTTTATATGAGGGGTAAAATGGACACCTACAAAAAAGAAATACAAGTTATAGATGACGCTACAGTCTTTGTTGAGACCTAAGTTAGATATTGATTTTTCTATTCTTTCTGTTTGTTCTACAGAGCTTACTGAAAAAGACTATGATGGGCAGTCTGCAATTTACTGGGAAGTGAAATATCCCTTCCCGTTGTCGAACAGAGATGTATCCTACAGAAATATTTCTCAATCACCAATATCCTTGCTAAATGTGTTTCTTGAAGAACCCTGTAATCTGTCAGTGCCATTAACCATTTCAGTTACAGTACTTTTATTAACCTATTTGTTATGAATTGCAATGTGTTCAGTTAAATCTGCACCACTTTTGGTCCTCTTTGCGAACACGTTTTCTCTGACTACAGTCTTTGAACAAAACAAAGAAAAGGTTTCCGTATATAATGCCATCTACATCTCAACGGTCCTCTATGTGTGTTTATCCTGGATGATGTACTGCAAACAGATCAGGGCCTTGAAAGAGTTCCACATCTGTTGTCTCCAGCCCTTCCTAGCGATATCATGGGATGACAGGATCCCACAATACAAGACGTCCCATTAGTGAGCCAACCAAAGGGGAAAAGACGGTGGAGGCTGAAGAGAAGCTGGACCGTGTCATCATTGGATCTGATGGACAGACCCAAGATAACCCTCCCCTCTTTTCTTCTAGGATTCCATGAGAAAATATCAAACTACTTTTGGGTTGCTTATACACGCTGGATTGAATATGAACATGATTGTTCTGCATTTAGTTGGTTTTATAATAATATATTATATTGGTTTTATAATAATAATTATAATCTGTCTTCTTTTCTGTACAGCTGTAAATTGTTATATTCCTTTACTACCCATAATATAGTATATCTATGTGAGGGAACGCAAAGATCTTGATATAGATGGAAGAAAGATTTGGGTGATCTTGGCCAGGAGCTCTTTGGTATCTCAGTGCGCGGAGAAGAGTGGAGTGATCAGAGTGAAATACTACAAGCAGAGTCTGGCTATAGAGAGTGATGGTGATTGTGGCACTAAAGGTATAACTGCATTACGCAAGTCTTATATCATTGTCTCTTTAGACACAGAATTTAAACAAAAACCTTGTATTGACAATGAACTAATAGTTGTTGCTTCTTGTGATTCCCATGATAGTCTTCATGAACTACTTTGATAACCCCGGTGGCATGATACCAACTTGGCTGGTGAACTGGGCCGCTAAGGTAAGGTTAGCTTCACATTTACTGGCAACAACCAGAGCACTGCAGATGGGAGTTTACCAGACTAATAAGCAATGCTGTCTCAATGGCACACTCATTTACAGCACCACGGTGTGTGTAAAAAGTGGCTGTCAAATATGTGTTTTTTTTTCTTTCTAAAAACATTGCTTCAAATATTTTGGGTACTCTATATACTGTATGTGAGGCATGTAAGGCGTCATGCATCTCAGAATGTCTCTTGTAATGTAGGACAGCACATGATGATGGGCTTTGTTTACCTTTTGCAAATAATGGCCACAACTCTGATAGAAATGTCTTTTGTATGACACTGATGTGATAGCTTTATAATAGGCTTAAATAACATTAGATCAAATATTCCAAAAGTGTTTTTATTGCCATGCCAAGTTTTAATTCCCACACCGCTTTTCCCCATCCCCTCATAGCTCACTGAAAGCTAGCAGTAAGCCATAATGTGGTTTAATGTCAGCGTGATGGGCCAGTGACCAGAAACTGTGCCCATTAGCATGACAGGCTATCACTGTTGCTGGTGTGGGAAGCAAAGCTGCCTGTAGTTGTCTTGAAGTGTGTAAAAGTTTTCATTGTGTCATTTTATTTATTAAATCAGGCTTATTTGTTTTAGAATCTTGTGAAGTCTACTTTATATTCAGCCAGGGTAGGAATTTCACGGCGGCCACGACGGCCATGGCCCCTAGCATTTGCCGTGAGGCCCCTTTGAAAATCAGAGGTTTACAGGCCACGGTGGACTTGGTGCCCCCTTCTTTCAATATTCTGCTTTGCGTCCTACTAATAGCGATTTTTATTTAGCCTGTGGCCTGTCAAAATAATCTTAGCATTCACAGCGCAAATTAATTTAGTCTTTTACGCAGTGGAGAAAGTGACAGCGCAAGAAAGAAAGTGCGTCCAAATTCACCCATTCTCAGTTGAACTACTCGCGAAGTAGCCTATTCATCACACAGACATCACAAGTATCACATGAAAGAGCTTTTTCTCAGCTTTTAAACGATGTTAGCCGATAATTGCTGTGTTGAACGGTTCATGAGAAAAGTAAATAATATAATTCAGTTTAATCATACATTCTACTGAAGGTTTTGCGTCCCATGATCTCCCTACCCATTCATCTCGGTGGAATACTTTACGAACCCTTCTTTTAACACATGACAAACCATATATCAGAATAAACAGGAGACCTTACCGAACTTAAAGGTGTAAAGCAGTCCCCTGTACAGTTAGCCGTTCCAGAGTAATCCCGTTTTGAATTTGCAGTAAAGTTCGACATACATGGATGTCTCCAAATTTGGGCTTTAAGTTTTACAATGTGTTTACATTGTTCCACATGATTTCATAACAGGCCAAATACAAAATAAATGTTACAAATATCGCCTAGATATTGGTAAATCAGAGGACAGCTGACTAAGAGTTTGTGAAAGTAGCCTTAATGATCACAAAATGCTAAGCATGCATCTAGGCTATTTGAGTTTCTTAAAGCTGAGCTGTGCTTAAATTGTTCAATACATGATTTCATAACAGGCCAAATATAAAATAAATGTTATATATAGCCTAGATATCTGTAAATATTAGATGATCAGATGATTTACATTTCTATGTAATATGTCAATGTTTCATGTTTTTGTAATGTTTCATACAGTGATGCAGGTCTACTGCAGTGAATAGGCTAAATACAACTTTGATCATTTTTATAGCCTACTACTGTATAGTTAACTTTGGCCTTGGTGCCCTGACATGTGGCCTTTGTGCCCCCCACCAAATATGCCCAACTGAAGGCCAAGTGGCCTTGCCCCCAGAATGGTGAAATTCCAAAAAAAAGCCTGTGTTCAGCCATGGAACGTAGTGTACATGAGTTCAGCACTGCGTGCTGTGATATTCAGCTGAGTGAGACTGACTCAACAGTCTTATTACCTCAGAATAAGTTTATTTGTCAAAGTCAAAGTCAAAGTCAGCTTTATTGTCAATTTCTTCACATGTTCCAGACATACAAAGAGATCGAAATTACGTTTCTCACTATCCCACCAATTTGTGTTATTAGATGATGGGTGCATTTGTTAAGATCATAAAAAGTTATGTTCCCCTGTGCATGAATCCAGCAAAAACAGTGGTGCTAATAAAAATAGGGTTGTGTTACTGGAAGAAAAAAAGGTTTGGGGTCGCTTGTTTCATCTGACTGGAGGGAAGCCTGATATTTGTTTCCTGTCGTGGTCCCCAGCAGCCAGTTTGTGATACCATTTAAACAAACAAATCCTTTTTAAAAAAATTAAATGAGGTATTTTGTTCATACATTTCAGTATACAGTGACATTTATCTTGATCCTGACCTTGATAAAGTTAAAGTTAGTGTCAGCCATTTTATTTCCACTTTTCAATCCTGAGATAGTGGTCAGTACACCTAAAGCTGGTAAATGTTAACAGAGTCACATTCTTCATTTCAGAGTGGTGTTCCAGGCTTCCTCACTGACATGCAGAAGGCTTGCAACAACTATCAGAACTACTGCAAGAACAAAAAATGACATGGCTGAGGCTGCAAAAATACACAGATTCTCTACATGGAATCTTATCTTATGTGCTGTCCGTCCCTCTATACTGCGGTGAACCTCTTAGCTTTTGGATCTTGTCCAGGGGCATTGGTGAGCTTTTAATTACTGCAAACAAAAAGAATTGGGTGCTGTGGTGGCCAATTTGTACTTTATGATTGGTAGTCTTAGTATTTTACAGAATGTATCATTAAACTTTGAAGTATGTGCTAGTTCATGTCATAAAATCACACAAGAGGTTTTACTAATGTGATGCGTATATTGACGACATCATGATCCTGTAGTATTTTATGTGTTGATTTTAAGGATATTTTTTTCATTAATGTATACATCGGTTTACGTGTATCTATAGGTTCTAGGATATCTAGGATGCCTCCTTATTTGAACCTTGCACTCACTGTTTTGCAACTGTGTTGTTTTCTGATTTTGTTCTGAACAATCTTGCACTGAAAATCATTATTTTCCTTGATGGTGTACTGCTGACCCTAGATTTGTTTTCTTTGGAGAAAAATCAAGGTGTTTGGATGGTGATTGTCTGTGCTGTACTTTCCTGAGGACAAACTGTATGTAGCCTAAGACAAAACATTTTATATTTAGAAGCTGGAACAAATTAATTTCTTGAGACACTGGGCACTTCAAACAAAGGACTATCCTACTCAACTCCTTCATTCACAAAATTACTTGTGCTTCTGCAGGTGGCTGCAGTGGGAGATTCTGAATTCACAATTTTTATATCACCTATGGTTTGCTACCTTCATATGGTGTAAAATGTTACACTGCAGGGCTGGTATTAAAAATCCTGTTGTTGGCTGATGCAATGCATTGGGCAAAACTACATTTTGAAAAGCGTTTGTCTTTCTTTGTGTTCGTCCTATCCTACATACGGTTCATGAATCATAGCCAATCTGTCAGGAGCACTTTTGTCAGTGTAGTTACTAGACTAATACATCTGATCCCTTTCATTTTTTGTGGTAGAACTTTAGGCCTAGTGCACAGCCGCCATCTGGCGCCTAGTTTACGTCATTACGCTTTCGCGGCCTTGGTAGAAGAAGGATGCGCGCTCAAAAAGCCTTGTCCCACAGGCCAGGTGTCTGAAATAAGCCACGTAGCGGAATATCTAACATTATGTGAAACCGCAGAAGGAAGATGTATATCCATCATAAAGCCATGCGACAACGACCCAAACGACGGGCAAGGCGAAACAATACAAGTACTAGGCTACGTTGTCAACCTCTACACACGCTGAGGTAAAGGTCAGTTGATGTGACTCAGGCCAGCTAACAAGTTCGACTGGCATCCCCTCAATGGTTGTTAGCTAGCTGATGTTAGTTTACGAAATGCAGTGGAGACCTTTGCTTCTTGTTATAAGCAATTGTAGCCCTTTTATGAAGAGTTAAATTATTTTATATTAACTTTTTTGACCAATGTAAGTCTAGTGGACCTAGCCTGAACTAGTTGGATATTGTAGGCCTGAAGACCTACTTAGCTTAGCCAAAATAGTGTAACGTAGGGGCGGTGGTAGTGTAGTGGTTAAGGAGCTGGGCTGTAGCATGCAGTAGCCTGAAAGTTGTCGGTTAAATTCCCGGCTTCCACCGTTGTGCCCTTGAGCAAGGCACTTAACCCCAAGTTGCTCCGGGGACAATGTGATCCCTTGTAATGTAGCTGACATATGTAAGTCACTTTGGTCAAGAAGTGTGTCTGCTAAATGTAATGTAATGTAATGTAACGTCGTTAAATATTCAGAATAAACCAATTCGGAAATGAGATATTGCCGAAGATGGCATGTTATCAACTCAAACCTTCAAGTTACTGTAGTTTACTTTTTCCACACCCCCTCATTACAGATAGAGCACTAAAGGTAGGGTCATCCGAGGAGCTGAATTCAAACGGTAGTTATCAATGTTCACTGAAGAGTTAATGTAAAAACTGTGAACATAAATAATACCTACTGAATTCAACTGTTCTCAGTATGGGCCTACACAAACTTTTAGTCAGCCTTCCTCTGCCTGAAATTGCTGTAGGCAATAACTATGGATGAAGAAATTCATACTTTTAGGACTGGGTTTACAGTGTTTTTTTTTTTTTATGTTTTAAAGCATTTCCCACAATTAGCTTTTCACCTTCAGAACTCTTAGATGAATTCTCTCACAGAAAGCCAGTCAATGTCAGGAAATGAGTTTGTGCCCTTCTGCCACAAAGGAGCTCACTGTGGAAACAATGAATTGGTGGTGATTTCCGTTTTCCTTTCACTCCTATTTTCCAATACAATTTGCCCATGGGTCAACTTTGACTGTGTTGTGCCCCTCACTTCTCACTTTGACATCTGGCCTGCCATTTACTGCCATATATGGTGTATGGTGAATCATGACCATATACAAGGTACTTCACCGCTCATAGCATCACTTTCAATTTAAATCCCTTTACAGATTTAGTGTTCTTATCTGGATCAGTTCCATCCTCATACAGTTCATTGTAGATGTTCAACCTTTTAAACTGGTTCAATATCTATACATTCAGTAGCCTAGGTGGCAGAGAATCTGAAAGGATTTAAGCAGTCCTCCATTTTTCATTATGTCATATGCTCATCATTTCGCAATGGTTCTTCCTCAGTTATTCCCTAAAGCTGTAAAAAAGGTGAAAACCAGATCATGCTAGGAATATAAAATGGTTCATTGTAGTTGGGATGTTTTTTTTTGTTGTGGTTACAAATGGCTCATAGAAAAGTACAGAACATTCCACTTGAAATGTGGTAATTTTATCTCCCCCTAGTGGACACAATGGTGAGCTCTGTCCATAGCTGAACAGAAGAGTGCAGCCTTTTGAGATGAAATGGTGAATTTGTCAATCAGTGGATTGTTTAATTTATTATGAACATTGTCCCACGTCTAAAAGCCTTCAAAATCTGTGCATCAGTAATTCAAAGCACAGGCAGGCCTATTTTATTACCCCACCATATAGCAAACTGGTATTTGGCAATAATTAGCGGGTGGAGCAGAGAAAACACCTCTCAATTGAATTATCCTGAATAGAGATGGGTTAGAGTTGGGTGCGGCAAACCTGACACAGTGGCTGCATACATTTGGTTGTGATGAAATCTAACAGTAATCATGGTTGAGTCCATACTTGTAGTTAATTGCCAGGTGTAGGAGAGCATATTCATCAAGTCAGGGAGCTGCTTAAGGATGCATGTCTTTACAGCTTCAATTATAACTCTGTGTTCATTTTTCACTCTGTGCCTCTTCTATTTTGCCACTGTTTGCATTGTATAATTTACCGTCATTTGGGTAGAGTCAAGTAATGAGGTTGTTGATGAAAATCAGAGGTAGAAGTATCTATTTTTATACAACATTTTATCCCTTGAAATTCCTCAAATGGATAACATCACGTTCACTTTGTTGGCTTTCTATCGGCAGTCTCACAGATGGAAAGCAAATATATGTTTTGGCCCACCATTGTATTGAGAGGGGTGTTCTTTTGATTGGTAATATACAGGACTAATTAGCTTAAGAAAGTGATATACTTCTCCTGGACTCCTGCTTCTCCTAAATGTCAGCTCAAATTTCTCAGGTGCCTTTCTGTCTGCCAGGGGTAACAAAATAGAGGTTCTTCTTGGGAATATATTTGTTCAGCCTCCTCTTTTGTGTGTTTTTAATAGATTACAATTATAGATATGAGCACACAGTGGGAATAGGAATCCTTGATCCTGAATAAGGCTTTTATGTGATTTAGTGTGGTGTGCAAATCAACTATATTCTGATGAAGGGCATTAAACTCAATTAGACATGCAGTCTCACACGTGGCTGCTTAGGAACCAGTCCTGTCAGAGCCTCTCCTTCCAAAAAGACCTGGATCAGGGGTTATACAGTTATTTTCATAAGCACGATCACTGCATTATGGAGAATTACCATCCAATGCTCTTTGCTCCCGAGACTCCTAGAGTTGGCATGACTGAGTTTAGGCTTTCTTCTGCCAGTTCATTTTTCATGTTTCATTTGAGTCCAAACAAAATGTTTTGGAAAATGAGGAGTGTTTTGCATAACCTGTTTGTTTCTGTCTCTTGAAAAAGAGGACTTACAAAATCAAAGGGGACTGTGATTGTAAAAAAATGGATTCAGATGAAAAGGCAAAAAAATAAACCCATTAGGCCAATAGTATTATTATTTCATTTATTTCTAACAGAGCCAACCTTTCACTCCCTCACAAATAAAAATCAAAGGGAATGTGCATGTTATGTTGCGGGCCTTGATTGGTTTACAAGGGAAGTGGATTTTTAAGGCTGTAAGGCTTTAAATTCAGTTGGCAAACAAAAAGTCCATTGGCAAGATAAGAGTTAAGTTCCCTTAACACACAGAGAGTGTTTCCTTGTTTGTCTCCACATCTCTCCACATCTTCTGCTCCAATCTGTCATTTCTTTGCCTTCTTGTTTTTGCTTTAACCTTGACATTTTTTAATGTTTACGCCCAATTTCTGCCTGAGAAATTGGGCTTAAACATTAAACATTAATTGGCTTGGTTTCAGAGTTATCCCTCCTCCTCTCCCTCCTTCTCACTTCCCCCTCACTTTTCACCTGCTTCAACTTTGTTAATTCACAAGACTGTGTTTGGAGATTATGGTAAATAGTTACACAAGCTCTAAGTTACTTTGACTGCTGTCAGGTGGGCCAAACGTTTGCCTGGCTGTATTTATGATAGAATCAGACAGCTCCTGAAACTAGACTATTATAATATCTCGTACCCTGTTGTGTAATTTTAGTATTGGCTTGCTTGACTTTTGATTGGCCTCTATGGCAGTGCATGGTGTACCGTGAAGGAGTGCCTTTTACATGTGGCATGTTATCAACTGCGACAAGCCAATTGTGTATGGTTGTTGAATCTTGCGTCATGCTGAGTAATCAGCAATAGGCCTGGTTGTTGATTGCCCACTGTGGGAAATCCCCTATCTATAGCACAAGGAATATAACACCTTCCTGTATAGGTCTGAAATTGAAATGGATCTTTACAGGAAGTCATATTTCGCCATCGCCCAGTCAATGCATGCCTGACAGCTCACTCGTATGTTGCGCTGATGATGGATCCATGGATTGCACTGGAACTTGTTGCAGAACAATGCCAGTATAGTTCCTGGTATTTAAGTAATCATTTTCAAGCACTTCATAGCACTGTTTTAGAATCAGAGATGGAGATGTGTCCAAATGGTCTCTCACACAAATTATGTAATGAATATTACGATTAATATTGTTGTTTACCTTCACATATGATCCATCATCATCTGTGTTCCACCATCATGTATTGGCTACTTTTTTTGGCTTGTGTTTACTTGTGGCAGACAAACAGAATGGAACCCCAGGCATGCCACACAAGGAATCCCCGTCTGTTTGACGAAGCTTCGTTACTCCTTTACTAGCACTGTTAATGTGTCCCAGCACACCCCAATTACTTGGCACAAAAGTAGACACAAGGTCCAGCGGAGCTTGCCATCAAAACATACACTGTTTGACTTTGTTCGTTTTAGAAAACATGCTTGTCCACATCAGCAAACACCAAATGATAACACTTTTGGTGGAAGACTTTCCGGTCATCGGAAGAGTGCAGCTCGACTACCCAGGAACAACATTATGGGTCTGCTGCACAGGGTAATGAATAGCCTCTTAGCAAATACAGAGAGCAGAAATATTGTTCCAGCACTCTCTCGCCATGGAACTAGGAAGTCACCAGAATGGCAGACATTTGGGGTCTGAGGGCTGTTGATGCAGTTTGGATCGGCATAGCTGTTAAAGATAATGTTTGATTTCCATCTATCAATCTTTCTGCGAAACAGTGCTTCATTCAGGGAGAGGAGGAGAAATGCATGTGTGAGTTACTGGTCCTGTTAAACAAAAAGGATTGAAAAATGGCTCTTTCTGACAAAGACATATTGAACCAAAGGCTCTAAATACACGGAACAGAGAGTTAAAAATACGATGTATTTAGTTTGAGGTGCTGAACTGGGTCAGACATGGAGCTGACATGGCATTAGCCCCATGACTGGACAATATTCCTCTCTTGTACCACCGCCACCACCACCACCACCACTACCACCATTCCTGCTTTATCTTAAACTCTAAAAGGTTGAGGATTTCAAATTTGGATTCAGGGAGAGAGATATTTCACCAATTAGCTCCTACTTCTCCCCAGCTAGTTTAATTCAGTGCTTGCACCAAAATGTCAACATGAGATGTTGACAGCGGTGCCTGCCAGGAGACTGGAGGTGCATAATTAGTACTCGTTGCCAGCTGCATGGTATGGTTGCAATGAACACCTCCCTAAGCCCAAATTAACTGTGCAGTCTGCATGTTTGTTCTCATGCATGTAGACCATTTATCTTTCTCAAAAGGGGTAAAAAATAAAACGAGCAAAACGCCTTGTGCAAGTTATTTGCTTTTTCTTGCTGTTGCTTTGCATTCATTAAAAATAATTGTGGTCTTTGTTGATCTGCCTGGCACCTCCTCCTCCTCCTCCTTCTCCTCCTCCACCAACACCACCACCTCCTCCTCCCTCGCCTCCTCTCTGGGCCAACACAAGCCCTGCATTCCTTGGAGGGGCTACTGGTGTTTACATCTGAGCGCAGGGCAGACACGGGGTCCTCTCCTTTCGTTCTGTGGTTTCTGGCAGCCGGCGCAGGATTCCTGCATGTCTATCAGTGTAATCAGGGCTGCAGGCTCAGACTCAGAGTCAGTGAGCCCGCCAGCCAGCCAGTCAGTCTGAGACAAAGCAGCACAGACCAGAACGTGAATGTTGGAAATAGGTGATGCATTTCATTTTAGGGTATAGAGTAGCAGCATCTGCATTCTCTCTCTCTCTCCCTCTCTCTTTCACTGTCTGCCTGACTGACCCCCAACTATCTTTTTTACCATTTCTCTGCACTTAGTCATGCAAGAGTTATTCTTACATTGATCACCAAAAGGGGGCATACCTGCTCTCCTCTTTTCACACAGTGACGTTGTGAAGCCACTTTTTTCCAGCAGGTTATTTGAGACTACTGGTAATCGTGAAAACGTCAAGTAATTTTTTCCTCCCAGTCTCTTCTCTAAATATTTAACCCACAAAATATAAGTCTTGGCAAAATGTCTGATTGCAGCCATTTAGAATGATTACTTTCTGCTGCTTTATCACTCTGGCTCTTCCTATAAATGTCATTAAATGAACCCCCTTTGGGACATGATACCTCTTATTATGTCATTACCCCTCAGGACAAAGAGGAGATGACTGTTTTTGCTCAGGCTACCGACCAAAGAAGGTGGTACCATAGGAGCCCTGACAACGTACAGACACCACTCAGTGACAGTGTTGTGTGCCCTAGCAACAAAAAATAAGGCACTAAGTCACACACACACACACACACACACACAGAGACAAAGCCGAGGGGGGTGTTTACTAAGGTATGACAGTTGTCGTATTTTGTATCAGGTGAGTGTTTATTTTCAGCCTCTGTGGTGTTCAGGTTTGACATCACATTTGTGTGGTTTTGAATAATTGAATATGACGAGAAGGGGAAACTGGTGTAAGCCAGGACACTGTATCGTAGTGAAATTATAGCCACCTCAGCAAGTATGTTTCCTTTCTTTTTCTGCATTGTTCCAATGAAAAAACAAAAATGTAGGGCCCCAATGAAAATGCTGGGCAAAGTCCTAACTAAAGCTTACTTAATAACTATGCAACATCTATGTGTAAATTTAATGCAGAAACAGTAGTGGGTCAGCTAAAAGCTGTCTTGTGCCACATGATGGCATTAGTTCATGCACAAGAACTTTGCTTATAGACTGACTTTGCTCTTTAAAAAGGCATTAAAAAGGAACAACCTTCCGGTAGCGTCAAATCAGTGGGCGCTTTCGACTTCTTCCAACGTTGTGCAGATTTGGCTGAACATGATGCATGTTTGTATTGTAACATTCAGCCAGACCTGCGCAGCAAGAAAAAGTTGAGCGCCCCCACTGATTTGACGCTACCAGAACACAAAGTAAGGCAATGCGCTGCCTTCAGAAACAGCCCTTGTTTTAACCTCTCTGTACACTTTCAAAGTTTACAATACTTCATTTTGTCTGCAGGAACCCTATCCACACTACCACCGAACTGTAAGGCTATTTTGAGGCTTGTCAGTGGTTTGAAAATAGCCATTTATTTTGACGTGTCTACATGCCCACTGCTACATGCTATAAACCATTTTGTTGCTAATGCAAACGATGGTCTAGCTCAAAACTCCTCCAATTAACGTCATTTTGAACTTGTTATCATCCATAAATAGACCCCAGATTGTTTTAACTCCGGATCTTTTAGCCCCTAGTGTGAAATTTTGATAATGCTCTTTCAACATCCCAAAAGACTTTGATGAGTTTTTTCCCCATGGCTTGCCTGCATAACATCTTTAACTGAAAGGGAATTGAATGAGTATACAGGCAGCTTATTCACTTCAAAAACTTTGATAATAGCAATGTTTAACAATATTTGCCTTAATAATCAGACATTTCAAAATGATGAACCATGTTTCACAAGAAGTCACCTTGTTAATTTGAAAAGCTAATGAAAGAAAAAAGGCAAAGCTACATGACTGAGCCACTCAACCCAAAAAGTGTCAACGCCCCTAAGACGTGAGCCTATTTTTTCCAGGTGAATATTATTTTGCACTGATGGGGCCTGAGAGTGGTGGACACAATGTGTTGACTGTGGGCCTGCTGCCTCTGCAGTGATGGCAGCAGAGGGAGTGGGAGGAGGGGCAGAGGTCCACTGAGGTAATAACACTTTTTAATAGTAAACAACTTTAGGAGAAATGTTTGTTATTTGGCACCAGTCGGACGAGGCCAGCAGTAAACCTGTCTGTGAACTGAGCAGGAATTCAGTAAAAATCTCAAAAGTATAGTCCTCAATAAAACCCAGTGTTTGGATTCTGATGCGTAGTGGTCATTCAGGGACCCATAAACAATTAACATAATAAACAGTCAAAGACCAAAGACAAGCTATTTTATGGTAGAGGCTGATTTAGAGGCCAATTCTGACAAGGTCTGATGAAAACTCTTAGTTTTAATGCCACAAACAACAGAAGCAAGAAATGATAACAGGATTTATGCGTTTTTGCTGTCTCTGTCTTTTATTTGTAAGATAAGCTGCAATAGTGCAGTGATATTGAAGCCTGAATATCTGCAATATCAGATGTGTGTGTGTGTTAGGTATTTGCTGGTATGGCTGTATCAGCAGTGTGATGTAAATTTAGATATTTTGGCATAATTAATATGCTCAACATTGAGTCAACATGATCAGCAATGATACATTAGAGAACAGAGCCAGAGATATTAATGACAGGAGCAAGTTTCATGTCATTGCTTAGTGCTGAGTGTTGTGTACACCTGCCTGTCATCACATTCCTGTGATGTGTTCTCCAGAATTATGAGAAATGGCATCAACAGAAATATTTTTGAGATTTGAGATTGCATGATAAAAGTTATTCAGAAGGAGAATAACCTCTATGTCTAGTATATCTGTTCATTTTCATTTTACTGAGATACAAGTCTGGCACACAACTATAGGCTACTCTAATGTTTCCATCAGGCACAAAGGGATTAAAGGTGGCTCTGGTAAAAATGTAGTAGCAACGCCGGCAAACATCAAGAAATTGCAGTCAGAAGATTGTGTAAATTCATACAGGAAAGGTACAGTAAATAGCCTAAATTGTACCCTGACTGCCGAAGCGATTTATTATCAATTTGTAAAGATTAGGCAAAGTAGTAAGTAACATTAGGAATTGCTGATCAATGTGATTGGCTAGGCTGGACCAATGATTTCAAAGTCAACACCGAGTCCGTTGAAATGCTAGGGTTGGAAACATTTCCCAATTGTGAGTAGCTAGACTCTCTTCACAAAGTGAAACAAAGTAGTCAGTCTGCGGATACCAGGCTATGTGAAATGAGCTCTAGATATGAAGACACTGTTCAACTGACCTGAGGAGCTCTGAACTTCAACAAGAATTTCATAGTGAGAAAAGAGGTGCGCCCTTCTGGACTTTGGCTAAATGTCCTCCAAAAATATATTGATATAAGTAGATAATCTTAGTGGTCATCTCAACGTTCTTCGAAAGCCAGGAGAATGAAGTGTTATATTTTGCTTTCAGAATTACTGACAGTTTTCAAATGTGGCATGCATCCTTCTTTTGTCATCCATTGTTAATTTATGTATCAACAGATTTAATTGGTTGACTTGGTCAGCCCGTTCACTCAGGCAACCAGCGCTGAAAAACCCACAAACCAAAACAATCTGTTGTTATTTGAAGAGATACTGAACAAACATGTTGCACATTTGGGTTACACTTTACTTGACAGTATCGACATAAGAGTGACATGACACTGTCATGAATGTATCATAAACAAGTCGTAAACATTTATGACATAGCGCTTCTGTTATTAAGTGTCATTCGTTTTTTGTCATAACAAGTTAGGGTTAGGATTAGTGCTAGGTTTAGGGTTAGGATTAGGATTAGAGGTTAGGGTTCATGTGTCATGACAGTTTCATGTGTTTATGACAGTGTCATGTCACTCTTATGTCAATACTGTCAAGTAAAAGTGTTACCCACATTTGGACACAAAATTAAAACTTTTATTCTCATGGCCTTAGCTTACATGTTCCAGTGCTCCAGTAATCACGTGACTATCATCCTAGATCTTACCAGTTGTAGTTTCCCTGGAAGAAGTCTAAGTTTGGTGAGACGCTCCTAAATATGAAATGGTTAAAATTTGATAGGTAAAAATCTCGGAAAATCTGCTTTTTAGTTTACAATGGACACAATACATATACACAGTTATTTGTTTTTTATGCACGGCCATCATGCATCTATAGCACCTTGTGTAGGTTATCTAGACCAAGTGGCATATAAATATAACGTTTTGTTGTTACTGTGTTGTTGTTAAATTCCACCAAACATACCCATAAACTTAGTCACACTAATTATGTGTAAAGTTCTTTGTAAAAAACTGAAGAAATCCTGGTATACATTCTATATTTGTCCTATGCATCTCAGCAGTGGTTAAAGTGTCCCGGATTCAGGATCTAGGATTCAGGATTCCCAGGGTCTGAAATCTGGGCTTTTATGTCTGGTTAGTTGCCATAATGCTGTGTTAGTAATTAGTTTAATTCTACAGTTATTAAGCAGTCCCACAAATACTGGAAGGAATTCAAGCTCGGTCTGGATTCTCACAGAGCTAGCCATTAAGACTGTCTGAATAGGTCTGGTGCCATGGTTCTTATGTGGGATGACTCTGTATGGAGCAGTTTGTTTTAGCTCAGCATTGCTATGCACTACTGTCAGTGCTCAGAGAATCTACAAAAAAACAGTTTGCACACATACTTGAACAGGCTGAATAGTCCAAATATTTTGGACGTGGTAGTCCAGTCACTTTAAAAGAAGTTACAGGATATGTGGTTCTTGGCAGGTTTATTACTTTGCAAAACATATTTTTAATAATATGTATTAGTTTGAAAACATCTTAAAGACAATTTAACTATCTTGTTTTCCTTCCCATTAATGATGTGTACGATGTATGACATTAGTCTAATGTTTTTTAATGTCCCCCTTGGATTCTGCAGAACATTTCCAGGAGCATATCAATCTTGTAAGACGGAGACGTTTTCTTGGCCCTTTTGGGTAATTTATCAAGGCTCAGAGTTCCCCAAATTACACTACCTATTTTTCAATGTCATTCACACCCAAATTAAACAGAAAGAATATTGATGTAACGTCAAAATTACAAGCCCTTCTTGTTCGCCTGTCTATCTAGATAAATGCAGCTACTAATGATCAGATTGAGTAATTTAGCAGGAAAATATGACTCGAATCATTAATCAGACTGACGTAACCGATCCATCTCTCTGATTCTTAGAGCCAGATAAGTACAGATACAAGAAGCAAAAATACACATTCTATAGCCCAGCAGTATGTTAAAATAGAGAATTCCATCAATATTTAGTTAGAATCTATGTATATTTGAACATGTGGTTTCACAATTTGTTTTAAACAACGTAATTCAAAACGGAAAATGACCTTGGCTGCACCTCCTACTTTTAGTTCCAAGACAATTCCCTTATTGTTCTTGCTGGCTATGAGGAGAATATATTCCATAATGGAGGGCACCCACTGTAGTGAAATTAGACCAGCATAGCAAGATTTAAATAGTCTGTTGGGTGAACTATCTAGTGACAAGTCAAGTGTCTCTTGGCTTCTCTGGCAAGACTGACACCTGCTGGTTGACAGTCTCACATAATACTTCTTGGTTAACTTATTATGTGGGTATGTGCTGTGGAAAAGGTAGAGAGACCACAAATCCGTGGCAACAAATGGTACACCTTACCATAGAGATTCTATAACCTGAAACAGAGGTGTTGTCACCGTTGTGTTACTTAAGCTAGAACAAAATGGATGCACAATATGGTCTTGTCTTTATAGTTTCATAGCATTCATGGATGCATTGCAATGGGGGAATCTGGATAAACTAACGGTGATCTACAATATTCTATATAAAACATTCAGAATATGACTTGACACAAAGATAAATAGTTTTTAAAGGCTGCGTGGTTTTCGTCTGGTAATTAATGTTGAAACGTTTGGCAGACTTCAGCCTAAGTACTTCTTAGATGTGGCAGGAGGCATGATGGGCTAAGATAAATCTATTTCCTTAGAAAAACACCACTGTACTGTTGCCCCTGTGGAATTCAGTTAAAATCAACTGATCCAGTTCATTTTCTCTTGAAAGATGGACTGTTAAAGATATTTAGGGGACAGATCAGATGGATTGCCCTGGTGACATTGGCATTGCTCTACCAACGACATTTTGATTCATCTGAAGAGGCTTGCCTGTTGCTGTGCAGACGTTTGGTGACTTGTCAAATGAACTGCTCTGTGACAGGAAACACTCTGTTAGGGATTCAGTGCTGAAACCCATAATTATGGCTTTTGACTATTATAATGCCTACCACACTATGTATATATGTTGGAAAGTGTTGATATATTCTCGTTTATGGTGAACTTAAGTGTGTGCTGTTATAGTGTGGTCCTTCACTTTGGAGACTCTCTCCCTGAGTTGGTTTGCTGTCTGTGAAGATTTGTGCCTGTGCCTGTGAAGAGGTGTTGTGTTTGTTGTCTGGGCCTTAGGGAGCGGTCAGTTGCTTTGTGTTTGCCCGACCCCTCTGTATTTGCTCTTCCACCCCGAGTCCTTGCAGACGGGAGTCTAGCGTGTGTCTGTGAGCGCCGCCGCCTCTCAGGGGCCGCTGGGCTAACTCAATAATCAGTATCCTGCTGTTCCCCCCCCCCACAACCACTGCCTCCTCAAGCACTGCCACCAGACTGAACCCACTACTCTCCAAAAGCCATCGTCCAGGAACATATTGCTGATCAGTGATTGATCTGTTTGGATGTGGGCAGTTGCAGAACCTTTGTTGTAAATTGGATAGATAAATTGCCATTGTTTTGAAGAGCCAAGTATATACAGTATAAGGGTAGAACGAAGGCTTTGGTAGAGGTCAGTATGGTTTAAAGGCTTTGTGCCAAGATTAGTTAAGACAACAATAACATCCCCGCCACAGGGTCTCTCCGGGGCTCCCTTATTCTCCCAGTACTCTGTCGGCACCAGTTGGCTCTTATTTGTTGACACAGAAAGGACACAGTAAAAGTAGCCCTTCAGTTTGATAAGAGGGGTAACAGATGAAACTGTAATACCCAGCTTCTGTCTGTCAGCGGCTGCAGTGCCTTTGCTTGCCCTCTACCAGCTCCCCTGCAAAGGTCTGTTCCCGTAGAAAGCAGAGCTGTGGCTATTTAAATCATTTACAGAAACAACACAAACGGGCTCTTTGAGGATTTGGGTGGTCCACCCCCAGTCCCACTTCTAGTGTGGGAGACTCATAACGGAGTC
This sequence comes from Alosa pseudoharengus, assembly GCF_046254945.1. Lineage (NCBI taxonomy): Eukaryota > Metazoa > Chordata > Actinopteri > Clupeiformes > Clupeidae > Alosa > Alosa pseudoharengus. The sequence goes on along the minus strand of NW_027468774.1, from coordinate 22,785,115 downwards.
TCGCAGGACTTGGCCAGGTAATCGGAGTGACTGCTAATTAATTGTTACAACATGGTGAGCCAGGTGCCGCTGTCACATTGGTGAAGTGGGAGAGCCGTTGGAGTGATATTTAAAGCAGAGACACATCTTCAGCCACATGGGTACCTTTTGTCCACCATCTCCACTTTCCCCATTTCCCTGTCTGAATCAGAGTAATTGCCATACATTGATTTTTGATGGATTTTCCGGGCACTCTTGTCAGACCAGTCAATCAAAGCTCTGCACAGCGTGAATGCAAAAACAGATGGGGTGGTACATATATATATATATATGTGTGTGTGTGTGTGTGTGTGTGTGTGTATGTGTGTAGTATATATATATATATATAAGCTTATATATGTATGTATAGACAGGTTGGAGGCAAAGTGTAGAGAAGCAGTGTGTTGTCAAACACTGCACAAAGAGGCTTTTGAGAACAGAGATGACCAAGGTCATGTGTTGTTTTTTTCTGTATTTTACGGGAATGTAAAAAAAATGTGATATAGACAGGTTTTATTTAGATTAATTTAAAAATCACAGCGGGAACTGCATTCAAACTGGTTCTGTCAGGTTTAATATATCATGTAATAAGAATTTGAACATCTATCTATAGCTTTACAGTCATGTCAGTGAATTAGTACTACACAAATTAGTCCTAATAGTGTCTTGATAGAGACATTTCCACCCATGGAGTTGTTTTTCTTCAATGATGTGCCAGGCTGATCCTATGGAGCTGAAGATTTTAAGTTGGGTATCACAGAGGCAGAGATGGGTGGTTTTCACACACCCTTTCTAGACAGGCTGCTGATGCTCTCTTTCACTGTTCCTATCTCCCAGTCCATCCCTGCTCTGATGTGGGGTGGGGGAGTAGGGGTGAGCTCTCACAGCCGAACGGCACCCATGCTGTCAGGGAATTTCTTTGATCCCCTGTGCACCCATATCTGCCTGATAAAGCCTTTTGATTCTATGAGGTTGTGCTAATTTCAAAACCAAAACCTTTCACAATCTGTTAATTGAAAGATTCAGTATTAATCTAACCCCCCCCCCCCCCCCCATTCCACCCACAGACACTTTTATGTTGACACTCATAGAGGTTTTATGAATTCAGGGAAGGAAAAAGAAGGAAAAATGAATGTACATTCCTGTGTAGACTCTTGGGAGATATGGCATGGCAACTGTCCTGCCAGCCCCCACGACTCCTTTGATCACTGGACCTCACTAACACTATGTTAGTCTGCTAAAATCACCATGCCACTAAACAGCAGATCAGCTGTTTATATGTCATTATCTGGGTTAAGCCTACATTATTATTGCTTTGTCTGGTGTTCGTTTGGCTGGTATGTCTTTTTTAATCTGGGATCAGGGATATAGTGGAGGCTAAACGCAAGTAAACACAGTTTATCCTCTGAAATTTCCAAAATAGAGTTTATCCACCTCTCATTAGAGTTTATTCACCTCTCAAAAAAGTTTATTCGCCAATTACAACTTTTAACATTCAAAAATCACACTGTATTATCCATATTCACAATATGTACACTGATCAACACTCTAGGAACCATTTAATACCACTGGTATTGTTATAAATATTCGACAATAACCTCCATCAATCATGTTCTGAATGCCTTTTTAAAAAATCTGATACCCTATGGCGCAGTCCACCTCACCGTGATCACAGAATTCATAGTTTACACACCTCTTATTTTAGCACTACATCCCTGTCTGGGATGGTATCTAGCAGGTAAAATAGGGCAAAAACACAAAAGTATGCAGAGCTTCACAGGACATGTCTTAGACTTAGAGGGTGCTGATATTGCATTACATTCCAACCTGGCATTAGACGTCCACTAGTTAAAATGTCTCCTATGGGAGTAATCAGAATGACTCCAGCTTTCTTAGAAGTCTCCTGTTTACCCAGACTCTTGTGTGACACTGCATAAACTACTTAAGCCCTTTCATAGACCTGGTGAAAGATACTTATGCCTATGCTCTTCAATTGAAATTAATTATCCTGACTCCTTACATAATTAATCTTTTAAATAGCCAAATAAAGCCACTTATTGTTTGTTTACATCATTGTCAATCATGTGAATGGAAGACAGGAAGCCTATTCATAATATTTGAGCAGGGAGTTGTCGGTATATCACTCAGATGGGTTGCTGTGGCACTCAACCAGACCTCTTGGGTATTTAGAGTCTTATCCTCTAGTTGATCTCCATGTGGTAGCAAAAGTCCGAGTAGATTAACACGGCTTCTTATGCAGACTGCGGGACGAGGGACGAGTCCCATGCAGGCTGTGTGCTCTGCTGCAGTAAATGCCAAAAACAGGTCTGCTCTGTCTCTCCTCTGTGTTCAATGTGCTCAACAGCACCATGGGGGCAGCCACTACCTAGGGGTAATGGCGCTTGTGTGTGTGTGTGTGTGTGTGCACGCATGTGTGTATGTGTTGTGTGTGGGTGTATGCGCCTCTGTGTTCCCTGACGTTTGCATTTAGCACTCTTGGCAGTGGCAACAAAGCAGCCATTCCTCGGTGCAAACACCGCCGGTCATTAAGCGTAATTTGTCTGGTATCCCTGTGCTGAAAATGCACAACGGGGGTGAGCAAGACAGCACGAGGCATTCTTCTGAGCTGTCATGTGGAGAGATGGGGGCCCCATGCGGGGTGCGGGGGGGCAGACAGCGACAGGGAGGCTCGCCATGATCTCCCACAGGAGTTGGGGGGTGGGTGGTGTGTGTGTCTGTGTGTGAGTGTAGGGGAGATGGGGTGGGATTTGGTGGACAGAAGCAACCTGAGAGGGACTCCCCTTCCAGCCGTGCGACGGTTAAAACAACAGCCCCCGCGGCCAGCCAGGCTCCATCTCCCCCTTTGGATTTATGCTCGTTTCTCACCCCAACCCCTACCCCTTTCTCCATATTTTTCCTTCTCCTCCTCCTCCTCTCTTCTTCCTCTTCTCTCTCTCGTCTCTGTCTTTCTAGGATAGGCATCCAGCACCAGTCCTCCAACTTTCCTTCCCCAGACCCTAAATTATCCCCTCTGTGCGCTCTCCTACTGCTGTCTTTCTCCCATAAATGAGGGCAGGGACACAGCAGTGGCAGCAGTGGGTCTGTGGTGCCCCTCTCCCAGCTCCAGCCCTACGGCAAGCAGCAGCAGCAATGGCAGTATAGGCAGGCAGGCGCAGACATTATGGGATTTGATTAAATAGCTCTGTGATCTTGCCATAAACTGTCCCATCCTGTGTTGCTTTTTATGGTGATGTGTGTGTGTGTGTGTGTGTGTGTGTGTGTGTGTGTGTGTGTGTGTGAGAGAGAGAGAGAGAGAGGGAGAGAGAGCGTGAGCTCAAGTCCGCCAGTCTCCACTCTTCACCCCACACACCCACACCCTCACCCTATGCACATGCCATGTGATTCGGCCTTGGCACTGCTGTGTGCGATGTCTGCCTGCCGAGGTGGCAGGAGCCCCTTACCCCTCTCATCTCAGGGGAGAGTGGAGCAGACAGGCTACGGGAGAACTGGGCTCAAAGAAGTCGTTTATGCTGCTTGCTGGTGGTTGCGAGAGAAGGCCCTCCTTGCCAACAAAATGCTCGCTTTAATTACTTGGTAATGAAATATTGCTTGACGAGGTGAGGGAATCCAGTTGCCCCTTCTATAGTAAGAAACAGTGACAGGCAGAGCTCATTTCTTACTAACTGAAGAGGGTCTGTGGTCATAGTTTCCAAGGGGTTAGAAAAGACCCTTCATCACTGATATTTCTCAGATGGGTGTTTTTTTTTTTAATTACTTAATTGACCGTTGGGCCTAATTCTCTGTAAAAAGGTACTTTTGTTTTGATGTTGTTGTGAATTTGGTCTTAATGGTGACTGATAGTACTCCTAAGTCTTTTAATTCTGGGTACTCCAGTGAAATACTATGTCTTTCAGTCAGATTTTGAAAAAACGCCAAGAGAATTGTACCTGTTCCATGTAAACTCTTCTTCTTATGATTCTTATGATTTCTAGCTCTTACAGTATATTCATGGCTTAATAATGGTCTGAACTTAATTGAATTTTTTCCTATTTATTTTTCCTGTTTATACTATACGTTGTTGTTGCCATGCTCATTCTTGGCATCATTTCTTGCCTATAAAAGCATTGATTTTTAGGAACGTGGAACACATTTGACTTTTATTTAATACTCAAAAGATGGTCATCAAAACAACATTTTTGAAAACCTTTCCTTAGACATGATACCTTACTTCGGGAAGACGAAGGCCTAAGCATATTGAAGCACTTTCTCTAACAAGCACTCATCAAAAAGGTTTAGGGCCAAATTTTTGGATCACACATACCTCTAAGAGCTTCTCTCATAAACTTCTAGAGAAGTGGAAAGTGGTAATTACACAAAGGCTAGTGGTGCCCTCGTGTCAGGCCTCTCGCCTGCTCTGGGAGACCTCGGGCTGATTGTGTGTGTGTGTGTGTGTGTGTGTGTGTGTGTGTGGGGGTGGGTGTGGGGGTGGGTGTAGGTGTGTATGGGTGTGGGTTTGTGTACGTGCCTGAAGAGAGAGGGGCAGACGGTGTTTTAGTCATGTACATTTGTGTGTGTGTGTGTTGGTCTACTATTCATGACTGTGTGTATATTACATGTGTATGTATGCTTGAGCATGTATATTTGTATGCTCTGATATTTGTGTGTGTGGGGGTTTGTGTGCGTGTCTGGAGTGTGGTCTGCTGCAGCAGATCCCAGTGGAGCCCCCTCACCAGCGCTGGGAGCGTGGAGGTAAGCGGAGGCAGGGACGCGCCTGGGTGGCAGGGCCAGCACGCTGGGCCTCCCAGGCTGGCGCCTGTAATTTTACCTTCCCATTCATCAGCGCGAGATATTAATAATAACAGCACATCTGGATTCACTTTACTGTCTCCCATTTAACCCTTTCCAGTGCCACGGCTACTGGCCAGTGCTCCCCTCCTCTGCTCCCCTCTTGCTCATTCACGCTCTCTCTCTCTCTCTTTCTTTCTCTCTCCCCCTCCCTCCTTCTCTTCTGTCCCTCTCTAGTCTGTCTCATTCCATGACCACTTCTCTCCTCAGAGAAAGTGCCATTTTCCAAACCTTTGTGGGAAGCTATGCAGAGAGTTTATGTAACACTGACAACTGTATGAAGTTTAATATTGAATATTTGTATTGATTAGGTGCTACTAGGTAGTGGTTTTTTAGTTTATCCATAGAGATAGCAGCAGTTTGTAATGCAGGTTTTTGACTTTTACAGGTAGCCTACACCAGGCCCATAACTGAAGCATTCAGTTCGTGGAGCATATGCTGTAACTATTAGCTTCCAATATAATCAATAGAACTGACCAGAGCCGTATAAAGAACACTTCAGTTACGTGCCTGGTGTAACCTGCCTGTTACCCTTAAAGCCATACAATTATTCTGAGGAAACCATTAGAATACCTACAGTTTAACTAAAGGGTCCTCTGTCATTAAAAGTGCATTCGTGTTTGTTTATGCTTATGCTTATATTTAAATTTCTTAGCAGACGCTTTTGTCCAAAATAACAAAAGACACCAGAGAGGTCGCTCACCCCTCCCTTTAGTATTCTCAGAGAAACTCCACAGAGTTGTTTTGTTTTTGTTTGGGGGACAGGCTGCTTTCGGAGCCAGTTTTCGGAGCCTGCACTGCCTACAGAGACAGGTTTTTTTATAGTATACTCACAGGATGGCCAGCTAGCGGATTTTGAGGAGATGTTTGCTGATTGTGACAAAACATTTTTATCGGCTTGTAATTGCGTATGACCGCTGACTGCACCATTAAATGAATCTTTTATGAATATTATTTTATTTATTTTTAAAATAGTGTCTTATAGTGTTACATCCTGATTTTCCCTGTTTCATGTTATTCTGTCTAATGGCATTGATTAGGGATGAATAAATTACAACCATAACTATGATGATATCCAGATATGGTCCAGATATGGTGGCCAAAGTTTAGCTAATTGTATTTTTTTTTTTAGTTGGTCTGCTTGGTTTGCTCTGCTTTCTTTTGGCCTATGTGTGGCCACATTGCCATGGTTCAGTGTGATCCTGTAAACAGTATTGAAACCAAAATAACTACACCCTAGACTAAGCTATGACACTTTTAACAGGATATGTCCTTATTTCCTCCTTGTTCCTTTCCTCCTTGCTCCTTGCCACCTTCTATCCCTGCCCAATTGGCATCATCATGTGCTATCTCTCTCTCTTTAGTCTACTCATGAATGCACAAGAGTGAATATATTAGAAATATTATCAGTAAAAAAGCTGCATTTTGAGCATAGTTGAATATTGTGTCTGTTTGTGTGTGGGGGTGGGGGGGTGGGTATTATGATTACGGCCTTGGCCTGACCCCTCAATCTTTTTCCCCCTGCTTAGACCAGTTTACTTTTCAAATCGATCATAGGAACTTTTAGTGTGCTGTTAAACTCCCAAAGTGACATAACATGTCTCTTGTCTACTCTAACTAATTTATATTTGACAAGGTGCTATGGTACAGAGGCACTGTGCTTGTCAAATCCTGGACCTGAGTCCAACACCAGATTTGTCACGTCAGATGTATACATACTTGCCAGAGGTTAGAACCTTGGCAGACTTTATAAACCTGAGCAGTGGTGGAAGAGAAATGTTTCCAATTTAGTACCATTTGTGTTTGTGTGGATAAACTTAACTAAAAGCCAGGTTAAGCCAATTTGTGAACCTTTTAACTGTTTACTCAAAGCCTATTTTGTTTTGAAATTCCATCCATGTATTTGTGGCTTTCTTCTTGTTGATGTGTAATATTTTGTGAACAAAATGGTGACACAAATCCACCAAATTTAATTTTAGAGAGTATGATTGATATCTTATGAGCTGTTATAATATCACCTTATTTAGCTTGCCTTAAATGAAAACATGGTTGGCTAGTCTGCCTCCCTGAAATTCCTGTGGTATTTAATATACTATGTGTGTGTGTGTGTGTGTGTGTTTGTTCATGTGCTTGTCAGTCACCTCAATATCACTTTAAGTAAACATTCCATTTCAAAGACCCTTTCAGTACTCATGGCATTTGGTAGACGATATCAACGCATCCCAACATGAATTTTTAAAGCACAGCCATTCGACCAGTCACAAGACACCGAGTGTTTGTGCCCTGCATAAAACCTATGTGTTGATTAATAAATTATTTCTATTAGCCGTCTCCTGCTGGAGCAAAGCACATTAACACGGTGCGGTGTAAATCAGTGTAACTCACTGGTCTTGGCTGGAGGGGCGGCTCTGCTCGCTGGCCAGCAGCGCTGGCTCCATGCCTGCCAGCCGACTCCTGGTGACTGCAGGTGACAGAGGTCTGCTGTGTGCCGAGCTGACAAGCTCCTGGGGACACACAGAAACAGTAGTTTCATTACCAAGTGGCCTCCGCTTGAGAGAGAGAGAGAGAGAGAGAGAGAGAAAGATGTGTGTGACTGAGAGAGAGAGAGAGAGTTGTGTGACTGGGGGAGAGAGAGAGAGAGAGTTGTGTAACTGGGATAGTGAGAGAGAGAGAGTGAGTGAGGCTGCAGGTATGAGAGGGAGAGAGAGCAGGAAAAGGATGAGGATCAGAGTGAAAGAGGGGATGGAGAGAAAGAGTCCCAGAGGTTCAGCGGAGAAAGACGTGAAAAAAGAGCAGTGTTCATCACTCATCTGTTTTGGAGTCAACACCGGTGATGTCAGAGGCAGCCATGCCAGCCTCACACAAACTATACTGTACTAGCAATTTCTGTGTAAAAGACCTTATTTGTTTGAAAAAATGGGAAAAAATATGCAGCAGGCATTTTTTTCCCATGCCCAGAACACTACCTCCCACAGAGAAACCAAAATAACAGTTTTTCAAAATAGGCTACTCAACAAACAACCTGTCAAAGCATTTCAAACTGCAGTGAAAAGCAAGTGCAAAACATTTGAAAAAATCACAGAAATTATGCTCACCGCCCCAAAAAATAATGTAAAAAATTTGATTTGTGAAACACATAACACAGTTAGTAGCACAAAAATATAAATGTCGGGTAAGCAGAAGACGGCAAGTCAGTTGACAGTCTATCGTTGATTTATGACGTGCGAATAGGTTGAGAGTCTGACAGTTGGGGAATGGGTGGGCAGACACAGTGCCCTGTGTTACAGGTGGAGTCAGGGCTGCCACCCCTTTCCCCCAACCCTTCCCACTCTCCAGGCAAGCTTGGCAATGCTCAACGTTTGCTATATTTCAACCAGGTCTTGACTTAATGGTTAATGGACTTAAAGGAAAATGGACTTAATGGTAAATACACTTGGTACTTTTTAATCTAGGATCTCTTTTTGGATGGCGAGCAGTGTTGGGAACGTTACTTTAAAAAAGTAATTAGTTATAGTTACTCACTACTTGTTCCAAAAAGTAACTGAGTTAGTAACTGAATTACTCTATGATAAGAGTAACTCGTTACCAGGGAAAGTAACTATTTGCGTTACTGTTAAAAAAAAGTTGCTATATGTCAAAGAATTTGGATTTTTTGAGCAGTTTTGAAAAGCCAGTTGAAATTAGTAGAACAGACAGGTGTTTGTAGGCTACATAACTTTCGATATTTATTAGATAGATAGATAGATAGATAGATAGATACTTTATTGATCCCCAAGGGGAAATTGTACATCGACAGACCTACGGTTGACTTCAGCCTGTGTCATAGGTTTTTGTTGTGAGGCAGAAATATCTAGCTTTTGCTGCTTGGAGGACATTGCTCCGAGTCCTTCTTTGCTAGTGGATGGCGAGCTATCATCTCTGGTGGAGGGGGGCTATCGGTGTTTTTGGCGTGTGTGAGATGCCTCATTAAATTAGAGTTGCTTACAACGGATGTCGACAAAGTCTTCGCTCCTGGACATAATGTACACATTACATGCACGTTCTTGCCTTTGACCACGATGAATTTGAAGTAGTGCTTATATCTCCACCTTGAAAATGCCAACTTTTCATCGGATTGCTCCTGACCTCTGCTGTTTCATCGAATCTCTACTTTAGCTGTTGCGTGTGTGTGGCGCGTGTGCTGGCAAGTGTGTAAAAACACTGGCTCTGATTGGCTATCATGAAACATGACTCTGCCTTAGCCAATCCTAATCGCTTACGTCGTTATTAACCCACCTCCTCACTAGCTGTGAGCCAGGGGTGCGTTCGGATTACACAGTTTAATCAATCAATGCAAAGTAAGTAACGCACCGCATTTAACGTCCAGTAACGTTAACGGCGTTGTAACGTTGTAAAAAGTAATTAATTAGATTACTCCGTTATTGACAAATTAACGCCGTTAGTAACGCCGTTATACTTAAACGCCGTTACTCCCAACACTGATGGCGAGTATACATTTTCAATTGGGATGAATATGATGTCAAGCGGTGCAGTTTTGAGTAAGACTAGAAAATGCATTTACAGTGAAATAGACCTAACTGAGGCTTAGAGACAGTGCTGCTGCATCAAAGTATATCGCTCTTGTAAGCCACTTACTAGGCACAAAATATCATTACATGTCTATCCTACTATGGAGAGGGTCCCTTCAGACAAACCATAGGGCCCTATTTTGCTGATCTTAAATGCATGGTCACTGGCGAATAGCTTAAATACATTTAGGAGTTTGTCCAGTCCACATTCGGGGTGGTTTTGTTATCAAACGTTGGACACTTGGAGCAAAAAGGTTCTTATGTTTCTGAGAGGAAATGGCATTAATCCAGAGATGGAAATGATCTTAGTAACTACCAGTCTTTGCTATCATCCTTTTCATCCACTGTTACACTTGCAAAAAAGGCATTCTATCAAAGCAAGATTGAGAGTGCAACTGACAGTAGAAAACTTTTTTCCACTTTCAAATCTCTTCTCAATCCTCCACCTCCACCATCAACTAGTTCACTGTCAGCAGATGACTTTGCAACATTTTTCACTGAAAAAGTTGCTGAAATAAGTGCTCAATTTGATGAACCTATAAGGAGGGCTTTGCCTTGTGTTAGTATGACAGCATCATTGGACTCTTTTTCTCCTCTTGATGAGAAAGAAGTCTCTCAATTGCTTCAGCGAAGTCGTCCAACAACATGCCCATTGGATCCTGTCCTGTCCACTCTTCTACAGTCTATCGCACCCGCTGTTCTACCAGCAGTCACACATGTATTTAATGCTTCACTCAGTTCTGGAATAGTTCCTTATTCTTTTAAACAGGCTAGGGTTACACCTCTGCTAAAGAAAAGTACACTTAATCCAACTGAGGTGAAGAACTACAGACCTGTCTCCCTTCTTCCTTTCTTGTCAAAGGTTTTGGAGAAAGTGGTCTTCAAGCAAGTATGTGACTTTCTTTATCAGAATAATCTACTAGACCCTAAGCAGTCTGGTTTCAAGAGTGGTCATTCTACTGAAACTGCTCTTCTGTCTGTGACTGAAGCATTGAGAGTAGCTAAGTCCTCTGCTCAGTCATCAGTATTAATTCTACTAGATTTATCTGCAGCCTTTGACACTGTTAACCATGACATTCTCCTTTCTATACTTTCTGAACTGGGAATTTCTGGAAAAGCTCTTGACTGGTTTGAATCTTACCTTAAAGGGCGTTCTTTCAACGTGTCTTGGCAGGGAAAGGTATCTAAGTCTCATGACCTCACCACAGGTGTGCCTCAGGGATCAGTATTAGGACCCTTGCTTTTCTCTATTTACACCACTTCCTAAGGTGAGACCATTCGCTTCCATGGATTTGACTATCACTGTTATGCAGACGACACTCAACTTTACCTGTCTTTCCCACCTGATGACTCTAGCGTTTCCCACCGAATTTCTGCATGTCTTAAGGATATTTCAGCCTTGATGAAAGATCGGCACCTTCAGCTTAATCTCTCAAAAACTGAGTTTTTGGTGTTTCCAGCTAAAACAGCTATTCCCCAACAGATTAACACCCAGCTTGACTCAACTTCACTGACCCCAGCTAGATCGGCACATAACTTGGGCGTTGCAATTGATGACCGACTTCTCTGAGCATGTAGCTTCTATTGCAAAATCATGTCGGTTTATGCTTTACAACATTAGGAAGATCAGACCTTATCTGACACAAGATTCCACACAACTTCTTGTTCAAACCATGGTCATCTCCATGCTGGACTATTGTAATTCACTATTAGCTGGTTTACCCGCTTGTGTATAAGATCATTACAGTTGATTCAGAATGCTGGAGCACCCCTGGTCTTCAATCAGCCAAAGAGGACACATGTAACTCCTCTCCTAGTTACTCTCCATTGGCTCCCTATAGTAGCCAGAATTAAATTTAAATCTCTCACTTTGGCCTATAGGACACTGACTGAATCTGCTCCTAGTTATTTTAATTCAATAATCAAGGCATACATCCCCAACCGCCCACTGCGGTCTTCTGATGAGCGTCTGTTATGTCGACCAGTCATAAACACTAGGTCTAATTCAAGACTCTTTTCCTCAGTGGTTCCATGCTGGTGGAATGAGTTGCCCAGTGCTCTCCGTTCCTGTGGTAGTTTTGGGTCGTTTAAGAGAAGTGTCGTTTTGGGTCGTTTAAAGACATTCCTGTTCAACATGCACTTAGTTCTTTTAGCGCTTCTTATGCGTTATGGTTAGTATAATATTGTTTTATTTCCATTAGGCTGTTGATTAATTTGACATTATTATTTATTATTGATATTCTCCTTAATATAGTCGCACCATGTCATTTTGTTTTTTATATTATTGATTGAATGGACATTATTGTTTATTATTGCTTTTCCCCTCATTTTCATTGCTTATTTTATTAAGCTATTTATTGAATTGACATTGTTGTTTATTATTGCTATTCTCCTTATTATAGTTTGACAACCTTTAAACCAATGAAAATGACATCTGTCATTCCCAAACAGTAAGCAGCGGTGTTTTTTTAGTCAGCGGCGCATTTGAAGGAATCTGCTTGCACACAAGACCGTATGGAACAGGTATTCCTCTAAACCATGCTTTACTAAAACCTAATAGAGTATAGCCTACACGCATCTGCACTCATCTATTATTTGAACTCAGTCAACGGCAAAACAGTTATACACAGTTAATTACTTTCACTATTGACTGACAATGGGTTACCATAGAAAACATAGCCTGAAAAAAGCAACACTTACCCCAATAATGTTCGAATGACTGAATAAAAAAACTAAGGTAATTTATCCTGCAGAGGAGTTGCTGTTTACATCTCGTGACTTTCGCTATAGACCAGGGTTTTCTTGGTCAGTGGCTTAAAGGAGCAATTTACTTTAACAAGGCGACATCGCCTCCAAGCATCTTTTCTTATTCAAGACTGTGTAGAATGACGTTGTTTTCGTCCCAAATGAAATTCTAACTTGTCCAAAAATACACCCTAGGTTGAAAAATACCCAACTTACATTTTAACAGCATCAGTCGTGAAGGTATTTGTAATCATTTAAACTATTTTCACACTCTTTGTGCCCCATTTTGTTTTGTTTGTATGCACCACAGGCTCTTGCACTTCATGTGAGTGTGTGTATTCGATAGTTTTTTTCTAGGTGGTGGTGGGGTGTATACATAATTTGTCTGTCAAAACGTCTTGTTTGGAGCATGTGTATTGAATCCAAATTCACTATCACAATCTTTGATCAGTACTCTGGCAAGTACTGTGCTCTGATCAGAGTCTCTGCAGTCCAGTGCCATTTCTCACGATGCTTAACAATGAACCTCATTAAATGAAGACATCTTAAATGGTAACTAACTCTTAAGTTAGTGTTTTTGTTGTCCAATGGTTCACATCTGTTATTACACAAATAGAGTCCTCTTAAAACAGAATCAACATTTTGAGTGTGGCTAAATTACCTCAGTTAAGACTGCAAGAGCATTTCACATGTTTTACTGTTTGCACAGTTTTCCATTGTAATTATTCAGGATGGTGGTTGTTGTAGGTTGGGGAGTAAAAGTTGTGTGAGAGACTGGCATGTTGAATTGCAGTTGCCTGCAACAACACCTAGAACATGAAATATTTATCTCGCTTGTAAAGTCACAGTTTAACAAGTTTGTTTTGACACTTCAGTTTTGTCCATGAAACGCATTACGAGTCAACAATGGAGTCTAGGGCCATCTAGCACATAGATTGATAGGGATCTATTAAAAGTATCCACCATACTTACTACAGAAAGGAAACATTAGCAGGTTGAAACTAAACAGGGCTGTTAATTGATGCTGTAAAATATAACCTCCAGACTTATGAGCTGTAAAATTGCTTGCCGCCTTTGATTGATGTACAAGTGTGCCATCCCTAACGGGACCACCTTTCAGATATGCAGCTTGGCAGTATTTCACTTGACCATAAGAAAATATGTGTGTAAGGGAGAAAGGACCATTGACTAAACCACACCAAATAAAACACCTAACCCAAGTGCCAGAATAAACTGAATAACAGCCCATTTTCATGCCTGTGTTTGCTCGGCTTAGCAATATGGACTCAATTAGTGCAGAGTGTGAACATGGTAATGACGGAGATAAAGAGTGTGAGGAGGCCGGCATCGGAAGTGTGCCGAGTGGGAATCGAAGGCCTTTAGAGACACAGGCATTTATGGGGCACCTCAGACCATTTCCATCATGACTGATATTTATCTGGGCTACTTAAAGCAACATTGTGGCTAGACTGTTCTCTTGGGTTGCCAACTGATGGATATCTGAGAATGACTAGACTGGGGTCTAGAGTAGACCATTAGTCTGACTATTATCTGAATTCTGGCAGACAGCTTATATGAGATGTTGGAAGTTCAGGTGAATTGTGGAGATGAAAAAGTGGAGACAAATGTCTTCAAGCACACACACATACACATGATTTTGCTCTCTCTTTTTCTCCTTTTCTCTCACTCACTCACATTCTCTCTCACACACACACACACACACACACACACACATGTTATGTTGTTTTAGGTTGCCTGCACCTTGACTTGTGTGTAAGGTCTCTTCCAAGTGAATGATCTGGAATATTTCATTAAATGAAAAATAAAGAGAAAGGATGGAATTACTTGCTTATTGTTTCCTCATTTTGAGCTTATATCCTTAAGCAAAGGAGAAATGCCAGAAGACATTGTGCAAAATCTGTTACTGTTATTTAAAAAAAAATTTTTTTATCAGTGCTAAAATCTACACTACATTTTATTAGTGCTAATGCCTGATAAAAATGCATATTGAAGATATAAATATGTCTAGAAGATGTATACATACATACATATATGCTATATGCACATATTTAACAATTTCCAGACTTTTCACCATCACCTGATAAACTAAATGAGTTGAACAGGGAGTGTGGAGTGTGAATTACCTCATTCAAACAGAAACAGAGATGCATTTATCTGAGTGAGCAGTTTATGGCTGATGTTGCCTCTGGCAAGTTCTTCCATTAAATTACGCATAGAGAATGACCCCCCCCCCCCCCCCCACCACCACCACAGCAGTTGACAGTGGGGAGGTGAACAAATTATGCTTTCCATTGCAACGTCTTAGTACACCAGGAGTCTATACCAGCTATTATGCCACATGTATTCTATGGAAAGCTTATAGCACATTTGATGAACCCTCTACAATACAGTGGTAAATGCATTTAAAAAATAACCGCGCTTAGAATGAACGCACAAATAGCGTGTTGTTCAGTGGTGTTGCAATTAAAACAACTCCAGTGCAGCTAGTGGCTCTTGTATAGTAGGCTATGCAGTAGTAGAGGAATGTTTGGAGACGCAATGTTATGTAGGCTACCGACAGATGGCGGCCAAGAGACCGTTCACCTCCCACCAATTCCCTCTCCCTCTACCCCACCCCAACCCCGCCTTTCCGACGAAGGAGGTGTCGGGGATCTCCTTCAGCAAGCCCACTCTCTTAATGGGTTTATGTATTACATCACAGCCCGTGAGGATATATCAGACGAGGCGAGTTACCCTCATCTTGTCAACCAAAAGAAAAGGGGAGAAACATGCAGATTCTTCGCGTGAGGTGCTTAAATTCGCGAAGGAACCCCCTGAAGCTGATAGTGACCACGAGCGCGCTGGAGGAGGCTCAGCTCAGGGAAAGTTGCTGATGCTGTCACTCTCTGAAAGAAGTGAAGCGCTCGAGTTTGTCCCCTTTCCTTCGGCGAAAATCCAAACGTACTACTGTGGACGAACTAGCCAGACTGTCAGACATAGGCTTACTGCTCAGCTTCACTACCAGTCACCGGTTGCTATGGAGAAAGCAGCTGCCTGACTCAAAAAGTGGATTTACTTCGGAATCTTGGGGAGAGCGTGCACATCGCAACAATTCCAAACGGAGGAAAAATACCTTTATCCTTCATAAGCCCAGATTTTTGAATCACGACCAAGACTCAAATAGACATGGATCAAACACATTATTGTGTTGCAATGTATTTGTTGGTGTTCTC
Source organism: Alosa pseudoharengus (assembly GCF_046254945.1). Lineage (NCBI taxonomy): Eukaryota > Metazoa > Chordata > Actinopteri > Clupeiformes > Clupeidae > Alosa > Alosa pseudoharengus. Next base: position 22,769,706 of record NW_027468774.1, on the reverse strand, counting down.
TTTTGGTGTGCGGATAGAAGAGGGTGTATGTCAGCATTACTACCTCCTTCGTCCCATCCCAAGTGACAGTTTGCCACTTGTGGATCTAAAGGAGGACCCAGACCCCGTCTTCGATCCTAAAGAAAGGGACCTTAATGAAACTGAACTGAAAAGTGTACTTGGGGATTTTGACAGCCGTTTCATGTCCATCACACCACCCCAGGACAGATACACGGGGAATGATGAGCTGGATGACTTGGAGCTCCAGCACACTCCCACTGGTGCCATGCCTAGGGACATCAAGGCTATGGATTTTGACATTCAGTTTGGCAAGAAACGCAAACCCAGCAAAAAGCTGAGACGGAGGCTGCAGTTGTGGCTTTGGTCGTACTCTCACTGTCCAGTTGTTTACACATGGAACGACCTCGGGAACCGATTTTGGCCCAGATATGTACGGGTGGGAAGTTGCTACAGTAAGCGCTCTTGTTCTGTCCCAGAGGGAATGGTCTGCAAACCCGCCAAATCTACTCATATCACAATATTGAGATGGAGATGTCTTCAGAGGAAAGGTGGACTGAAATGTGCGTGGATACCAGTTCAGTATCCAATTATCACCGAATGCAAGTGTTCTTGCGCGAACTGAAAGTACGACAAAATTGTGCCCGATATAAGTTATAATTACATTGTAATTTTGTATGCACTACCAAGTGTAGGAGGAATGTATTTTTTGTATATGTGGTGCCATGTAATGATATAGCTTCTTGTAAAAAGACAGTATTATGTGTAACCAGAGTCTACTGTATTTGTGGAAAATATTGGTTATAACTTTTGTATTTATATTGAAGCTAATGGCGCATTGCTGTCAAAGAGCCGTTTTCCATTCTTTGGAAGATGTGGATCTATCGACCTCAAACTAAATATTGGTTATAAAAGTTTTGTAGGACAGTTGCGTTCAAATGGTACATTTCAATGATTTATCATGTAAATTAAGAGTAACTGCTATTTATTCTTTATATTCATATAATAAAACGTCTGTAAAATAAAACCACTGAAACGAACATATTGGTGCATTTTGCCATTTCCATTTGCCTTGAAGGCCATGCTTGCTAATCACATCAATTTTGACATTATTTTTACAACAGGCTATGCCTGTTTGCAGAAATGTGAACTGAAGACACAATATCATAGATCTCTGAGAACTAGCGATCTGCAGTAGATTAATAGTATTATACGCATCACGTAGTCCGGACAATTCCTCACATTCATGGCTTTGGGTCATTGCCTATTTGTTCATTGGTCATTTAGTGTTAAAACCCTGGTGTTACCAGGAGCGAAAACTGTTGGGGAAGGGGTGAAAAATAAGTCCTGTTAAACAAGAGTAAATCAGTACCTTTATCACAAACAAGGGTTGCCATCAGTAACATGAGCTGAATGTCAGCCACTAATGGGAGTATATAAGATGCATGGATGCTGATGATATTTCAGCATCTTGTCATGCATATATCTTCCTTTGATTTATGTTTATAAAGTTACTATTTACTGCAAAATAGTCAAGCCCAGTGGGATATATCAGTCTATTGTCTCCATAAGCTGACATTCCACCACGTTGTCAGTGTATTGAACTTTATTCTCCATGCATGGCTTCTTTTTTGTGCAATCCACTGACCCCATCAGTGAAGGTGAAACTGTCATTAGACCCTCAGTAAGACCGTTACGACCACAACCACCACAACACTAACTGTACAAATGTAAGTGCTGATAAAGTGGAGCTCATTGATCTGCTGCTGACAGTTCCCAGAGAGCGTCTTTCATCTCCAACACCCCTGTTCCCATTTGCGGCACAGCAGGGTGGCCGTCTGCTGGTGGGATTGGAGCGCAGTGCTGTTGGAATAAGCACACTCATAAAGGCCTAGGGAAATTGCAGGGCTGTTTGCTGCATCACACTAACCCATATCTAAACAGATGCTGATGATAAGTTATTTATGGCTGTTCATGCTCTTCCTTGTCAAAGTGAGAATCTAGTTTGCCCATCTAACTGATAATAGGAGCGGTGTCCCCTACTGAGGGGCTTGATGCAAGAACACTTACTTCAGCGAGTTGCTGGTGATAAAGAGATACAGCACATTCTGAATGAGCTGCAGTGAAATTCAAGGAATTGGCTGTTAATAGAGTGCTGATAAAATCTATTTGAAGCACATGTGTGTTGAATATAGACAGTTTTGGGGCGGTTTCAAGATGCTGGTCATGCTTTCTCATGTGCCACCACCACACACCCCTCCCTCATACACACACAAACACACACACACACACACACACACCGATAATGACAATGAGATGTGCCTGGCCCCCTTGAACAGCACCAGAGGCCTGTTTTGTTTTGGTTAGGAGTGGGGATTCGTAAACCAGTCTGTAGATGGGGTATAACTCACACTCACCATTCCACCTGAACCTCAAATCTCTTTTACGGCTGCCTGTCATACATGTATGTCCCTTTGTTTGCCTCTGTGTGTGCGGACATATATTTGCATGTGTGTGTGTGTGTCTGTGTGTGTGTGTGTGTGTGTGTTTAACACCATCTCATATGTGTTGAAGTGAACAGTTATTAATAGAGCCATCTAACAGACAGTATGTAGACGCATACATATAACCAGCAGTTATTGCTACATTGCACATGAATGATGTGGTTCCATCATGACTTTCCACAAGAGGTCCTCTTGGTTCTTGACTTGAGCCAGTCCAGCTTTTCCAGATGGTGCCTTCTTTGGTTGTGATATCAGGTTTTTAAGTGTCTGTACATCTAAGTGCTGTCAATTAATGCATCTTTCCCAGATCCTTTGATTATGTGTTCCCCTTAGAGGGTATTTGAGTGAGGGCATTTTGGCTTTAGTAAAGAACAAACAGTCATCCAATCTATAGTGTTGTTTATCTCTAGCCCTGATTGATGGATGATTTGCATGCAAGGGAATCATTGCTGCAATTTTGTATCCTTTCCCTTTTTACCAGTTTGTGAAACTACACTACCATATCTTTCCCAAATGTCTGGAATTTTATTTTGATGTGGATACATTCTTATCTCCATGTCACCACTTTTTAGTTTCATAGTTTTCACCCCCCCCCCCCCCCTGTATTCTCACCATCATATCTTTTTCTTTTCCTCTTTGGTGTCTCAGAGCAGTTGGAAAGTGCTGACGCTGGTCAGATGATTTGTGTGTGGAGTAATAGGCGCTGACAGAGTGCCTGGTGCCTGCTAATACCAGCTGTGGACTTGGTGATGCAGAGCCACTAATGCCCGTCACCCCCTGAGAACGGGGTTTTAGTGCTCCCTCTCGCTCCCTGTATGGTGTTCTCTATAAAAGAGAGAGGGAGAGAAAGAGAGGGAGAAGGAAAAAAGATCCCAGTCTCCAACAGTATGGGGCTTCCCTCCAGTAGAATGTGTTTAGCCATGAGTGCGTCTCGCCAAATTGATGACCATTCACCCTCCGCAGTGCTGTTTTTATTATGGTGAACTCTCTTTGAGTGCATTAGGCATTTTTTGTAGCAGAATAATATTTTTGGTTGATTAAATTGCCCTGAAGGCATAGGCAATTTCTCTGATCAAAAGGAAGCCTTTAGACTATTATGCCAACTATAACAAAAGGAGTCAGATCAGTAAAAACATAAAGGCTAACTGAATAGGATGGAATGAGAAGGGGAAATGTGGAATGGCTTATTAGAAAAATATTTCTGGTTCGTCTGGTGAATTTAGCAGCAAATTGAAATTGTTAGAAAAGGGCTTAGTCAATGTAATGATGGCTAGAATGATTTGCAATCAACTTAAACAGAGTTTAACATAATGAGGAAATGTTGCTCACTTTTATTTTGCTGGAATCTTCTAAAATATAGTATTTGTTTATTTATTTATTCATTGATTTGTCAGGAAGTGAGAGTGGCCCTATAGTCCTGCCATCCAGGGTTCAATGTGCAATGATCACTGCAGTTCTGCAAATGTATTTTACATTGCCACAAAGTTCAAAGCTTTGTTGATCTAGATGATAACCTTCTTCTGGTGGACATGAAAGGAATGTTATTGCCTTGATTTATACACATAGCTTGCTTATTATTCTGCTATAATGAAGAATTTCGATTGAAGCCAAGGTTTTTTTTTTCATGCATATCCACTGATCGTTGCAGGGATATCAAAGACACTGAGATACAATGGATTTCATCAACCAAAATTGTCACATTGTTATTGTGGAGTGCTTGTTGCTATAATTTTAGTCTTTCATGTGAATGTCTTGCAAATGCTTTTAATGACCAAATGGTTATTCACAAATTTAATAGACCTTATCAGTTGACCAAGCCAAAATTACTTTCTTGAAAACTGGGTTAGTGTACATTGAGAGAAAGAGTACAGTTTAAATCATTACTCTGGTGTTGCCTCTTTCAGGCAGAGGCGCTTAAACCTGGCTAAAGGAGAGCGTACGTGAATGTCTTACTCCTCCTTTTCAGATTTGAGCTGTTTTTCAAAATCACATCTTTGCCTAAAGCTGTCGACTCCATTAGAATAGTACTTTGAGGCTATTGAGTTGTTGGAACAGGGGACTGGAAACATATGATTCTCATTCTGAGGATAAAAGGCATGCACAAGGTTTTTTTTTTGGTTAGTGTAGAGAAGACTGGATTGGTTGAGTGGTGCATTTGTGTCATGTTCTTTTGTCATCCATATGGTATTGTTTAATGCTCCGTGAGTGTGGATGCATTATGCTGAAATTGAAACTTCATGACATGTCATTGTTATAAACTTATAAATATTTTATTCTGCCTGAAGCTGGAGTTCTTGAATGTGCCCAATTGGTTCAGACATGTCTCCATTCCTTCCACACTCAACATGCAAGTAACAAGGAAAAAATCATGACCCCCCAAATGTTGATTTGTCTTTACCACCAAATCAAACATTTGTACCATCTAATGGAAATTGCTGGTTGGTGAAGTCTTTACAGACCTGTGTGTGACCTTTGAAATTTGATTTTGCTGTACAGGTCTGTCTGTTAGAGGTAGAGCTAGAGGTAGAGAAATAGAGACATTGCAGACCGTTGCTCGCACCCATCTGTCAATATGCTGAAATATTGAGGTCTTGTAATGGCTGCCGGGATCACAGCTGACCAGCTGAAACTGTAGTCAAAGGTTTTAGAAATGATCCTTTACACTGCACAGACAGGTGTACACGACAGCCTTCCACAGTCCTCTGTGCTTCCATTGTATCCTTATCTATGGCTACTGCAGAGGCAGCAAGGCATTTTCATTTCAAACATGAATCTATAATATAGCCCACTGTTTCTTTTAAAGCACCTCAAATAAAAGTATTGGCCATATATTTTCCACAGAGTCGAGCAAAACAGAGCTTTCAGTATAGTATACAGAAAATCAAATAATTTTAATAAGCTGACCCACTCCTTCAGATACTTTATTTGTATGTAAATGTAGATACCTGGTTTCAGGCCTTGTATGCCCTCCTCTCCCACATGTCAGATAATTGAAGGCCTTTTGATATATCCGTCCTTGGTACCAGACCCCTGGTTGTGTCACGGTGCTCAAACGAGAGACACGGACAGGTTGCTGTTACTTTTGAACATTTTCTGAAAATGTGCGTTTGATGGTTGTGTGGGTGGGGAATTATGTTGTGGTTTGATATAAGGAGTCTTTATCTACCCTGTTTACCTGGTATGCAAGGTCAGTGAGGTTTTGATGTACAAGGATGTGAAGGCCAAGTTTCAATGAAACCTCTACCTGCTAGGTCGTAGAAAGATCAGACACAACACATCATTCAGACGTAAGTAAGCAAGGTGCTAACAGCATGAAAGTCATAGGTTTGTCTGACCCAGATGGAATTTGTATTTTACAGTTATTTTAAGTTAGACATATATAAATTGATGTATGGATATTCAATTTATCACATTATCACAGTTAACAAATTTGACTTTATCCTTAATCAATGTGAAATGTCCACTCTGGAGTAGAATTTTTGAAATGATTTGTTGTTATTTTTTAAAAGATTAGATTTTTTAGTTGTATTTCAAATTCCCTTCCTTTCAAGTTACCTTGGGAAAGAGAAAGAGGTGTAGTTGGAGACGGCGTGCTTGTTATGCAAAATAAAGCACAACAGGCTCCACTTTGCACCCAGCCCAAGAATCCACTGCAATTAACTCTTCAGCATGGCATGTAAATATGAACATTTGAGGCTTCCTGGGCAGGCAGGGCACTCACTCGCACCCACACACTCACACTTAGACACTCTCTCTCTCTCACACACACACACACACACACACACACACACATGCTACTCTTCCATACTGTTCATGTTTTTCTCACACATTTGCGCATTGCTTTTTTCCAGAATATGCAAGCATGCCTATATACACAACCACACTCACTTACTCTCCCCTCTTCTCTTTCTCTCTCTCTCTCTCTTTCTCTCTCTCTCACACACACACACACACACACACACACACACACACACACACACACACACACACACACTGATCCTGGGCCTTTGTTCTCCTGGGGCCTTTGGTTGGCCGCCACGCCGCTTCAGTTGGCGGCACCTCACTATAATTTTCTCACAATGGCTGGCGTGTGAGCCGTCCATCATTCCTCTCCCGTGTCTCTGCACACCACCCCCAACCCCTCTGGCACCGCCTGAGCTCAGCACTCGCTGCCCAGTGCAGTTGTGCCAGGGCCTTTCGCAGAAAGCTCTGGTTCCACCATTCCCAATCCCTCATTAAGAAGCCAGCCGGCACCCCAAGGGTTTATTTATCGATCTGTTTTCCCGAGCCCGCCAGGTTTTTATTTAGCTCTCTGACACCGGCTTTCATGAAAAGCCTCCACTGGCTTTGATTGGTCAGAAAAAAAGTATGGGGGATTGTTATAGACTCGCTGGAGACGGTTACCATTATGTCTGGCATTAACAGGGTGTTTTCTACGTAGGAACAAAGCTACTGAAATAGAGAAGACTGAAATAGGTGCGAGTGTTTTTTTAATGACCAAGATTAAAAAATAATCTTCAGATTATCTCTGTAGGGTGATGGATTGCATAGACTTCCTCTGAGAACAGAACTATGCAAAAAAATCCTCTTTGATTATTTTAAATTATTTTTTACCCCTTATATCTCTGATGCATCATCAATAAGAATGAGGACAACACGTCAGTGACCAAACTGTGTTTCAGTGTGATTGTCCAGTTGTAATGCTGTAGGTCTCATCTTTCAGTCTCTTGACAGCCTCCATTTCATTTTTGACAATCACAGTTGTTGAGTATCTGTTGACCATCGATTTACAGAGGGTGTAGTTTGGCGATTGGTTGGTCAGACCTGAAGAAATTCCCACATATTTGGGTTCAGGTGTTGTCTAGAAGAAACATGACTTAGAGTTCAATACCTAGGGCCGTTACGTCCCATTTTAAAAAAACATTCAATCAATTCAACACATATATTCCCTTGTTTGGTTATGATGATTCATCCTTTGATCCTCACAAACCAGTTAGAACAGTGAAATTATCCCATCTATAGTTGCCTGAGAAAATGAGTTTCACTGTGCAGAAATAAGAAATGTATAGATTACAATTCTGTATCGCTATGTGAGCATATCGTGGATATAGGAGATTGGTGTAACAAGAGAAACAGACCAGGGACCTTATTAGAGATGTATCACCTGAGAGCCCTCCTGCCCCAATATCCAGCACTCCCATCTCCTCCTCTTCAAGGAGCCTCCACCACAGTCTAATCCACTGTGAAGTGTTTAAGACACAGTAGCGCAGCCTCGCTGAGATGGATGGGAAATCCAGGCCGGCTTCTCTCCACCAGACAGACGTCTCTCAGTGCTCTCAGCCGTAATAAAAGAGTCTCAGATTTAAACTCACCCGCCATTTGCCATGCTTCAGACCATTTTTTATAGCATTTCGCAGTTGTGATGGCATTTCAAGTTTTTCTCATATATATAGTTTCAGCACTTGGGGGGGGGGGCTGGGTTTTCTGTCTCTTTCCTTGAGTGGGGATACGCTGTATTTCTCAGCCTGACTTGCCTATAATAGGGTGGCTGTAATGCTAGCCATTTTAATTAGTTATATTTGCTGGAGGCGCCTATGTGAGTTAACCTTGGGGCGAGTGCTTATTTTGATGGGTTCTTCCCAAGATTAGGGGATATGTGCCACCTAGTGGCCTGGGCTTGTGCAGATGTTTCTAACAGCTGTATCAAAGCTTAGTAATGTATGTATGTTCTCAGATTGCCCATTCATTTCTGTCTCAAAGGATTGTAATCAGTCTAAAAGCTATAAATTGCTTAGAATGTCTTTAGGTTGATGAGTACTCCATAAGTTCTATAAGGTTTATGCTTGATGTTGAATGATGAAAGCAGAATTATCAGAGCCCTGGCTGTCAGCAGAAAAAAGCTACAGCATGTAGCCTTCTTTGGATGTTTGGTAGCCTGAAAGTGCTGTTCTTTGTTCTGTGTGATGTGTTTGAGCCATTTCCCCTCTCTGAGGTGCCCTTGTTTGGGCTCTCTCTGGGGGTACATTCATGAGATGTTTTGCGAGCAGCTTTAGCACATACCTCACCCTTCTTAACAATGTCTGATTGCAGCCCTAATCATTGGTCCAGGATGTAAGGATGCAAGCCTTGATGTGTCACCATCTCTCACTGGTCCATCAGGACATCATGTTTTTCTCTAGTTGTGTTTTTGCTAGTATTTTTAAGTAACTCACATGTGGTGTTTTTTACTTGTATCACTCTTTTACTCTGTGTCGGCAAGGGTGTTGGCACGATGAATTTGATCTCAGGGCATCAATGGCATCAAATGTTTGAAGCAGTGATGGACATGATGAACAGAGTGTCCACCCTGGACCCTAAAATGTTAGAAGCAATTTCCACATGTTCCCTTATAGGAATGATTATTTACTGTATGTGCCTCTGTGTTGTTAAGACCTGACCAACATGTCTAAACAGATTAGATTCCACCACTTATCAGCAGAGTCTTTAAACTAGTGGCAAAGCTATCTAATGAGATGATGAGAGAAGCATCTCCATTGGCATTCACCTCATTGTTTGTGCATATTGAGGGAACACAGTTTTAACCTAGACCTGGTGTATCCTCCAGACATTGTGATGTGTGGCGACGTAAATTTCATTTTAATAGCTAGGTACCAAGGGGGCTGTTAATGTTGGTTTTCACAGAGGACACACCACAGAGCACCTTTTAAAGAGCCAGGGCCAGTAATAAAAGTGGGTTAGTCCATGACACTCCTGTAAACGTAATCTCCAAAGTGTTAATTACAAGTTGGCGCCTCTGTGGAGCGAGGGTTCTGAATCTGCTGAGCAGTCCGTCGGCGTCTGCACTGCCTCCTTCTCCCCCAAACGGCTCCACTCGAGCCATGGTGACAGCCTTGGAAACGAGATTTTCTCCTATTGAGGTTCCTGTTTGACTGATCGGCTTGAAGCAAATTAAGACCAAAGGGGTTTTTTTTCTTCCCCCCTCATGGCCACCACCCTCTGTTTGCTTTACCTATTTCCCTTTTCTCTGAAGTACTGGAACCAATAGCTTTCTGTTAATCACCAGTCGCCTAGCAGCATACTGACCGACCAGGCTTTGCAAACACAACCCCCTCAATACATGGCCTCCATTCCCGTACCCTCCTTTCACCAAATGTGAATTGGGACTGAAAGAATTTCAACACTATTATCTGCATTGCTATAATTATTTATCTGGCAGTGATGAGATCTTTAACAGTCTATTGTGGTTCCTAAATGCTCATTTGAGATTGCTATTTTCTGTCTTTCCTCTGTAGGTAAGTCCTTCATTGTTATGTCATATGGCATATTCATTATTTATCTAATCAACACCATCCAATGACTCCTTCAGTCAAGGCCTCCATGTCTCTTGACACTAGACATGGCTCCAGCATGGTGGCACAGACTCCATCCACCTTCTGTTCACCAGTACCAGCACCCCCCCCCCCCAAAAAAAAAAAAAGAAAAAGAAATGCACCACAAAAACAAAAACATGACAACACAAAGAAGCAATCTGTTGACCCCTCTTTCTGGACGTGTGTTATTGTGTTATTTCACCTAGTTCAGGCCTCTGAATGCTTGATAGATGGCTCCTTCGCAGGTCTCCCCATGGAGCAGGGGCAGCTCTATCTGCACATGAATCTACTGCTGTGAGACAGACACGCTTGTTTAGCCAGCACAAAGCCCAGTAAGCTGTTGTCTCTGAGAGAAAGCTGGCCGTCTCCAGAGCCACTGGAGGCTGCTGGGGCTGGAGCCAGAGTAATGACCTGTGAAATTCACCGATAGAGATGTCCTGTTGCACACAGGTCTGCCGGCACCGGGCCTCGGCCTGGGCCCTCCACTGATTTATCGGCGCGGCGCGAGGGTTTGGGGTGATTTTGTTTTTTTAATGCTGTCGGCTGCCCAAAGGGATCCACACATACAGAAAAGGATAAATAGGAAATTTTTTTTCAAAAGACAACCCTTTCCCCCCCCCCCAATTGGCAGGCACCTCTTTCAGTGTAGCCAACACTAGTGTTTCCTCTCATCCTAGCAAATATTGAAGAGGAGATGCATAATATGTTTTGGCTTATGTAAATGCCACCCCTTGGGTATGATTGCACAGACACTATCCACCAGTAAAGTAGCTCCTATCATGTCATACCATACCTTGGGTTTCATTTTGGGCAGATTTTTTTCCACAAATGGAATTTTGCATTTACTTATCCGCAGGCACTACAGAATTAACCTCAGGAGACAGCAACAAGCTGTTACTCTCTTTTGTTTAATAGCGGTCTGATTCCTGTTTGCTCTCCCTCTCTACTTAATTAGGACTGAGAGGTTAAGAGACGGGGTGGGAGGAGATGTTTGTAATGGGGCAAATCTGTAAGGCAAGCATGCACTCTGCCACCTTCTGTGTGAACTTTGATCCTGTCCTGTTGAACTTTGTCCATGAAGTCCATGCTCTGGTGGAATAAAAGAGGTTTTAAAATAGATAAGTTTGGGGAACCTAACCCCCCCCCCCCCTCTAAAATCTGAAAATTTAAAAAGGATAGTTATCGCAGAGGAATGTAAAACTAACTGAGCAAAAGAGAAGTACTGAAGATAGTAGGGGAGGGAGAGATTGGGACGCCCTCCATGGAGTCCCCATGGACTTGCATGACCAAACACTGTGGTTTGTAGATACAGCTGCAGCATCTGCATTGTGTCACCTCACCGCCTCAGGACCTGTCTGCTCTCCACAGGTGTGTCTCACCTAAACGAACAGACCCGCGCTGTAGTCAAACGCAGACATGGATTCAAATGTGTCCCTCTACAAGAGGAGGATGGAGGAGGGGGTAGAGGAATCAGTAAGGCTCCTAACTAAATTAAAACTCCACTAGGCATTCCAAACTTCATTTGATACATTTAAGCCACACAAGCACTTAGAATGATTCAGTTTCCCGGTCATTTAATTTATGTTCAGATGAAACACTGATGAGAATACGGTTTCATTTTTTATTTTTTTTTACTTTCACCTCAGGTGTGTGCATGTGAGGGAGAGAGAAAGAGAGAGAGAGAGAGAGGGAGTTCCATCTGGTGAAACGGAGTGGGCAGGAGGAAAAAGTGACAGATGTGGGGGCCAGTGCCAGTGTGAGAAGTGAGAGTTGGGACTGTCAGACATGTCGACTCCGGTGCGGTGATGGATGGCCAGTGAGGTAAGACGGATGACATCGTCTGTCTCAGCCGTGTTGTCATAGTGCAGGACTGCTGCTTGTCTTGCCTCTCAATATCAGAGGGCAAACTGAAGTTTGTTTACTCTGCCTCAGTGGAGTGATTTAGAAGCAGGCCATGGGAGATTGGAGGGTGAGGGGTGGGGGGTGGGTGTAGTGAATGTGGGGAAGGTATGCTTTGCTGTAAGGGTTGGATCGGATTTCTAAACAGCCCTTTGAAAATCTAGACCATCGTTAAAAGTCAGGGGGCTTTAAACACAACCAGGCCAGGATGTAATTCAGAGGTTTGAAAGAAAACAAAACAAAAACATAAACACAAATCCCCCCACCCACCCCCATATACACACACACGCGAACACACCATACAGAATACCTCATCCCCTTATTAAAATGCCCAGGACGTTTATCTTTCACAAAAGAGGAGGCCTCCTGAAAGAGTACTTATAGAATCATGCAATCACACAGTATCTCTCGAAACAATATTCTGGCATGGAAGCCGTCCTCACAAGACAAACCTGCCACCGTGTCTCCAAAACAACAGACATTTGGGCAGGGTGTTATTGCGATGCAAGATGGATTGCAGTCTGGCTTATTTTGCTGCAAGGGGGTTGAGAGAGAGAGAGAGAGAGAGAGACTTCGTATTTCCAGCACAGCTTAAAGGCAGGGGGTGGGAGAGGGGGGTGGGCTTAGACTGTGTCACACTGTTCACAGTGTTTATGCATACCAGGCCACTGTGAGTGCCTCTTTGTCGCTTAAGTGTTTACATGAATTTATTTTGGGAAAAATTCCACAGGATGGGGATGGGGATCTCTATAAATTATGGAATCGAGCGCTTTGTGTAATGATAACTTCTGTCAGTTAGTCATTCTTTGTGACAGTGTTTTTAAGAGTGTGTAAATATATGGGTGCTGAGAGAAAGGGGAGTCTGTGTTGAAAGGTGATGGCAGGAGGAGGTGGAGAAGTAGAGAACTGCAGGGACAGCAGGAGAATTCAGCTTTTGTCAGGGACAAAAAATGAGCGTGAGCTGACAGAAAAAATACCTGACAGTCTGGTTTTGGACAGACATTTAATCTGCAATTGTTCTGTCATGATGAATACTGTTGAAATAAACAAAAAAAAACAATACTGGTGCTTCATGAAATCAACAAACAAACAAACAAACAAACAAACCTGCCAACCAAAAAATTCTAAAGTGTCTGCACTGCAGAATCCCTCCAAAGAGCCAAAAATCCAGCCATCTAAACGATGGTCACTAAATCACTAGCGCAGACCCTTTGCTCAGATCCCTGTCGCCTGGCAGTGTGTGTCTGGATATGGTGATGGATGCTCCAGCAAGAGGCCTGGTCTTCTGGAAGCCCCTGAATTATGTCACCCCCCAGTCCTGAAAGACGACTCTCCGCCAGGGTCCCCCTGTGGCTGACCTCAGACATCCATATCTAAAGGGGAACGCAGAGAGAAGGAGACGACATGCTCCTTATCAGTCATGGCTGCAGGTCACCACGACTACATTTCACATGCCACCAACAGGTCAAGTATATCACTGGCCACTTAGGGTCAGAGGAAGGAGGCTCTAATATATGTGTGTGTGTGTGTGTGTGTGTGTGTGTGTGTGTGTGTGTGTTTACAATATGATGTATAAAAATGTCCATGAATGCTAATATTTTTAAATATGATAAATTACAACTCAATGATGAGAACTTTTGATGCTTAGGTATATAGTCATCTCAAAGGCCATTTTGACAGGCACTTGTGGCATCTTATAAAGTGGAACATGTAAATTTCCAAAACTCACATTTAATTGATTCCCCAGCTTAAATACTTATCTGTAGATGTCCAGGGAATAATAATAATAAAAACAATGACTTTATTTGAGCTTGGTAGAGGAACAACCTAAGATGTATGCACCTCACCTTTGAGAATCTTTTGCGGACTCGTGGTGATTATATCTATCTGATGACCTTGTGTTGTCCTTTTAAAGGAGTTTATGCAACAGAATGTCAACCATTTTATCTTGTTGTGTCAATGCACTCACTAACCTGATGTGCTGCCAATCACTGAAAGAAAAGCTCAGTCACAGGGATATGGGCTTTGCGTTCTTTAGAGTTATTGATGATTGTTCTTAGTTACGAATGATTAATGACACAAACACACAAACACACACACACACACACACACACACACACACACACACACACACACACACACTAAAGATGTTGACGTTAATAAAGTGATACACTGGGCTTTTTAAAATGTTATTTACTTACTAATATACAGTACTTCTGGTGTTCAGGCTGACACTCTTGGGATGTGGTGGAACCAGAGCTGTATACAGCGATGACTTTGGGTGGAGCAGTATGATGGTGACACCTGCTGGACACTAATAGATATTACAGCTTGGGGAATCTTGGAACATTTGCACATATGGCACAGGAAACAGAGAAAGCATAGTCTACATTTTTCAGGCAGTGTAAATGTTACCATCTGGAAATATTCTATTGAGTCTTTTGGAGAAATAAAAGGAGCTAATTCCCCTTAAATTGATACTAATGGACCATACATTTCCCTTGGGATTAACAAAGTATCTATCAGGAAAACAACACAGCACACTGTCAAGAGAGTGCTGTTTATTGATGTTTAATGTTTGATTATTGAGTTGAAGTAATTGATGATTAAATCTAAATGATTACGTAAAAAAGTAATTAATGTTTTAACAACACTAAACTCAATTCTTTACTAGAGTTGACCCTTGCCTAGTTAGGATGTGTGCATTGTTGACATGATGGCTCAATGTCAGAAATGCACAGAGCAGGATAGCTCTGTGGGGAAAAAAACAGTCTTGCAAATAATATTTATAAAGACAGGTATAGTACTGAACTAAAGTGACACCTGAACCGACACCTACAACAACAAAAAAGAGAGAAAAAAATAAATTACATGCCCAAAAAACATCAGCCCTCGTATAAGTGTGACTAGATATTGCCACCCACTTCCTTATTGAATAGTCACTCTCATCAGCAAGGTTGTGTACATCAGTCTCTTTTATTACTCTGATTTTATTAGAACATGCCACATGATCCTTTTGGGGTGACAGGAATGCTGAAGTATGTCACATTATGTACTGGCACTTTTATTCAAATATAGCTTTGTCAGATCCCGTATGTTTGTCAACCCAAAATTTAATGTACGTATGCACTGTTGTTGTTTAGCAGCCTCTTCCTACCACCAACGGCAACACTATTCGTTGGGTTAACGCCTTGATTGGTTAGAAAACTGATGCAACGGCAGTCTGCAGAGCATGATTACAATGAACCCAGTGTGAGCGGGGACAGTGTGATGTGGTTTCTTTTCTGTTACATCAGATAAAGGAACTGCATTTTAGTAGAACTCCTGAACTAACAAGTTTGTATGCCAGCGTGTTTGTATGTGTTTCTGGCTTTAAAGAGCCTCAACTGGATGTGCAGTCATTCAGAGTCTTATCTCTGGAGCTTTTTATTTTGTTGCGGGTAAAGAGAACAATGCTCAGTTGAATGGTCTGTCAATGCTGGGTTTTCCTCTGTACAGAGTACCCGCCCTTCCTACAGCTCAGTTGAACATAACATGGAATCCCTTGTAATTTTCTCACAAAGAAAGGAGAAAGGAGAGACAGATGTGATATACAAGTAAACAGAGGAAAGACTGGCAAATGTACACACACATGATATACAAACTGTGAAGGAGAGAGATAAAGAGAAAGTGAAAAAGACAGACAAAAGAGGATGACTAGTAAAAGAGTAGGGGGGTAGATGGCAAAAGTGATTAATTTAAGAGGAAGAACCAGTACTGCCCTCATCGTAATACTGGTTTGAATGGTACTGAGAGGCAGGCAGTGGGAGCTGGTATAGTGAAGCTTAGTGAGGGCTGCTCTTATCACTCCACCAGTTACAGCACACCGATAGGATATCTCCTACCCTCACTCTCATCCATGTGGAATAGTGTGCACAGATAGCATGGCTGCACAGAGGAATGAAAGTTTTTTTTTTCTGACTTCAAGCTAGAGATAACACTGTCCTCAGGGCAGACTGCAGCTTGCCTGTTTCTTCTTCTCAAATAAGTATTCTCCTGAGTAGATACTTTCACACTGTACCTCAGTTGTTTTTGAAAGGGGCACTTCTTTAACTGCGGTTGCAGTGCCATGGAACCAAACTTATATCGTACCAAGGACAACAATGTGGCTGCATTATCGCTATTTTTGTTCATTTTTATCCAAACAGGAGTTGGTTAGGTAAAAATACAAAAGGGGCCTCTTCCAATAATTTGCTTGGGGAAAAAAGTAAAAAAAAAAAAATACATTATCCAATTGAATGGGCATTAGTAATGGACGTTGGTATGCCACCATGAGTTAGTATTTAATATGCTCTTTTCACTTCACTAGTTATAACAAGGTAAAAAATGTTAGTGATGTAATTAGACCACAAGGTAAATTAGCAACAATAAGGTACTTTCAGTTGAGACTCTAACAGTGTTAAAGCAACTGTCAACTTTCAGATGAGACTAAAGCAATATCTATAATCATCAAGTGAAACCATTGTCAAATCCAAGCAAATTCACTAAAGTTTCCTATTCCTATGTGTTAAATCTTCACTGCAATGCACTCAAGATGAAAATAGTGTACAAAAAGGCAGAAATTTTATTTTTTAAAAGAAAATGTAAAAGGCAGGTAAAAAGAGAACATTATAATAAATTAAGATAAAAGTGGTGTTTTCCATCACTGAATTTAACTTGTTTCAACAGTTTCATGTCCATAAGTGTCTTCAGAAAAGGATTGTGTCTATACAAATAAACATTTAAGGCAAACCGCACAAACAACCATGATGCTTCAGTCCAACCAAAAAACCATGAGAGAACACTGTAGCTGTTTAAAACATGGGGTGGTCAGTGTACGAAGTAAGTTGCAGCAGCTTCATATTCAAGCCACACTGCTGGTAAGCTTTCTTATGAGCTTTGTTTCTTTGGGGCATTACATATACAAGAGTCCTCTACACAAACAGATTGAATGTCAAAGCTTGTTTATGCAAATTCTACGAGGAAACATTGAATCAAAGTTGTACACATCAATTCACTTTTTTATATTGAATGTCTCGCATCTTGATGCTAGTAGCTCTTCTTATTCATATAGATATATATATATTTTACTACAATAAAAGGATTCAGGGAACATTACCTAGACTGTTCTCTGGCTCAACCGCTACCTGTAGATTAAAATATGTCCCAGAAGAGTTTTCCCATGAACAAACATCTTCCTTGTTGGAAGACCAAGGTGTAATTTGGCAGGTGACGTACAGACCATCCCAACGTTGAATAAAATAAGGCCTATGTAAACATGTTATTCATTCAGAGTAGATATGTAGACATTCTACTACCACTTAACCTTGGTGTATTTGCCATTTGAACTAGCCATACAATTTTTCCTTCACTGCTTGGGGGGGGGGGGGGAAATCACTCCTCTACATGGCCATTTAAATCAATAATTTCGGATGCTGAAGAAACCCACGCTGGTTGGTGACTCCTTTACTGTTACAGTGACAAGATTGGCCGTGACATCCGTGACAAAAACATGCTCGATCAGACTTCGGGTTGGCTTCCAATCCTGGCTTGCTTGGACAGCAATGGACAAGTCCTGCCCATTGCTGGGGAATGGGGAATCCTGGTCAGAGTCGGAGCTGCTCCCTTCTTCGCCAGTGCTCATCTCGCACAGAACTTTTCCCTTTCCTCCGTCCTTAGAGGACGACCTCTCGCGTTTGCCCACAGGTTCCCTGATCTCTGTGGGTAGTTTCAGTGATGGACTCTTCTCCACTCTGTTTGGAGGCCTCTTTGCTGACCTTTCCGTCACGGGACCCAAGTCATTGGTGTCCTCGGCTTTGATTTTATCCCCTCCTGGCTGGCTCTTTTTGGGCTGCTGTGCACCTGAACTGGCAATGGCTGGTTGAAGGCTCTGCTCTTTGCCAATGAGGGTCTTTCGTGCCGGTTTGGCAGCGCCTCTAAAGTTGCTTCCTGCCACGTTTCCATTTCCTGCCGTCCCACCACATTGCAACGGCTTGTTCGCACTCTGCAGGTTTAGTGCCTGCATGTTCATATTGGGACTTCTCACAGAAGGGAAGGATGCTGCTGTTGTTTTATTGCTAGGCAGCCTCTGCAGAGGGGTCTGTCCAGAGGAAACATTGTGCTTTTTCTGTCCATTGGGAGATCCCAAGACAGACTGAGGAGCACCCTGATTGTTGCTGCTGCTGGTGTTGGTGGAGAGTTTGGAATTGTGTAAATTCAGGGATGCAACACCTGGTGATTTGCATGATGATGACGTTGATGATGATTTCAAGTCTAACCCAGCACCGCTGCCAGACTCAGTCACTGATAGTTTGAAGTCGGGAGCACCCTTACCCTGTGGAAGCCTGTTGAAAGAAGGCGAAGTGGGGCCCAGAGATCGTCCAGGACCTATGCTGCTTAGTGACGGTTTAACAGCGCCACTCTGGCTAAAGGCACCTCGGCTGTGCAGCCCCGGGGAGTCCCGGTTGGCACTCCGGCCCATGCCCGGGTAAGTGAAACTGGCTGGCTGCAGAGGCTTCTTGATTGTGTTCGGCCGAAGTTCGGCGAGAGAGTCCTTGATTGATGGCTTGATGATCTTGCGGGGAGGTTTGCCCTGGCGCAGGGCCCTCAGCTCTGGTGGCAGTGCTTTCCTGCCCCGCTTCTTCTTTACTGGCTCCTGCTTGGCCACTACAATCTGTGCCTTCTTCTGGGGCACAGGGTGAAGTTCCCGAAGGCGAGGTGCTGGCTTGGCCTTTCTGTCACTCTCATCTTCATCATCGTCTTCTGAGGAGGAGGATGAAGACGACGAGGAGGAAGAATCAGAAGAGGAGGAGGAAGATGAGGAGCTGCTGGACTTTGTGACTTCTGGAACGGTTTCCTGTAGAGGTGATCAAAGACTTTATCACCTTGCCTAGGCATTTCAAAATATATTCCACTGGCAGTGATTTATTACATGTACATACCACAATTTTTCGAGGTCGTCCTCTCGGCCTTTTGCCTTTTTTGCGGTATAACATCTCTTTTTCTTGTTCACTGTGAATGTACAAAAAGGTGCACTGCTTTAGCCACAGTCATTTTGAAATGACTTTGTATTTGCAAATGAAACAAAACACCATGACATTATGTTTTAACATAAATGCTACAAGTAAGGTCGGTATAAATTCCCCTTATATTTCCCCAAGCAGTTTCAAGTGAAATAATATGCTAACACCTGCTGAAATCCAGTTCCTTTTCTCTAAACGACCATAACAACCTACTCACTTCCTGCTTTCACTATTTTCCATTTTCTTTCTGGGGCACATTTGCTAGAAACAATTCTGTCCGTCACAATTATTTAGCTTAGAATCAATTAAAAGTAAAGCATTTCATTACAATTCATGGAACCCATCTTTGTAAACAGTGTGCACATCTACTGGCACCACAAACTGGGGTGCTGTTAACGCCTGCTAGAGCGTTTCCAGGCACATTGTTTGCACTTGGCGAGGGGAGGGCTCTTTGCATGTGTGGGGTTGGGTGGGGGTAGCTCACCTCTTGTTAAATGCAGCCAATAATCTTGGGTCAAGGAGGTTTTCCTGAGGCTCCCAGCTATTGTGCCTGAAACAGATAATGAAAGTGATTAGAGCAACTTGCAGCAACCATGGCAGTCAGTGACAGTTTTGAGCTGGGCTGCATTGTGACTCGTGAAGGTTTTTTCTCACTCCTGCCCTTATACTATTTCCATTATTCTTCTAGTAAGGCAGTTGAGTAAGTAAAACCCACAATCAGTTAGCTCTTCTCAATTAGATATGCTCTCCCGTAAAAATAAAAGGTAAGCCTACTCCATAAACGTATAACTTCCCCCAAAACATTTCATAGGCTACTCATGATACTAGACATGGCAATCTAGCATACGTGTAGGCCGCTAACATGCACTAGGCTTGACCAGAGGTGAAAAATACCAAGTATCCTCGGCCTAATAGTGTATTCACTAGGCTACGCATGCGACAAAATAAGATTAAATTAGCGGTTTGGCGGGTGGAATTGCACAAAGGCCGGGTTGATTGACAGACATGTTGTCCATAGAAAGGGATTATCCGCAACAATGTAGTAGAAAAGACAAGAGAGAGGGCACTGACTGAAACGAGAAGGCGTTTGTGTCGAGGTTTACCCGCGGGTACAGGGACAGCTGGAGTTTAGCAAAAGCGCCCAATGCGAGTGGGCAGAGCGAAGGCGTGTGTCTGCTCTTGTGTTTAAAAAATAACGAATTTATTAAAATTAAAGAGGGCTACGCCATTAAGTAATGGAACGGACAACTAGGCTGTGGCTATTTTTTCGTTTAGTAGCCTACGGTCAGACATGTCTACTCGTAATTTATTTCACAAAATGTATGATACAATAGCTACTCTTTTAATAGCGCTGTAATTACACGCAGCTCAACAACATTAGATGTATTGATCGGTAGGCTATGTTGCGGCGGAGCCGATTTATAGTGAAAAAAAAAACATATTCACGGCTCTGTTGTTCAGTGTAGCCTAAGGAACAAGTGAAAGGCTCTGGCTTCTCTGAAAACTTTAGACAAAGAACAATAGCGATGAATCGAAAAATAAACCAATAGGCCTACGTGCAATACGTTACGTGCTGCAATCTGTTTCACAGCAAATCATACAAATCAGTTATGGGCGCTGGACGAAGTTAACCATTCTCAACGCCATGGAAGCAACAAGCGACACGTTGTTGTTGTTTTCATTGTTTGAGTCTACCCGCAGTTGCAGCAGCCAGCAGTTGTAGCCTACTTACTTGGATGACCAGCCTCTCCACTTCACCAGATATTCCAACTTTCCCTGCAAAATCAACCGTACATTAGACATTTATCTTCATATTGTGTACCGGTATTGTACTATGTGCACTAAACGTGAGTTGCCTGACCTTTCGTAGTCGTTTATTTAGAATACATTCGGCATCAAAAACCTGTTCTCCGACGGCGCTCAACTCCTCCATGTCTGCGGTAGCCTTCTCTGAGACCTTGTATGAAAGAAAAGGAAAAGGGGGAGGAAAGAAACGCAAACACAACATGTCCCTTATCGGATACCGTTCATGTGCGACGTCACCGATCGTGTATAGTGCTTTCAGTTAGCGTAATATCTGCATGCAGTAAATCGGCGATTGTAAAATTAAAGTTTTATTTCTTTTTGTCTTTCTTTCTTTCTTTCTTTCCGTTCTTTCTTTGATTTATTTCAACACAGAGCTCCTAAAGCTTTTGTACCTTAAAATAATGTTTCCAAAATCGTTTCAGCTTCTAACAGGGTGAATGCACTTCTGCATTCGCTTCGCGGCCCTCTATCAGTAACCGCAATATAAGTTTGCCAGATCGGGTAGCGGATCTGTAGGTCGATGGAATGAGACATAAGAAACTACAGATTTGACTTGCATCTGATGTCGCAATAAATCGTCCTTTCATAAAATCATGCAACATATTCTACCTTGTCTGTGGACATCTTTATTTGCAAAGCCAGCGCTGGATAAACAAATAGCGTGCGTGCGACAGAGGAAACGTTCTTTGGTGTTGCTTTAATGGAATCAGCAACCAACTTAAAGGAACCATATGTAAGATTGTGGCCAAAACTGGTACTGCAATCACTTTCAAATTACTGTAGAGCGTTGTATACCCTCCCCCTCCCCCCTGACTCGAGGTGGCCAACCTGGAATGCTGAAACACTACTGACTTTGTGATTAGTAGATAGGTGGAGGGTGGCGCATCAGGCCAAAACACAACATGATATGACAAAACACAACATCAACATCAGTTGAGGGCTGCAACTTCACTTTTTAAATGACAATATCCTGGCAGGACTACTGCTATCAGTGATATAAGTATTTGAAATGAACATGATTTCTTAATGTCTAGTGACATATCAGGGCCATTTTATGATTAATTGAAATACATTTCTTACATATGGTTCCTTTAAATTGAGCTGGGGAGCTCTTTAAAATCACTTTCTAAGCCTAGGCTACTTCTTCACCTTTTTGTTTTTTATCTGCCTATGTGCATTTTTGTCGACCATCCATTACACAGGGTTGCCAACTCTCACGCATCCGGCGTGACACTCACGCTTTCAACACCAATCTCACGCTCTTACGCACACTCAAGAAATGTCACGCCAAATCCATTGTTTTTACAGTGCATGAAAATGCACTGTTCTGTTATCCGAAGTCTTCTTCTTCTTCTTCTTCTTCTTCTTCCCACCAAATTTCGGCATCTAATTCAGCTTTAACCGTTTAACGTAGAAACTTCGTTCAAATTTGTAACGGTCTTGAAAAGGACACGTGGGGAATGTATTTTTCACTTTTGTAAACTTTATACTTTTTGAGATATTAATAAAAAACAAGCTTATTTTTCCCCATAGACTTAACATGGGCTGATGACATCACAATGGGCTAATTAACTTGATTTGCACCTGTATCAACTTCCAGCTGCTCACTACTAGGACCCATCAAAGGGCCAGTTAAACTGATTGCACCTGTATCAACTGCTTTCTGCTTAACTAGGCCAACTCTCCATTGAGTCTCTCCATAGATATAAGGCACATTCCATCCAACTTTCTATCCATTCATCCTCTTCAAACCATTCACTCATCCACCCATTAAACTATCCACCAACACCCATTAAACAATCTGCCTATCAACATCCATTAAACTTTCTGTCTATCAACATCCATTACACTATCTAAATTCAACGTTTAAACTATACTCTGTCTCAGGCTTTAAGCATACAATCTGGCTCTATTAAGACTACAGTTTCTGTTCCTATTTCCTCTGCCCACAACTGTTTCAAAATAAATGTCCTCACTACAATAATTCACTATTAAATAATTTAACTATTTAAACTACTCAACTATTTAACTGTTTAGACATTTTAACTGTCAGTTGTTATCAACTATGACTCCTGCCAACTGTTTCCAAATAAAATTTTGTTTTGCATTTTATGTTAATATACAGTATATTTATATTTTCATGCACTGGTAATTTCCTCGAAATTACATTTTCTAGTTTTTTTTGCAATCCGTTCATTTTTTGTTGATGACTAGACTAGACCACAGCATTGTTTCTAAATGACAGGATACGAGTTTAAGGCATACATATGTCTAGACCAACAGCAGGTATAGGTCTAATATCCGCCTACAACGTTCTCAGCGCAGTTTTCTCTGATTGTTGATTCGCTGACTAGGCTATTTTAATCCGGTCGGCGGCACCTTCACGGAACACGCTGCTTTATAGACACGAGGCAGACCGACATAAAGTGTGGCCGCCCATTCTTCTCTAGGAACTACTCGCGAAGTAGCCTCACAGACATCACATGAAATAACTTTTTCTCATCTTTTATAAGGTGCGATAAAAGGTTAGCGAGAAAAATAAATTAACTTTCAAGAAATAATCATATTAGACTACTATAGCTCTGCGCTCATTTCAATTCCTATAGGAGGAATATCTCACAAACTTTTCGTTCCACACACGACAAAACGTAAACCAGAATAAACAGCAGACCTTACCGAACACAAAGGTGTAGTACAATAAGCGTTCCAGAGTAATCCGGTTTTGAAATGGTAGCAAATTTCTATATGGTCTCCAATTGTCTTAAAACTGAGCTGTGCTTAAATACCTACATATGTGTAAATATTAAAATCAGAGGATATATAGCTCATGGCTAAGAGTTTGTCATGTAGCCATAATGATTTGTTTTCACAAAATGGTAAGCATGCATGTATTTAAGTGTCTTAAAAAGTGTGCTTATATTGGTCAATGCATAATTTCATAACAGGCCAAATAGAAAATAAATGTTAAATATACTGTAGCCTAGACATAATATTAAAATCAGATGATGTAGGATAGTATAGAGTTAGATAAAGTTGGATGGCTCCAGAACTCACACCAGTGGATTGGGTCATAAAGGAGCCACACCACTTTTATGACACTATAGCTGTTCTGTTGATCTTTAGATTTGTTGCTACTGGGCATGAAGGGCAGGCCAATTATGAGTTCTGTCCAACATTGATGGTAGGTTTAGAAGAAAAGTCACCACATTTTAATCATATTGCAATACCAATAACCGTGATAATTTTGGTCATGATTTTTCATCAAATGTTCATACTGTATCTCTAGTGGCTGGTAGACTTTGGAATCCACCAGCCACAATGGTGGAAAAAAATATTTTAGGCTATTTCCATCCCTGATACATACGTACACTCATACACACATTCATAAGTCTCAATCTGTCCATTTCTTTCCACAAAACTCACCAGAAGTCATAATTTAAGGGGTTATTTTTCATTTTTTTCTACTGAGCTACTACCTTTTTCAGGTGGGCAGGGGGGCCCTTTTCATGTCTGTGCCCAGGGGCCCAGTGGCTCATAATCCTTCCATGCCACAGGGTTAAAACACTGGTCTTGTTTTCAAGTGCAATCAATAATTGTACATTTTGAAGAAATTTAAATCATGGATTATACTGTACATAGCAAAAAAGTCTGGGGACAGACATTTTTAAAATTAGGTTTAGGGAAAAATTTAATGCACACGCACTATGACTTCACAAAATCTCACTCCAGCCAAACACCCAAAGTTGGCAACCATGCATTACATGTAGGCTAAACATTATAATTTGTATGGCATAAGTAATTAGACATTATGAACAAATAAGAATGACAAAATATATCAGAAGTATATTTATTTTAACAAATAATACTCAAAAGAAAACTCAGAAATTTACTGTTGCTGTTTAGTGAAATGGTTAGGCCTATACATAGTGGTTATATTTTTAATAATTGAAAGGAATGGTACAGACACAGGCATAAGCCTACTAACAGAAATTCTTGAAGGCCTGCAGGCTGGCAAAATTATAAATATAATGTGCTTGAATTTATGATGATTTGAATAAATAAATTGCAATTGTGACAATGTGATTACAGTCCTGGCTTCCCACAGCTCCCCATCTTCTTTCTTGCATCAGTTTGTCAATTGACATTGTGAAAATACTTGGGATGTCCCTTTAGCACAGGCTGTGCACAGGCTATGTGTTTTCATTGATATCATACTACATTTTCTTGTGCAAATACTTAAAGGGGTGGTTCAGGATTTTGGACATAAGACCTCATTTCCAAGTAAGCAAGTGTGATATTTATCAGTGGAGACCGTTTTCAACACGTTTCATCCAGTCCTTCTAATTGCAGAGTTCGCAGGTGCTAGGCTAGCGCAAGTCAACGGTATGTGCTAGCCTGCCACTAAAAACAGTCTTATCCACTCCACAGTACACCCGAGGCAAATAAATTATAACGCCAGACTATCGATGTAAATGTCTGTATTGATACTGTTATTTCTAACGTTATTCTATCCTTGCATTTCAACGATCGCATTACATTTTGAGGGACTTGTTTCTTACCACGACGGAATTATACTTGCTCCGGTTAGTAGTACTGCGCCGAAAAGTAAACAGTAAAGCGTACTCCAATGGGGATACTTAGTAGTAGCCTTGGTAATATCAGTCCGCTGCTGAGATGCAAAATGACTACTACCAACTTCAGGGACCAAAGTATAACTATTGCAACGCGATGCGAGGGTAGTTGTATTTCTTACACTATTCTATCAACACAGACATTTACATCGATTGTCTGGAATTTGCCTCGGGTGTACTTTGGAGTGGGTAAGACTGTCTTTAGTGGCAGGCTAGCACATACCGTTGACTTGCGCTAGCCTAGCACCTGCGAACTCTGCAATTACAAGGACTGGATGAAACGTGTTGAAAACGGTCTCCACTGATAAATATCACACTTGCTTACTTGGAAATGAGGTCTTATGTCCAAAATCCTGAACCACCCCTTTAATGTACAGTTGTGCGTCTTCCTCAGGATTTTAAATCTAAAATTTAGAGCATACTGTCTTGTGTTTCATCCATAGGTGTGTCATTGATTCTCTTTTTCCTAGGTTCAGGTAAAAAAGTTTGTAGCTTTTACATATTTGTATGTTCTATAATTGTGTTGTCCTCTTTGTGGCCACCATCCTCAATCCTGAAATTGAAAAAAATAAATAAAAATAATAATAATAATTATATATATATATATATATATATATATATATATATATATATATATACATACATATTTCAACAGCAGACTAAGATGCAGACATTCATTTTGTATTTGTATTTGTTGTTATACACTATCACTCAGACAATACTAATTAGAAACTTTCCTAATTGTACATGAACATAATTCTGGTCATTCACTAGTTAAACTGAACTTAAAATAGTTATAATGATGATTAGTAATGTGAACCTATAACAAACAAACAAGTCACACATATAAAAGTCACACGTATGTGTCTAGGCCTATATGTTAGCAATGGGTGGTCATGAGTTAATGTGTGGTAAAATGATCAATAGCTCATGGGCCATAGTAAGTTGAACATGGGAATGAAACGACTCCAAGACTGAATTTGGAATGGCCATGTAATAATAATATATTTTATTTGTATAATATGTGGCTACAATGTACTGAATTTACCTGACCTGAGTGTTTGCTTTCTAAGATTAGTTAAACTTGGACGTGCATGCTTTGCGTCACTTGATATTCCAGTATTTTTAGAATTAGCATTTTAGAAGTTTTTAGAGGTTTTTTTTTCATATTCTATTCTCTGTTCTCAACTGTAATTGCCTTTTTCACCATGAATCACAGCCTATAACTGTCATGTCATTGATATGTGTCAGTGCAGTTACATTTAAACAGTCTACAGGGAGAGGTGTCGCAGAATCTTTCATGTTATTATTTTAGTAAAATATGTATTGTCTATATTGCTAAATAATGGTGGCCCTGGTGTATCTCATTTTATTGAGTAGTAGCATAGACTGTATATACAGTCTATGAGTAGTAGTGGAAGTGTGCACATCCCCACCGTTGAGGTGCAGGGCAAATGGAACTAGAACAGCAAAGGAATGAAATGCCCGCACTCTGCTAAAACTCCCATATATTTAATGTGTTGCAACGTTTCAACCCGGCTGGGTCTTCCTAAGGCAAATGTCATTTAGCAGTGGCTCAAGCGTATAAGTAGAACATATACCTGCTCAGCTGATCATTCATCAGCTGAGCCCATTCACACTAATTGCCAAGGCCTAAGTATCACCTTATCCATCACACATGTGTCACCACATAAGATAATTAGTGATGAAGTTACATATACAGTTTACCCACAAAAAATAAAGAAAATAGAAAAAGTCCAACACCATGGCTAACAAAGTAATACAATTACATTATTACATTATCCCACAATGACATAATTTGTCAAGTAGTATGTCACCTCAGAGCAATCCCACACACAATTTTACATGGAGATGAAAAGTACATTAGAGAAAAGGCTTTATGTCAACTGCTAAATGACATTTGCCTGAGGAAGACCCAGCCGGGTCGAAACGTTGCAATACATTAAATATATGGGAGTTTTAGCAGAGTGCGGGCATTTAATTCCTTTGCAGTATTTCATTTTATACCTACCTTTTCTGTGTTTTCCCTCTTTTTAGAACTTTAGAAATCACAAGAACAAAAAAGACCAGAACCAGAAATCCGCCGACAGCCCCTATGCCAATGAAAACGCTGGATGGACTGCGCTTGGGTTCTAAAGAAAGCAGAAGAATATAGAGGGCTTGTGTTGTGAGTAGAAGATATTTTGTAATCCTATCTAAAGACCTTTGGAGTTTGAGGTGCATAGAGTAAATGTTTTACTTGGTTTATCAAGAGCACAAGTCAAAATTTAGAGTAGAGAGAAAATAGGAGGAGAGAAAATATAGAACAGTACGACCCTGTGAAGTCAGACAGAGCTAATTCAGGTCTTAAAACATTGTACCTTAGTGCAGTGCAATGAAAAGAAAATACATATTGTAAGCAATTATTCCACAACTTTATATTGATCTTTAGGCTTTGCTTATTTGCTCTACAAAGTGAATGAATGTATATGGCTAATATCAGTAAGTTTATAATATCAATGGTATTGAAAGGTAACATTAAACAGACCCTGTCATAAATGTTCTACATGGACACATAATGTTGAGTAGCATGCAATGCCAAGTTGTATTGGAATAAGTGTACTGACTATACTTAAACAAAGTAGCTCATTGTATTATGTGGAGGCATTTCTCACCTTCTGGTGGTGGTGGTGCTACCAGCATACGACGGGTGTTGTCCAGGTGCCCATCGTTGGGCTCGGGTGTGATGCCCAATAAGTGGCACATCAGTGGATAGATATTCACTGTGTCGAAGGGGCCCACTTCCAGGTTCTTCTGGAAGTTTGGCCCCACTGCCCGGAAAAAGGGCTTCATGTCCAGTCCTTCATTGTCAAAACCATGCTCGCCCCTGTTGAACTGCACTGGGAAGTACTGCAAGTGAAAATGGAAGCAGGATGTAACTCACAGACTAATGTATAGACATGACTAAGACAAATATCTAAAATAATCCAGAGTAATTTGATTCTTAGGAGTGATGAGCAAACACCAAAGAGAGAACAATGGATACTTTTTTTCACCAAAAGAGTATCCATTGTTCTCTCTTTGGAGTTTGCAAATGTATGCTACTGCTTACACTATCTGTACTCTGCTGTTATCTTTTTAAAACAGCAGATGGCGATATTGGCCAACTGATAAGTGAGTTGTGGCATGCTCACCTGGGTGATCCTCACTTATTATTCTATGAAACGATACAGGATTTTCTTAACAGAAGTAGATAAAACTTAGATAATGAGACTCTGACCATATGTAGTATGACTTACAGTTACATGGTTTATCATTCCTTCATTAACTATCTCTAAAGCTGTTGAAAGCCAGATCATAAAAAATCGATAACGTTGAAGGGCGTACAGATATAAACATAAAACTAAGACCATAAAGAATTTGGACATTGGTTTGCTTGCTGTTGCTTACTGTTCATTGTAATGTGCATCACTGCTGGTGTACCTCCCTCTCTCTGCCAGAACAAGCTCTTACCTAATCACCACAACCTCAAACGCACCACAAGACATAATTACCACCTCTAGAAATAAACTGTGGTTTGATTGAGGGGTTCAAGGAGCTACGTCTTTGTTGTTTGCGATTCATACCCTGTAGATACACTGTACTTTTTTATTCTGGGAAACGCAGGTGTGGGTGCACAATGGAGAAAAAATATGGATGCTCATATAACCAGATTTGGAAAGGCTGAAGCATTCCCTCACATTGAATTATATTGTATTTTTTTGGGGAGCTTCAAAACTACTGTGCGCTCAGTGAGACGTAAATACTAATATGGAATTGTGGGGCATGAAAAGCTGCAAGAGGCAATAGAGAACTCTGCATGCCATCAGCCAAACCTGGATTATCCTGGGAAGGTGATAATGCACTTGATTAAAATTGTAATGTATTAAGATTAGAATTTAATTCCTTGTTTCTGGTCGAAAAGATTCCATTTTTGCCTTCATAGCTGCAAGCCAAATTAACTTGGTAATTCCATCGATATTTTTGGACCCCTTTGAAGAATGGCATGTTATTAGAATACTTATCATGCATACTGGGGAGAAATATCATAATGACACAGGCTGGGGATCATAGAAGAGTGGGTTGGTGTCCTAGAAACTGTGAATTGTGAAATATTAAAAGTTTCCTCACACTACTTTCAATTCTGTTCCTGCCTGCATAGAGGCCCATGCATCTTTCAGTTAGCTGCAGGCATAATGTAGCTTGGTGCCAACACAGCATGCCTTACTCTTTTTCACTCCCTCTTTTTCTCTTTGTGTCTTTGTTATCACTCTCATGCTTGTTAACCTTTAAAGGTGTGGGTTTTTGAACATTGTAACATAAGATTCCGTTTCGCAACAATTCAAGGTTCTAAAATTCTATGCTGAACATTCCCGTCACACCGGTGTGACTGTACACCGTTAAGAGTTTTAAGTATATCTCTGCTGCTTTTTCAGAAATATTTGTGTCTTTATACTTTACCCCATTAATAACATATCCCGGGTCAGCCCAGAGAACGATGGGTAGAATGCGGTCGTTGATGGAAAAGCGGAGGCGGCTTGGCATCTCCTCCTTCTTGTAGACATGCAGGTGTGGGTGTGCCCCCTTCAGAGCATTGTACACCTTGTCCAGCCGCCCCTCCTTGGGAAGTAGCATCCCTGTAGGTCCGTAGTCCACCAGGTGGAAAACCAGATCACTGAAGGAGAAGTTTGGAATTTTTCGCAGGACGATCTCTTCAACATTGCCATCGCGTTGCACAGTAGACATGCCATGGTCGGCAGTGATGATGACGTTCAGCCGGTCAGCTAGGCCGTGCCTCTTGGCCGAGTTGCGCAGGTATCCCACGGTGCGGTCCACTTGCCTCACCATATCCCTTCGTTGCGGAGAGTCAGGCCCAAACTTGTGGCCGGCGCCGTCTGGTTCCCCAAAATACAGTGCCACGAAGTCCAGGTCCATATCACGGAACCACGAGCCCATGACCATGTCCACATTTTGTTTCCAAACAGTCTCATTAGAGTAGTTGTAAATGGGAGGCTCCACTTCGCTTACACTCACCATTTCACCCTGGTAGGTGGCGGCTGTGCCAGGGAAGTGGAAAGAGCCAGCCTTCAAACCCTGAGCATTTAAGAACAGAGATATGCCATTCGACAATGTGCATGAAGCTATTTGTGGTTGGCATTTCTGATTGTAGTGGCCATTGCAAAAATTGGCCATTAAAGGAATATGTCAGATATTTACACACACACACACACACACACATACACACACACAAACACACACACACACGAGGCCTGCAAGCCCGTTGGGATCCGACGGGCCCCGACACAATATGCAAATTCGGGCCGGGTACGGGCCTTAAATTCAATGAATAGCACGGGCTTGGGTAGGGCTCGGGCTTGACACTAGTAAAGTTGGTTTTATGTATTCATGATTTTTTCAATTATGATGTCAGAATTCAGGTCAGAAAAACATTTACGCGGACAGCTTTTTATTTCTCTTTTTCTTTGGAAGCAGACGCTACGCAGCACGTCGTAATAAAAAAAAAATCTGTGAGTTCAGTCACTTCCGTTCCTCTCCCAATGCTTGCTACACTTGCGCGCTATGTCTTGAGTGTCCCCGCAAGCAGCAGCCCCAGTGAACGGAACTTTAGCACCGGGGGCCGGACGCTGGAAGTGAGGTGGACCTCGCTAAAGCCATTCACCGTGGCCGCGATTCTCTTCCTGCACAGCGCAGCGAAATGAACAATCATGGATGGACTGTAAATAGGTTTGCCTGCGGGTTTTGGGATTATTTGGACCTGCAACTCAAAGAACGTGAGTGTTTTCTGTTACTTTGTTAGGCTATTAATAGACGGTGGCTGTGTTGGAAGCGGTCTATACTTTGCACTTGTTGCCTTTATTAGGTGAGCAATACATTTATTTGATTGTTATTTAATAAATATTAAATTCAAAGTGATTAAATTCCTTTATTTATTTACACGGTGCTTACTAAGTTGGCTATGGACAAGGAGCTCATGTGTGCTGCTCATTTATCTACTCCCGCGGCGCATACAGATTTACCAATGTCATATATCCTGCTGTCCGTTACATGCTGCTTTTGCGACATCCTGTTATTTCGACATTAAGGCTTAATTAAATTCATGAATGCTTGTGTTTGCAAGGGTTAATCGTGTGTTAAAAGTATTATTTGTTTAATTGTTCAAGTCGGCTTTCTGAGAAACTATTACGCGACCGAAGTGTCGGGAAACTGTCATGTCTAAATAGCGGACCCTTTTAGTCGGGCACGGGCTCGGGCTCAGTAATTGCTTAATTTGTCGGGCAGGGTCGGGTTAGGGCCTGATTGCCAGGGGTCCGGGCCGGGCCTGAAATTTTAGGCCCGTGCAGGCCTCTAACACACACACACACACACACACACACACACACACACACACACACACACACACACACACACACACACACACATTCATACACACACACACACACACACACACACACACACACACACACACACACACACACACACACCTTGTAAGACTAATGGAGATGGCCATTTGGCTCTTACCTGCCTCTGGGCAGTGATCCAGATAGGCAGGGAGCCGTTGTCCCAATACTCATTCACAAACTGCGTCTGCCAGTATGACTTCTTTTCTAAGGTGGTGGTGTTAAACCACATGTTGTGAATAACCCCGTGGTTCTCAATGTAGCGCCCTGAGAAAAGACACCTCCAGTGTCAATGCATTTAGTATTCATTGTCTGGTGCACTCTAGGCTCCTCAATGCATATAAAAATGCAGCGAACCATTCCCTGTTTGAGTGCTGTGACACTCCTGGTCAGGGTGCTTTGGAACAGTGTTGGAGATTAGAGGAATTGGATTTCTATTGAGTCACATTTATTTCCCACCCGCCAAAGATGACTTGAGTTGGGAAAGGACTCCTATAACTCTGCAGAACTTAAATAAGACGGTTACAAATAGAAAGAATTGTCACTTAGAAACTTAACAGAAACACAATTAACAGATGTAAATGTGGTAAAAAAATTAGTGCCAAATTGGTGTAATGTAAAATGAAAATCAACATAATCCTGTACACAGTCACTATATATTCTTATTATATTCATAGTTTAGAAATAGTTATTTATGAAATAACATTTATGACTATAATTAATCTAAGACTGACTGCTGGCTTTAGCATATACTCAAATGTATGTCCACATTGCTTAACTTTGTTGTTTTCTCTTTACCTGTAATTAGCGTGAAGTGTGTGGGGCTTGTGATCGTAAAAAAAGATGGGGTTACATATGTGGCTTTGACGCCATCTCTTGCCATTTCATCCAGGTGTGGTGTGTCCACATCACGGTCATAGTCCCATCGAAAACCATCAAAGGAAATGAGCAATAGTTTGTTCGTTCCAGTGTTTCGCCTGTGTCTGCTCAGTGGATGGCTTATCCCAGAAGAAGCTAGCAGGAGGCACAAGCCTACTGTCCACAGCATGATGTTTATTTAGTCTACCAGTATATTGACAGTGTGGGAAAAACCTTCCTCCAAAAAATCGCTCCAGCAATCCCACAAGATCTTAAGGCTGTTGCAGCTCACAGCGGGAGAGACCTCAGCTTTGTTCCACTCTCCAATTTCCCTTCTTTCCCTCGCTGAGGCTTCTCTGCAGGTTGCCTGGAACAGAATTGCTCTTCTTCTCAAGCCCACCTGAGCATGATCCTCCCGTGCACTGATGGCTTATAAGCAAAGTCTCACCAGCTTATCTTATCTCACAGTACCTGGATGGGTGGTGCAAGCAACGACTCAGCACTTTTCTGCTTGCAGACTTGTCTGCTGGAAGGAATAGTGGCCATGAGAAAATTGTATGCATTCGATTCTGAATGGCTGTGTTCCAGTCATTTGATGACATTACAGGACTATTTCCAAAATGTAATCTCTTTGGAATGAAGGAAAATATTTGTCCATTCAGGAACTACTCTGGTGAGCAATTTACAACGGTCATTAATGCAGACTGTCGCATGTTGTCACCTTTAGCACATACATCGGGAAGTCGCAATTTCCATCGTCTTTCTGTCAGGATTTATTACTAAAATAATCAGTTCCTTTCCCCCTCCCTACTGTCATCCCAGAATTGTCATTATAGGTGAAAAGAGTTATTAAGGGGATTGTACGACCAGTGAGAGAAAGACGCTCTAGAGGTGACCTCTCTCTCTCACACATACACAGTGTTCTCATTTGAACTTTGTAAATTACTGGTTTATAATGTAGCCTTATCAATGTCCATCAAATTCCCTGACAAGCAGGCAATTCATATTTTTTCTCCTCTCAAATCTCTTCTCTTTTATCGTCCTTGATGGAAGTTCAAGGGAAATGTGTAATCTTCATTGAGATAAGAAATAGCATTCATCTCCTCTCATTTACCTCATTCATATTCATGAGCTTTCTTATATTATTATTAACCTCCATGAAAATCAGGCATCAGTGAGATTTTTTTACAACTGAATTTAAACACTGTTGAAAAAAAAATAAGGGAGGAGGGGCTCAGATCCAAACCTTGTTAACACCATATTTGGAAAAAAAGAAAGAAAGAAAAACTTCCAGAGGCTCAAGAACTTTATCTGACCTTCTCCACTGTCGTGCTTGTAATTATCAGTCGGGATCTCCCCTTTCCACAGTGCACCTCATATCATATCACAGTTCTGACAAGATCATAGGCTCAACTCTGGTGCTCCCTGCTGTCCATTTGTTGTTACTGCAGCACTGTCAGATAGAAGGCTGACTAACCTAGTCTCAGAAGGGAAGGAAGTTTTAAAGCAGCGGTTCTGAAACTATCAGTCAGAGATAGACAGCCTGACATTCTGACACCTCTATCAAATATCCCACTACATCAACCCTGCTTCTACAGGTAGAGTGAAGTCAGGTTTCTGTAAAAATGGTCCGGAACAAAATGTTACTTTATGTATATTGTCCAAAGTCAAACAAAACCCAACAATAAAGTAATGCACATACCAATTATTAACATCATTTTGCACATTTTCCTAAATTGAAGTCCACATCTTGTCCAAACCATATATCACCCAATGAAAAAGTATTACAAAAACCCCCATCAAAAATAATATGACAGCCACAATAGTGACAGTAGTAACCACAATTACATAATCAGAAAGCCACTTACAATATCAATTCATGATAAATGGAATCAAAAGTTTCCAAATGCCCTGCTCCATACCGTTTTTTTCCTGCTCATCACCACTTAGCTGGGATGGCCCCAAGGATGCCCAGCAATGGAAATCTACCAAATGTACTGCGACTAAGGCATTTTTCACAACCTCGTCCAAATGATGTAGAAAGCTTGCAAGTGCTTACAAAGCTTGCATTATATGTAGAAGTGTTTACATTTGAAGTCATCTCATATTGTTGTATTTTAAACAGTCAGATGTAATTCAGAGAGCATGTCTATATCACAAAGGCAGAGAGCTCTAGAGGAGTTTAATTTAGTGGCACAAACTCTTTCTAGGGTCTCAGTCCTGAGAGCCCATTGATGAGGTTGAAATGACTGCCATGCTTGACTGGAGAGCTTTGATGTGCTAAAGCTTTCTACTGTATGCAAGCTCATAATCACTGGGTCAAGTAGAGATTTTCAGCTCACTTGCTGTGTGTTTAGCTGTGTGTAAACAGTTAGAGTGTGAATGACCCCTATTGTTCACATTTCACACATGCAGACACACACGCACACATACACACATGCACACCCATGCACGTGTGCGCACACACAGTCAGACCAGTGTTCCCAGCAGGTGCCTATAGCACCCAGAAAGGACCCCATTACGGCTCTGTCTAATGATAAGCTTTGCAGCCTGTCACAGAGAGTAATGCACTAAGCAGGTATGTTCTTCTGGCTGAATTGTGCACACCTAAGCATTATTGCACCGAACATGTGGACTTTCTTTCTCCCTTTCTCGTTTTATTTTTGTCAGGGGTAAGAGGAGGTGGGTAGTTTTCTCCAGCTTTGGTTGACACTCTGCATGTATGGGAGCCAGTGTGTGCCAATTGCTAAGCCCCTTTCACCTCCTACCCTCTCCTCTCGTCTCCCCCTTCTCTTCTTGTGCTTGGCACAATTTGATGAGGTGTGAGCCGCAGTGGGGCTCAGCCTGCAGCAGATGACAGCCTATCTCATAGAGCTGTCATATCTGCTGAAAGCCACCAGATTCCTTCAGGGGTGCTCTCACAGAGAGAGAGAGAGAGAGAGAGAGAGAGAGAGAGAGAGAGAGTGAGAGAGAGAGAGAGAGAGAGAGAGAGATGAGAGAGAGAGAGAGAGAGAGAGAGAGAGAGAGAGATGAGAGAGAGAGAGAGAGAGAGAGAGAGAGAGAGAGAGATGAGAGAGAGGGAGAGAGAGAGAGAGAGAGAGAGAGAGAGAGAGAGAGTGAGAGAGAGAGAGTGAGAGAGAGAGAGAGAGAGAGATGAGAGAGAGAGAGAGAGAGAGAGAGAGAGATGAGAGAGAGGGAGAGAGAGAGAGAGAGAGAGAGAGAGAGATGAGAGAGAAGGAGAGAAAGAGAGAGAGAGAGATGAGAGAGAAGGAGAGAAAGAGAAAGTGTGAGTGAAAAGAAGAGAGAAGGCGTGAGAAAGAAAGTGTGTGACAGAAAGAGAGGAAGAGCAAAAGAAAGAGAGAGAAGGGCAGGGAGAGAGAGGGAGAGAAAAAAAACAGACAACATTGAGAGAGTGGAGACAGAGACCGAGGGATGATGGCGAGAGAGACGAAGTGTCTCTTTCACACCTGTCAACACTTCCCAGCCCCCAAAAGAATGGGTCGCTGTTACCGCTACCCCGACAGTGGAGTCAGCCCACTTGGGCACTGCTTTCCCATGCCAAGGTGCCCGTCACTGCCTATGACAGCACAGTGCCCACTCAGCTCCGGTCTGGGGGAAGAAGTGTAGGAGGGCATAGCTCTGCACAGAACAATTACATCATACTCCAATTCTCTTTTTGTCAACACTAAAGCAGGGTTGCAGTAAGGTACTATGATCTTTTAATGTGTTTTCCCTAAAACACCTACAAATGAGATAAAAGTAGGTCTATAATCTATAATAGGGCTATACACCGTTTATGCTTAATGGCTGGCAAACACATTTGTCACTGACATCCAGTGGTATGATAATGCTTTATTTCCCCAAATGAACTATTCTTAATTTGCTATAAATAAATTAAACCCAGATTAGGACTGCTTAGAAGTGCTTTTGCAGCAAATCCCTTTGATAAATTCTGTGTCATGATAAATATTTGTATTGCGAGATTAGTGTCCTAACAGTTTGCTTTTGTCTATGCACTGTACTTTCTAATCTTTTTTCCATACATGTTTGTTTTAGTTCATCTTATAGACATAGTGCTGTGCATTTTGAGTTGTGATAGGCAAATTTACGCTTGTGTATAAACCGTGTTTTATGCAAATTAAAAAAACAAACACGTATTAACCGCACCCCTGTTTTAACCACAGTTACCAGTAGCCCAATGAAATCAGAATGAGATTGTTCTTTAATTATGAAGAAAAATGAAGAAAATAAAGGCATTGCCATGTATAGCACACCCCCGTGTATTAACCTTATAGCTGAAGAAATGTTGCAAAATCAATGTACAAACCTTGGCTAATATTCAGGAAATTACGGGTATATTCACTCGATTGTACCTCGTGTCTAGCATCTAGCATTCATGTGTTCAAAGTGTTTGAGAGACTGTGTTTCTCTCTGGGCATGGCAGTGTTTCAGACATGCTCACTCCGTCATAAACCTGGAAGCACTGCTACAAAAACTGATTTGAAGCTCCACTTGAGCATACTGACTTCCTCCTCTCCGATTCCGTTTCATAGGACATGCTGACATGATAAACTCCAGCAGTAGTTATGTTTCCCTTGAATTTCTTTCTCATAAACTACTTTTTTCCCCTACTCCTCTCCTCGTTGGTTTTCCTCCTCTCCCCTTCTCTCCTTCCCTCTGCTGTCGTCTTCACGTTGCCCCTATGACTCACCCTCCTTTTGGCATTGTATTTCGCTGTGGCGCTGGGTGGCTCTGCTGTTCTGCTTTTTCTACATCTTCAAAAGGCAGTAATTGATTTCTTTAATTTGCTTCAAGCGAATCCACTGTCAGCCTTGCTGTGACTGGGCAGCAAATTTTTTCTTTTTTAGGAAGTGCTTTAATTAAATGCCAGGTCTTTAGGTGCGATATGGAGTTCGTTTGACTCCTCTGATCTCGCTCTCCACAGACAATTCATTAACATTTCCTTTGTGTCTTTATGTTTTACATTAAACTTCAAAAAACGGGGCTCAGTGCTGACATTTTGGTCCCTGTGCCTTACACTTAATCATTGCTCAGAGAGCATTCAGACTACAAAGACGATTGCAAGGCTGTTTCACAAGTGACAAAGCAGCCCTCTTAACTGTGTCAGTCTATAAAAGTGTTTTAAAGAAAAGAGCCAGACAGCCAACTTGGGGAAATCCTCTCAAGCTACATGGGGTACCGACTCCCCTCTGTAGTAATTAAAGAGAACCGCCTTACTCCTAGTTCTGGGGGTGGCATTTGCCTTGCATTTGCATAATGTCAGACCCTTGTGACATAATATTACCTATTTTTTACATTTTAATGTCTGATAGATAAAGAAATACTGTTTTGAGAGAGATTGTTACACCAAATTGTCAGTTTGGGAAATTAACCCTATATGATGGTTAACCATATATACTGTGAAAGTGAAAACCAAAATGGGTTATCTTTTCTATCCCTCCTCTCTCTACCTCTCTTTTCATCTCTTCCTTTTTGCCCTCTTTTCAATCTCTCTCTCTCTCTCTCTTATATTGAGCTCATGCTCTGTTCCTCTACCTCCTGTTGTCCACAACATTTTTGCTGCAGCTCAGACAGCAGGAAACACGCAGAGAATCAACACCAAACCCCCTCACCACCATCAAGTTGTTTTAGCCAACAGAGAGACATGCTCCAGCGGCACAATATATACATTTCTCCTCTCTGAGAAGCCAGGGAGAGTTTGGGTGATGGCCCCCACAGCATGAAGGAACTAAACTAGATGAACCTCTTGCCCCCTTTGCTACCCCAGTCCTCCTCCCCCACCAAACGCTAAATAAGTGGAGCCGTTTTGACAAAGCAGCCGTGTGATTATTTTTTATTTCCATTTTGAAAGCAATTAGAGGTCCTTCCCTTGAGTTTTTTTTCCTTTTTTCATGGCAGAGTGTGCGGAATGACTGGGGATAATTGCTGTGAAATGAGGAGAGTGGGGAAGTGAAGGGAAACGGCAAAACGCCAGGGTTCCCCTCTCCACAGAAACGCCCTCTGCCTTTGTGAACGTACCGGAAAATTAGGCACGGGGCTACAGTGCTCTCTGAATGAGTAACAAAGCCAGGGCTGGGTTATATTTACTCCATTTTCAAATGAGTAGTCAAATTGTTTCCCTGCACCTGACGGCAAGCTGAGAGGGAGCTAAGAAGGCCTGTGGGAGTGGTGAGAAATTTAGTGGAGACGCAGCAAAGATTGGACATGAGAGGTGAAACATCTAGATCTCAGTTTCTACAGCTGAACTTATTACTGGTGCTCATTTTTGCAGTTGTATTACCACCAAGGCAATGTTTCCGCAAGAATCATCGGTTTGGTGAGGCTCACTTACACGTCGTCATAATCCTCCTAGGCTGCTGCACCTGGCAAATCTGTCACTCTACCCCTTCCCTTCTCTCTATGTCCATTACACAAACAGCATCCATGTAAAATCATGCAAATCGGCCCACGCTTTAATGCGTCTTCTGCATCTTGGTGGGAAGATGGCTTCCTCGGCTCATCAACTAATTACAGCCTTGCTCGGAGGCCGGTCTCCCTCGGTATGCCTTTCTTGCTCCTCTTAATTACGTCGGCAGGGAGAGGCTGCCATTGTTATTGTCATTACTCTCGTTAGTGATTAAGCAGCTATTGACTCCCGTCCCGCATTCAGAAGCATTTGATTGGGCCTGAGGTCTGAGGGTATGGATTAGTCGCCGCTAAAGTTACAGCGGCACTCGCCCCACAGCACAGCACCAGCAGCTAGAGAGCCCTTCAGTCATGGAGCAGCACAGCGTGGAGTGGCACAGCAAGGGCTGGAGTGGGGGAGGAGAGTGAAGAGAGAGGGAGAGTGAAAGAAAGAAAGAAAGAAAGAAAGAAAGAGAAAAAGAATGAGAAGAGGTAGAGAGGGATGAAGTGGAGTTAGTGGCTCTCTATGCGCTGCGTGAAGGAGACAGCCTTTATCCCCTCTTCGCTCGTCAAGCATGCAGGGAGTCTCTTTCCCCTTCACACACTGACCCCCCACCCCCACCCCAACACACACCCCACCACCATCCCACCTGCCTACCACACTGTCAGTGATCCTTGCATACCCTGCACTCGAGCCAGTGGCAGCCGCATTGCTTAGGATGGCGAAGATGACGGGAGGACGCTGAAGGAATGTGCCACTGCAGTGGGAAAGATGGATGACACAGAGCACCAGGGATTCCCCTCCCCATTGAGAAAAGAGCGGCTGAGCAGCAGTAGAAAGAGCTGAATGCATATGTGAGTGAGAGTGTGTGTGTGTGTGTGCGTGTGTGTGTGTGTGTGTGTGTGTGTTTGAGGCACATGTATAATTGTGTGTGTGTGTGTGTGTGTGTGTGTGTGTATTTTTGCGGTTTGAGGTGTGCTTGCTGCCGTGTGCACGGGGTCTAATAATCACACTGGAATGACAAGGACCCAAAACCAATTCCTTGACGGCAGCGCTAATCCGCGCTTTTTCTCGGGGCCTGTGCGTGGAGCCTGGGGGAGATAAGCTGGGAGGTTAATGCGGAGTCGTCTCTGCCTCGCCCTCTCCCTGCCGCTCCCCCTCCATCTCTGACAGCCTCCTGACAGGTGCGCCCCGCTGCCTGCGCTTGTTTATGTTAATGCTGCCGGCCGAGCGTGCTAGCATGCACCCTCTCCCTCAGCTGCACTCTGGAGATAGAGATGTCTCTGGTTCCTCCAGGAAAAGCCTGCCGCTACGGGGGCCATTACTACTCCAGGGCCACTCGCCGGGGTTCCGCCGTCTGCCGACCTATGCAGGACAAGCGGGCACAGCCGTGAGCTCAGACCATCTGCTTCCGTGCAGTGGTCAAGCTGCCCAGTCTGACATGGGGGAATACGGTCGGTCTTTAAAAGTAGTCTTTGGAGAGAAAAAAAAAAAAAAAAACGTGGTGGTTGAGCAGTGGAATACTGATAAGTCCTGGTGTCCTCTCTCTCTGCTCTCATGAGGGCTCGTGTTGGCAACGAGAGTTCTGTACTGCCTCCCACCCAGGTCAGAGGAAATGTTCCTCGATGTCCAGTTTGTCATCCGTTGCTTAATACCACTTACAGCGTGTGAACATTAACACAAGGTCGATGTCACGTCTCTTTAGGCCAGCTGCTCCCTGAAACATTTAGCAGGGTGTTCCTTGTTTCAGACAGCTGTGATGACTCCCCTTACTGCCCCCTCTCTCCCGATATGATGCAATGCCCAGGCCAGGCCCATTAGCAAAGGAGCTCAAGGGTAGTCCCTCCTCCAGGTTGCATATACAAATCCATCTTTGTTTCCATGCGCCATGCGCGTCTTGGGAGATCTTACTCATCATCGGGATGTGTCTGCTGACTGATGAATGTGTCTGGTGGGGCTGACCTGGAGGTTGCGGGGCTCATTGCCGGCATGATGTAGGGCCGACCTTTGGAGATGGCGGTCGGGGGGAACGAGCTGGGAACTGTGTGTGTGTGTGTGTGTGTGTGTGTGTGTGTGTGTGTGTGTGTGGCAGATGATCAGGGTCAAAGGCAGTCACTGGTGTGCCACTGGCGTCTCCCCTCGCTGACTTCTCCTCTGGGTCTCCTTCACCCTGCCGTGTTTGACACCCCCAACCCCACCCCACCCCCCGCCTCCCATTCTAATCTGATGATAATGATATTTGCTCAGAACGACCTCTGCTTGCACAGTGTAATTACCCCCCCAGCTTTCTATGATCTCGACTATTGGAAATCGATGGGCCATAAGAGGACCCCATCAGAGCTTATTATTATCACTGCTTGGTTTTCGTTACAGCGGCATCAGATTTAATATGTTGTCGAGCTATTTTATTTATTTATTTCTCATTGTGTGTGGACTTTTTTCACAGAGGTGCTGGTGCTGAAGCTGTCACAGCATTGCCCAAATAAGCGCATGAAACTAAGTGGCCTGGGCTTTTTCTCCAAGTCTCTCACCTTCTTTCACCACATTCACTATCACTCACTCTCTCTCCCTCTCTCTTTTACTCTCTGTCTGCTCTGCACATGTGTCACCATAAGTACTGTGACACCCTAATGAATTCAATTTCCACCCTTAATGACACCTTGGACTTCATGGTACTCACCATGCGCATAGCCCATCGAAGAGGACCTTTTGAGTGGACACACATATATATTCATATTGGCGCGACACTACACTCTGC
Organism: Alosa pseudoharengus; assembly: GCF_046254945.1. Lineage (NCBI taxonomy): Eukaryota > Metazoa > Chordata > Actinopteri > Clupeiformes > Clupeidae > Alosa > Alosa pseudoharengus. The sequence goes on along the minus strand of NW_027468774.1, from coordinate 22,727,979 downwards.
ACTCAGGAAGACTTGTTTCATTAGACACTCGTACAGTGGTGGAGCACCCTTGGAATCATGGCTGGGCGGCCGCCCGATGACCCTATCCCCACTCCATGCTGATTGAGACACTCCAACGTACAGACTCGTCTGAGTAATCTTCTCCGCCGCCAACGCCCGACTGCCTGTTTTCTCCCGCTGAGTCAAGGGCATGCGTGTGGACCGCTGATCTGGAGATTATTGCCTTTATTTTTGCTTTAAGAGGTTCAGGCTTGTTTTTTACCCTTTTTTTGCTGGAGTCACCACTGCCTTTGCAATGACCTTCCCTTTCTCCATTCATCTGTTCGTGTTGTTCAAAAGATAAGGGGGTCATCCAGGAGATTCTATCATTGGAGAAAATGGGAACTATTGAGATTTATTATTATGACAACAATGAACGTGACTATGACTATGCAGTAAAAATGTTATGTTGGACATTAATCGAATATTGGCTTCTTTTGATGGGTGAAAAAGATGACCTCGGATGCAGCATTTTCTTTTGGACTGTCCTCCTGAGTGATGAGCCATGCTCTATGTAGTTTTCAGCCAATATCCTCCTTTTGTTTATGTTTTCTTTCATAAAAGGATAAGCTGCAGACAGGTTATTAGGGGAAGGTGACTCAAGACCCCCATGTTTACTGGACAAGCAGAATGATATAGCCTCTCTAGGACTGACCTTAGAATCCATGACCACTGGAGGTGGTTAAATGATGACCCTTCATATCAGAGAATAGTTCAAAGGTCATATGTCCACTCCATACAAGTCTTGCAGGAACCATAACAACTAGGCAAGGGCAATAACAATGAGAAAAAGCAAACAAAAAGCAGTATTTAGTGTCCATGGATTGAGCTACAATGGCAGAGGGGAAAAGGCCAAAGGCATGCCAATGCTGGACTGGAGATTGTTGGTGGCTAGATTGAATAAGGCGTATTTTGTGTATTTTTAGCCGAGGACAGAAAAGGTGACAATGTGGAAGAGAGGTAGTGATCGATCTGTTTGTGCAAAGGTCAGAGGACTGCCGAGACTCAACCACAGGAGCCGTGAGTGAGAGAGAGAGACCCTCGAGGGGGCTGGTGGGCAGAATAGGCAAGACGCGCAAACCAGACAAACAAGGAAGAGGCAGCGAGGATTTCTCAACCAGTTGAAAGATTTCATATTGTTAGACAGGTGAGGGTTGTGCAGCCGTCTAGAGCATGTGAAAACAATGAAATAAACCAAGCTAAAGATGGATATAGCCAGCAAGTAATGGCCATTGTACGATTGCTGCTGTCCAATGTTAGGGGCCAGGGGGGTCTTTGACAGCATGCATTTTGCCTCAAGGCTGTCGGCAGCATAAGAATGAACGGTCAACAGATTCCTTGCTGCTACCAAAGAAAAATCAGCCTCAAGAGGGCTTTACAAGACCACACGCTGAAAGAACAAACAGTGTACGGGAGACTAAAGAGAAGGGGTATAAGCAGTGACATCTGCAGCTGGTCACCAAGGACAAGAGATAGCCTTTTATTGCATAGTTGCTACCTCTGCTGCCCTTGTGTTTTTCTTTACCACATTGTTCTCCTGCCTGTCCTTGGTGATGCAAGGACACCTTAGTGTACTCCAAATTGGCCTCAAGTGGAACCCTTGAAATGGGAGTTACAGTGGAGTGTCACTGCCTTACTTTGATAGCTGAAGTGCAACCTACTTTTTTCGATAAGATCTCAAAATAACAAAACTGGATCATTACAGTATTTAGTATTTAGAATAGTTTTGCTTGTAGATTCAGAATACTAATCATTTCACCATCCATTTTTTTTAATGAAAACTGAATACAGCGGACTGAATACAGTAATTTGAGACCTCAAGCCTTCAGTATCCCAATGACAAATTTAATTAGATGTTGAAATGTAATTAACTGAGCCACCAAAGTCCTTTGTGTTCTCATTGACAGTCATAGCTCTGAATTCTTGGTGGAATGTAACATTCATTTTCTCAGTCATTTTTCTCTCGTATGTGCTTTTTGCTGCAAAATAGTCTTGGTTGTGGATGCTTTTGACACTTCAATTTTCCTATTTTTTTTTATTGTTTTAAATCTCTGTCTCGAAAAAACTGAATTTACATTTCTATCTCAACGTTATGCCATAATTCCTAATAAAAAAAACCTCTGCCCCTCCCCCCTTTTAACTGAGCAGACAGAGTCTCCATAACCATTTGCATTGCACAAAACAAAAAACAGTTTTTATTGCATTGCATAATTTGTTTCTGGACTGGATTAAGTGGATATATATTACATGACGACACACAGTTTTTTTTTTATTTATTTTTTTTACCATTTTTAGAGTTATGTTGGTCTCTGCCTAAACTAACTAAGCAGTTATTTTATGTTATTCCATTTATTCAGGATGAAGAGGCCTTAGTTTAATGACGATTTCAGTTAGAATATAGCCATTAATTCTTGAAGCTAAGAACATATGGGGATTCTCAGCTAAATAGCAGGTTACCATGCTAGTTGGAAAATGACTCCCTTTATATTTAAATTAAACCCACCAACCAAGGACACCTGCTTAATGGTGCATAAGCAGTGTTATTTTTTAATATCTGCCTTTTCCTCTGCAGTAACACTTGCTAAATAGGCTTTCTAGCAAAGAAAAGTTGAGAACACGTCAAGTCTCTTTCTCAATCCTCCATCATCAACTACTTCACTGTCTCCGCTCGATAACTTTTCAAAATGTTTTCCCGAAAAAGTTGCTAAGGTAAGTGCCCAATTCAATGAGCCTTTTAAAAGACACTACCTTGTTTAGACATCATCGTTGGATTCTTTCTATTTTCTTGTAGATTCCATTCTATCCCATTCCATCTAAACTATTTTGCTGGAGGTCACGCATGTTATTAATCCCTCACCCCTCAGTTCTGGAGTTCCTTTTTCTTTTCAAACAAGCAAGGGTTACAACTACAACTGATGTGAAGAACTATAGGCCTATCTCCCTTCTTGTCAAAGTTTCTGACTGTGGCATTCAAGCAAGTTTCTGATTTCCAATCTCAGAACAACCTACTAAACCCAAAGCAGTCTGGTTTTAAGAGCGGCCATTCTTACGAAACTGCTCTTTTATATGTGACTGAAGCATTGAAAGTAGCCAAAGCCTCTGCTCATCAGTTAATTTTACATTACCTATCTGCAACCTTTAATATAGTGAACCATGAAATGCCCCTCTCTACATTATCTGAGCCAGGAATTTCTAGGAAAGTTCTTAATTGGTTTGAATCCTACCTCAAAGGATGTTCACTCAGTGTGTCTTTGCAATGGCAGGTATCAAAGTCACATGACCTCACCACAGGTGTACCTCAGAGATCAGTAATGGGGACACTTTTGCTTATCACTGTTATGCAGATTACATTACATTACATTTGGCTGACACATTTTTAACCAAAGCGACTAACAACATGGTAAACAGTTTAAGTTTTAAAGCAATTCTCTCAACAATTATAGGACAATTTAAAAAAGGTAGAGTACAGTAAGAATAAGTGCATCAGTGAGTGCTGATTTTAAACAGTTGAGTGTCAGTTTTAGACGGGTGGTAAGTGCTAGGATCAGCAAGACTAGTTGTAAGTAGTGCTATGAGAGGAGATGTTCTCTGAAGAGCTGGGTCTTCAGCAGGAGTTTTTTGAAGATGGAGAGGGATGTCCCTGCCCTTGTAGGAACTGGCAGTGTGTTCCACCAACGAGGAACAACAGATGAGAAAAGTTTGGATTGGCCTGAGCGTACCGGTGGCAGAGCTAGGCGTCGTTCGTCTGAGGATTGCAACGGTCTGGAGGTAGCATATGTCTGTATGAGGGCAATTAAGTAGGTGGGAGCAGAACCGGAGACTACCTTGTAGGCAAGCGTTAGAGCCTTGAATTTGATGCGGGCAGCCATAGGCATTCTGAATCATCTGAAGGGGTTTCACTGTGCAGGCTGGGAGACCTGTCAGGAGGGCATTGCAGTAGTCAAGTCGTGAGATAACTATTGCCTGAACCAGGAGTTGGGTAGCATCGTGAGTCAAGTAAGTCCTGATGTTGTAAAGTGCGAAACGGCATGACTGGGCGACCGAGGCAACATGATTGGAGAAGGTTAGTTGGTTGTCGAGAACAATTCCTAAATTTCTTGCAGCCCTGGGAGGTGAAACAGACAGGGAGTCAAATTTGATGTTGATGTCATGGTGTATGGTAGGTTTAGCTGGGAGGACCAACATTACTCAACGTTATTAGTCTTTCCCACATGATGACTCAATTGTTGCTTCTATTGCTGCTTGGATTTCTGCATGCTTGATATTTCAGTCTGGATGAAAGATCGACACCTTCAGCTTAATCTCTCCAAAACTGAGCTTCTGCTATTTCTAACTTTTACAGCTATTCCCCAACAGATCAGCATCCAGCTTACTTGGATGTCACAATTACTGATCAAATACATTTGTCTGAGCATGTAGCCTCAGTCACAAAATCATGTTTTTTATCCTATACAATATATGGAAGACCAGACCTAATCTAATGTAATATGCCACTCAACACAATGTGCCACTCAACTCATGTTCTTTCCTAACTGAACTATTGCAATGTGTTGTTTGGTGATCTACCTGCTTATGTAGAGAGCCCATTACAGATGATTCAAAATTCAGCGGCACATCTGGTCTTTAATCAGCCAAAGACACATGTAACTCCTCTGTTAGTGACTCTTCATTAGCTTCCTATAGCAGCCAGAATTAAATTCAAATTCCTCACTCTGGCCTTTAGAACCGGATCTGCAACTTGCTATCTTATTCATACAATCCATCTCTAGGTACTCTCTCGCCCATTCGTCCTCTGATGAGTTCCTGCTATGCTAGTGTTCCATCAACACTAAGAGGTCACTGTCAAGACTTTTCTGTGATTCCTCGTTTTACTTGTTATTTAGTCTATCACTAATATTGCTATTTTTTAAGACTGATAAATAGTGTATGGTAAATGTTTTTCAGGGAAGACAAATCTGAGATTTGTAAGGCAATACTACTGTTTTGAGTTGTGTGCACACTATGTATCGTCATTTAAAGACCGAAAAGGCAGGCTATTTATCTGTAAATCATACAGAATCTCTGACATATTGGATCACTTGTCACAGCATCTGTCAGACCCTGAGAAGGACCCATGCTTTTCGTTCGGGCTCACATCAAAACTGACCCCTGGCTACCTGTCTTTGATATGAGTCTGGTTTCTGCTTATGGTCCCCCACATGGAAGCTGATAAACACGACCTGTTCTCCTTCCACTCTCAAACTCACAGCAATTGAATCAGGTGAACAGCGGGCTGTGGCTCAGACTGGACTCCAAAGGACCCTCATTCCGGAAAAAGGAATTGAGATTCTATGACCTAATCCTTAGCCAGTGGTAGTCTCAGCCCTTTTTTTACATTCTGATGCATTTGTCTTTGACTGCTCCCAGTGTTACCCTCTTTGTTCCTATCTGCAGACAGAAATATGATGTTTAAATATTCAGTAAAGAAATAGAACAAAATGTGTCTGGCCTGTGGGCGAAGAATGTAATAACAGAGTCCAAGCACCTTTGAATTGGACTGCGGCACTGTGATCCTCTATTCTTTTGCATAAATATTAAATGGCCTTGAATGAGCCTTTTGGAGTCGCTCTATTACAAATGCAGACCCCAAACAGGATTAAATAGTGATTTGCCGAGGTCCAGAACTCTGTTAGGCCTCCAATCATTAATTTGCAAAACATTTTTCTTACAACTCTCTCTCTCTCTTTCTCTCTCTCTCTCTCTTGTCCCTTGCTCACTCTTTCTTCTTCGTGTATGTCAGTTGAACTCCAAAAACCCAAATACTAACTGTGGCTGATGAGAGAGATGGGGTGATCGAGCAGAGTGAGCCAATTCAGATAAAACAGATAAAAAATAGAAAAAGCAAAGGATTGACTTTGGTAAGAGGTCACTTTTTGAAAATCCTCCCAAGTGATTGCTACAAAGCTCCCCCCCCCCCCATTTTCCCCCTCCAGCACACCCTAGAGATGTGGAGGGTAAGGTTATAGTATGGCCCACTGCTCTATATTAATGGTGACTTTGGCTCACCTAATACGGATTCTCAGGGTTATAGCCCCCAGGCGCCAGCTGAGTAGAATGCAAAAGCAAAAAAAGTCTTTCTCTCTGTATCTCTCTCTCTCCATCACTTTTTCTCTCTCAGTCTCTCTCTCTCTCTCTCTCTCTCTCACTTTTTCTCTCTCCATTCCCTTGCTGGTCACAAGGGCCTGTCAGACCTCGTTGAAGGTTACTGCCGCTCCAAGCTGGCAATGATGAAGCCATAACTAATGATTTAAAAAAGAGTCTTCTGGACTGTGTTTAATGCCAGCCATCTTTCACCCTCCCCACTCATCATGACCACATACAACCCCCCCCCCCCCCCCCCATCACCATTCCAATCACCAATCTCCTGCCCACACAGCATCCTCAAACTCAGTAGCGATTCTGACTCCGTCCCCATGTTCTGAGCGGAGAGAGAGGGGGCACATTTCTCCTTGAGCCAGTCGTCATGGCTCCTGCTGAGAGAGAAAACAAGGTTATGATCAAGGGGTGCGTATCCAGCTGCTTTGCGCGCCGCATGCCGCACATCACATGCTACACGCTCCTTGCTTTATGATTCATGTGGGCACCATCCGGTCCAGTGGACTCTGATCACAAACCAGTCCACACACCATGCGGAACGATCATTCCATCATCATCCAGTGGATGTTCAGTATGTGGATATGCTGCCCTACATTATCATGCATAGTACCTGGATAAAATAAGATAAGACAAGATAAGATAAACTTTATTGTCACAGGAGCAAAATTCATCTTCGGCGTTCTAGTGCCACTCACAGCTGCTTGCAATTCGCTTTTGGGTGTCCACATGCCAGAACCTGCAGTATGAAGTGTTATGCCCCTAGTGTTTTTCATAAAAAATGGGGTGGGAGGCATATTTTTGGAGAACTGAAGCTTAACTATCCGCACAATCTAATAGATATTGTGAGGTTGGCTGGATGTTTTCATTGGTTCAGTAATCCATAACATAACTTCCAGCATGATTCAGCTGTATTAACCAATTAGGAAACTTCCAAAAATAAAGGCATCCCAAATTTCCAATTATTGTGTGTGCGTACACCACCAATGGCTGCAGTGTTTAGCAGAAATATTCTAAGGGACCGTTCGTTAGTTATAAACGGGGTCACCGGAGGGATTTTGAGTGCTTCGATCAAAAGTTGCATGACCCTCCCCTACCTGCATTATAATTTTCAACTACCCTCCAGCAGCATTTTCAAAAATGACCCTCCCCGGCCAATTGTCGACTTGTTCCACCCACGATCTTACACGCTATGGTAACACATCAATATATGCTACCGTTCTAATATCAACCTCTGCTTTCTGATCTTACACATCACACTTCACCAAGATGGTGGCCATTTCAGTAGATTTACTCCCTAACATTGTTGTGGAAACACAATAAGCATGGAAACTAAATGCACACTTCCTGCAACTGCATTAGCCTACTTGAAAAGTTACTCCTCTAGTAAGTATTCACATTCAAAACAATAAAGCATTGAGACCATTCAACAAAGCACACTGGGTAATAACTAATTCAACACATGAACTTGTTGCTATGGACTCGTCTCTAGGCTTCCTCAGTCATTGTAAAGCTGCCGAAGCTGAACATTATCCAAAACTCAATTTCTCAGACGAGCGTCAATTTGGGAGCTTGCTACACTCCTTCCTTCTCAAATGACTTGAAAAGGCCGTTTGCACAATTTCACAAATAATCACAGGGACCGAAACATACCTAACATGCCAACTTTTTCCGGGTTTATCATTTTAACGTTTCCCTGCTGTCTTGCCGTTTTAATATTTTCCCGTAGAATATCCTATATTACTGTAATACTCATAACATTAGTCCTGCATTCTGGCCTGTCTCTGTGTTGTCCTGTTGCTACCCCTTGCCTATCCAGTGAAACAGATGTATTCAAATCATCGTTTTTCTTGCTTGAATGCGAACTCAGAGTGATGTTAACCTAGGCCTATTTAAGTTAACGACGTGGTTGTCGTGAGAGCAAGATTCATTAGCGCTTGCGGTGTTCGGCCGTAGGCTATGCCTACGTGCGCACCTGCCAGGCTACTCAGCTAGACAAAGAATTCCCCCTGTATATTCACTCCAAGTTGGCCTACCATAACTTACCAACTACACTGTAGACCATAAACTGGCAATTTATATGACCAAATGTATTTGTTCAACTTTATAAAGCAGAATTATGCACTGCTACTTGGAACGTAGGCCTAACACATTTTTGTTGGCAGGAGAGAGGATGACAGCGATTAACAAATTGCACTTGTTGCTGGTTACCAATAAATACTATATATTTTTTGCAAACAACAAAAACAGAAAGGATGGAGACAGCAAAGCTAGAGATGGGCAGGAACAAGGTCAGTTGGTAGAAATGCTTGTCAAAACGTTAGGAGCTGGATGTGTGGATGAATGAAGCACAAGTATGCTTTTTGTTAAGCATGCACACTGTTTAAAGTTAGGCTACACGGTAAACTACAAGTAAACCCAAGTTAAATTTAGCTTTTTTAGGGCTGGATAAAGTTGACCAAATGGATATAGGCTGTTAGGCGTGAATAAAGTAGGCTACTTTGTTGCTCCAACCCTTCCAACGTTAATGGGGACGAATGTTGACATTTTCCGTATTTTGGGTGAGAAACCCGAGAAATCTCCCTTATTTTCATGTTCAATGTTGACAGAGCTATGGAACGAAAGAGAACGTTATATGGCGACAGAAATCAACAATCAAACAAGCCACTTTGATTTTTTGCTGTTTTCATACAAAAGATGGGTGACCCTCCCTCCTAGACAAAAAAAAGTTAGGTGACCCTCCCCTCAACAAAGAATAAAAAGACATGACCCTCCAATATTTTCCTCCGGTGACCCCGTTTATAAATAACGAACGGTCCCTAACAGCTAATTGCTAACAGCTACTTGTTATGTTGGTATGTAAGATGATTTCTTGTTACCATTGAAGATGAACATAAGTGAGACAAATGGCTACTTCAGAACCACATCTACAAATATTAGTTGGGAAGTAACAAAAAACTTTTCCAAAACCAACATTTTCTAAAAGTTATTTTCTCTGGATTGGAAAGACTTGTTTTTGTTATTTCATCCCCATTGCTCATGCTGATTCTCTTAATGCTCACTTGACAAGTAAAAATGTTATTCCTCTGACGGTTGTTGGAGCAGGTTTAGTAGTTGTTATGGAAACTGCAGCGTATGCCTCAGCCGTGTAGCAGCTCCACTCCACCTCCACCCCCCCCCCCCCTCCTCCTCTGCTGTCTTTTCTGCCTCCTCCTGCCTCCTCTCCCCTTCCCTTCCCCTCTCCTGCATGTAATGCAGTTAATATGGGAGATGGAGTTGACAGCAGGCCAGGGCCATGCTAGCCTCTGCTGTGTTAAAGTGCAGGCTGAGTCATGTAGATGATAGGATTAGGCACACGCTGCCCAGGACGATGTGACCAGGCGGCTGTGGCGACTGTGTGTGGGGATATAAGAGACCGCACCGCGTAGCGCTCCCGTGGCTTGCTGAGGGAGTGGGCGTGTGCTTCAGCAGGGAGCTTGCTGAATGCGTGACTACATGTTAGGCTGTGGCAGCTTGAATTATTCTAAACAGATGGTCATACAACTCCTTTCCCCCAAAGCATCGCCCACGCCTAAAGTCTCCTCATTGTGCCGATGTGACACCATGCTTTGGTGAATGTCTGGCGAAGCTTCAGCTTCAGGTGCATGTTTTAATGAGCTGAATGAGAAGCACAGGAATCATGAATAAGAGTATGTTGAAGAGTATTGGGATTTTTCAAGTTGCATACTCTTGTAGTGGTTTGGTGTTCAATAACTAAAAGTGGAAATGTTCTTAAGTAGTTCATAGGAGAGGGCAATGTAGTCCATGCAGATAGACTACATTGGGGTAGACTAAATATGAAATCCAAATGCAGCATATATAGACTCCACTCTGAAGGAGGTTGAATCTTTTTTGCAGATTTGGTGATTGTGTAGGTCCTGATATTTGCTTTCATTGTTGATGTCATGATGTCAATTGTTTTGTGATGTTTTCAGGACATTATTATGTTGCTGTGTTGCTGTAATGTGCTGGTATTTTTAATCACAATTGGTTATTGGTAGTGCAAACTAATGCAATTGGCTAATGGCAAAGGCGGCAATTAATCTTGCAGCTTGCAACTCTGTTCCCAATGGTTAATCTTGTCACATCTATGATTTTTATATTCATGTCATTCTCCTTGTGTGGCAGACAGTGAGGCTCACCCAACAGGAGTGGTGTGCTTTTCAGACACTATTCATGCTCACCAATCAAAATGGCCCAACTTAAAGCAACATTTTGAATATTGAACTGAAATTATATCCAAATCAAATCACAATTTGACACGTAAAATAACACGTTGCTAGGTTACGGGGACACTGGCGAGACAAGCCGCTCCGTCTGGCATCATGTTTTTGTTTGTTTTTATGTAATGTTCGTAATTTTATGTAATGTCATATTTATTTTTTGTATTGGTTTGTCTAGTTAGATGTTTTCCCTATTTATTTACGCTATTTTTGATGGTTTTCGTGTTATTCTTAGTCCTTTTTACTGCTTCTAAGTCAGCTGATGTCGTTGACATTTGTCCATTGGGAGCTTGCTATGGCTAGCTTTTGCCCTAGCTGGGCATCGGACATCCTTCCATCTATCCGTGAGCGGTGCAGCACTTCACTGTCTGGTCGAGGGGATCTCTCGGGACAGCTGGACCTAGGCTACTCTGCGAAAGATCTGCCGTGGCCGCCGAGCTGTTGCTGACCTGCGAGCTGCCATGCCAACTGCAGACTAACTGGGCCTCTGACATCCTTCCATCCATCCGTGAATCGTGCACTTCACTGTCTGGTCGAGGGGATCTCTCGGGACAGCTGGACCTAGGCTTGCTCTGCGAGAGATCTGCCGTGGCCGCCGAGCTGTTGCTGACCTGCGGGCTGCTTTGCCAACTGCAGACTAACGTTAACGGTGAAGAGCTGCAATCTTACGGAGCAACAAACGGTCGCTGTTAAGTCCACCGAATTGCGGATCTACATGATCGCCCAGTACTTTGGACTGTGCTTCCAGTCATCTCCAGACTGCAGTCTAAGGCCTAGCTTCTAACGTTAACGTTATCTCCAGACTGCCAGTGAATTCACCGGGTTGGTCAGTTGCTAAAGAACTTTGTTGGCATTGCATCGGTTGTGAAGACACAGCTCTGTGTGCAGTTTTCACGGATCATCATTACCCTTGGACATTTTCAGCTAGTTTGGAAATTTGGACTAATTTTAACATCACTTTTCCCCCTTTTTAAATATATATTTTTTATTTGTTTATTTGTTTTGTTGTCTGTCTGTATGTCTTGGTGTCATGGGTACGCTGGCGACTACGCTGCTCCATCCGGCATCTTTTGTCTTGTTGTTATGTGTCTTGTTTGTGGAGCGCTTTGGGTTGCACTATGTGCATGTTAAATGCGCTTTAAAAATAAATCTGACTTGACAATGTCTGTCAGAAAAAAAACTAGATGTACCGCAGAGCGGTACAAAATATGACCGCCGCCCAGTCCAGCACATTTTTTCCACAAAAATAAATCACGCTGAAAGGCCTATATGATTCTAACTGTCTCACTAAATTGCATTATCCACACGTACTCAATTCTCACTGATATCTGCTAGACAACAAGTACCAAAACATGATTAGTTCATAGATTTCACATGTAAAATTAATTTTATACAACCCCACCTCCATCTTGCCTGTTCATCATTCTGAGAAATTCTTGAATTGTGTGCATGTGTGCATGTTCATGTTTATGTTGTGTGTGTGTGTGTGTGTGTGTGCGTGTGCGTGCGTGCGTGTGCGTGTGCGTGTGCGTGTGCGTGCGCTTGTGTGTGTGCCTGCGTATGTGCCTGTGCAAGCGTACATATGTATGTGCAAGCGTGTCATACGTATGATTACTGTGAATGTATGTGTGTGTGTGTATCTGTTTGTGCACATGTGTGTACATGAAATGGGTTAACATGACCCCTGGAGGCAAACATACGGAAAAAAATGGTCATCCTAGTCCCTACAGTTCTCAAGATATTCACAGAGAACTGTGTCTGCCCTACCCTCCTTTCGGGGGTCCAGTCCAGCGGGGGGGCTACAGATCAAAACGAAAAACGACGGTTCCATGCTATCCATGTGGGGTTACATGCCCACCAAGTTTTGTGTACCCCGGTCTTTCAGTGTCCCGGGAATCATTGTTGGTGTACGTCACTAAATGTACACATAAATTATTTTATTGTAAGACCCCCCATGAACGAAAGTACACAAAACTTGGCATGCATTCGGAGGGTGTCATAATGATCCTACACTTTTAATTTCGTGCAGTTTTGACCTTGTCAGCCAGAGATATTGTGATGAAAACACCTAATTTTTTGCTTTTTAATTTTTAACTAGGTGGCGCTATACATGAAATAAGTGGTAATGGGATGGGTTGACATGCCCCGTTAAGACCAACATACATAAAAAAGGTGGACCTCCTAGGCCCTACGGTTCTCGAGATATTCACAGAAAACTGTGTCTGCCCTACCCTCCTTTCGGGGGGTCCAGTCCAGCGGGGGGGCTACAGATCAAAACGAAAAACGATGGTTCCATGCTATCCATGTGGGGTTACATGCCCACCAAGTTTCGTGTACCCCGGTCTTTCAGTGTCCCGGGACTCATTGACGGAAATTTGGGCATGCGAAAAAGACAAAAAAAAAAAAAAAAAATCTGACTAAACCTATATGACCGCCGCTTCGCTGCGCGGCGGTCATAATAATAAGATAAGCAATGCATAGCAAGAAGATAGCAATACAATATTTTCCTCAAATCATGCAGCCCTAGCATGAAATACCATGAAATTGCACAAGCCAACATTGTGAACCAAATGAACAGTTGCCGAAAGACATTGAAACACTTGCCTCCTATGTCTTTCTTCAAACATGAACCTGTCTAGATGTATTAAAGTAAATCACAAACTGTACCTTTAAATGGGGACTCACTCAGCCATAAATGCCAGCTGGCCTGTAGCACACTATTTTGTGTGGCTGTATGTTTTCCCTTTTGAATGCTCAGATCATTTAAACAGCCAAGGATCATTTTCAAGTAGGCTTGGAAAATTGTCCAACTTCCGTGATAAGATACCAAGTCTTTTGCTTTGTTTTCCATTTTATTTGCACTAAATAAATTATTGTTTTCAATGGGAATGGGGTAAACAATCATGCATATTCTTATAAAACATACCATTATTATAGCTTACAAATGGGAGTGTCCAACATCCTGCCAGTATATGATCCACATTTATTTTATTTTTGTATTTGAGTTTCACAAAGCTGGTTTATAGCGTACTATTATTAAATTTGAAAATTGAAAATTAAGTCATGTCACCAACATAATAAGTAGGGGTAAAACCGTTCACAAAATCCATGATCTGGTCTGTATCATGGTTTTGGGGTCATGGTTTTCAGTTCAGCTCAGTACACATTGTGACAGATGCAATGGTAAAGTATGCACATGCAGTGTTTCCCCTAGAAATACCTTCTGCAGAAAGAAAATGTGGAAAAAATACTCTTCTGACTTCTGTGACTTCTGACGGATTTTGTCAAAAGAAATTGAATGATTGAGAGTTACAAATATGACATAATCATCAACAGATTCAAGGCATCTGCTAAAAAAAGGCCTTATTGCAGTACACATGTTTTTCTTTTGTGTTAATCTTCACCTTTTTCATTTATATTATTAGTCATTATTATTATAAATTGAAATGAAACAAAAATGAAATGGCACAACTCAGAAAATACTTATTTAATTAATTAAAAATCAAATCTTAATCATAAGCCACATCTCACCTGTGAGCTAAACTATTAATATATAAAATATATAAACTACAGTATATATAGAATTATCTTTCATGTCATTACACTGTACTGGTGGTGTTGTGTGCCTGTCACTTTAAGGCCACGAGGCTTGCTTGAGTCTCACGGTTTTAAGCTAATTTAGTAGAGTTGTTGTGCATTGTGCATAAGGATATGTGGATAAAATGTATTATGTTTTCCATGTCATTTGTCAGCCTAACAACTCGAAGAAAATCTATCTTGGATTATAGGAGATAAGTGTCTTGTAATGATAATTTCTATGATTTTGGTGAGCACTAAAGAAATGACAAGGAATCTCCAGTTGTAAATGGTTGCGTAAACTATTACTTAAATTCAATTAAACCCAATAGTAGACCTAAATTTCATATTTCATAGCCAGCCCAGCCCAGCCAAACGAAACCCTGTGTGAAATTTCTCTGGAAATACTAAATACATGGGGGCGAACTACCTTGGTGTTTCATTTGGTCCTTGGTTAAAATATAACGTAGGCTACTTTTTTTGCACAAAAAATAAACCTGATCATGTGTTTTTTTGCGGAGGCACTGAAGTTCTAGCAATTCTTCAATTCTTTGCCGCTGCTGAATACATAGTAGGGAAACACTGGCATGGTTTGGCATGCATCACGGTTTTTGTGCCATTGTAATTGTAAAATATAATGTAGCACTCAGACCATAAAAATTCAAAAGAAGTTCTATCTCATTACTAAGTTACAGGAACAACAGGCCTATGTTTTGTTGCCTAAACTGACAATTGATGAGCCTTGTGTTACGCTTTGAAAGTTGAGCCAAGTTCAACGCTAGCGCAAAGCTGCCGCTCCAACTGTCCGTTGACGAACCATAGCAATATGGGAAATCTGCTGCTTGGCGCTGGCCAATGTTATCCCCGCCTTACTGCTATAGACTGTGCCTTTGACTCTCCTCTTTAAATAGCACACTGACAGCTCTAATTACAACCAAAGAGGAAAGTTGTCAGATCAATTGAGTTTTTCTGATTTCATAACCTCCTATGCATAAGATTGTCATGAAGTTTGTTTCTTCAGGCTCCAGAAAGTGTAATCTTAAATGACCCCACACCTACCATAATTATCACTCCAGTGCAAATATCGAAGAAGGAGCTATAATGAAATGTGAAAAGTAGTACCTCATTAGTGTTTCCATAGATACTAAAGTACGTCATTTTTATTAAGTGTTGATGCCATCATGGTTCCTTCCATTCATTGCCTTACAGTACTTGCTCCAGCATGAACAGGAGCAAAATTAGCATTTTCATTAACTATATCAATATTTATGTATTTATTAATGTATGATATTTAAGCATTACTGTAACATATCTTTCCATGTAGTGCTTTCCATAACTAGATGTACTGCATAGCGGTACAACATATGACCGCTGCTCAGTCCTGTACATCCTCTCCGCGAAAATAAATCACGCTAGTCAATAGGGGTGTGCATTGGTACTGCCCTCACAATTCGATTAGATTACGATTCACCAGGTAACGATTCGATTCAATTCAATTCTACGATGCATTGCAATGCTTTGCGATGCATCAAAATTCTACTGCACACAACAAGGCAAATTTTGAGGTCATGAGGCAATACAAGCAGTCAGATATTGAACAGATTTTATTGGCTGCTATGTGTGTATTATCACCTCTCCTGTATCTTTAACATAAATGTCATTAATGGAATTTCACCATTCTGGGGGCAAGGCCACTTGGCCTTCAGTTGGGCATATTTGGTGGGGGGCACAAAGGCCACATGTCAGGGCACCAAGGCCAAAGTTAACTATACAGTAGTAGGCTATAAAAATGATCAAAGTTGTATTTAGCCTATTCACAGCAGTAGACCCGCATCACTGTAGCCCATGAAACATTACAAAAACATGAAACATGCCATATTACATAGAACTGTAAATCATCTGATCATCTAATATTTAGATGTCTAGGATATATTTAACATTTATTTTATATTTGGCCTGTTATGAAATCATGTATTGAACAATTTAAGCACAGCTCAGTTTTAAGAAACTCAAATAGCATAGATGCATACTTAGCATTTTGTGATCATTAAGGCCACTTTCACAAACTCTTAGTCAGCTGTCTCTGATTTACCGATATCTAGGCAATATTTGTAACATTTATTTTGTATTTGGCCCATTATGAAATCATGTAGAATAATTTAAACACATTGTAAAACTTAAAGCCCAAATTTGGAGACATCCATGCATGTCGAAATTTGCTGCAAATTCAGAACTGGATTACTCTGGAATGGCTAACTGTACAGGGGACTGCTTTACACCTTTCTGTTCGGCAAGGTCAGCTGTTTATTCTGATATAGAGTAGCAAAGTCCCGCCCCTTCTACTTCCGGTCCATGGGACCTATCTTTCAAAAAATTATGAACGGGAGTTAATGGAGAGATAACAATTATTTTTTGGTCCAGTTTGAATTGTGCCATGAATTTCACATATGATGTGTGTGAATTTAAAAGATAATTTTTCACGTCAAGAAAGTACTGTTGTTCGATAGACTTCAAAAGTTATGTTGGTTTTGTGCGAATCCACTCAGTGGACTACATCTCTCGTCACCAACGTAATGAAACGATAAGAGCTGTTATGCTAGTTAACGGTTGCATCTTGCTGCCTGCTATGTCACTTAACAGTATGTAATGTACAGTCTATGGACGAATACAACTTACCTGATGTGTTTAATCCTCTGACTTCTTTGGCAAGGAAAGCCCAATTAAGACCTGTTGCTGGTATGCTTGTACAATCTAGTGTGGCTGTGAATGAGCTAACGTCACTAGCGCAACTGACGTCTTGTCTAGTTTCCCATTAAATTAGTAGAATCCAAAATGTGCCCAGATGTCCGCTTTCCAAGCTTTGGGTGCGTTTTTAATTACCCGTCTATCGCGGTCATCTCCCTCCATCATCTTGATTTTTTTGTGTTGTTGTTATGCTAGCTAGTGCTGCCGCTTAGCATGTAGCTACAGGCTGCGCATGTCATTACAACGTTGCTCCGGAAATGCCCCCAGAAGTAATTGAAACTTCACAACTTTATTGTCCACTCAAGGCCAGAAAATAAACAGTGACATAATCGATTATGGCACGTTGCCGCATCAATGCTGAATCCTGCATGCCCCGCATTGCAATGCATCGCCAAATCGATTATTGTTGACACCACTACTAGTCAATTTGTCTCCATCTCCTACTCCATCCCCTACTCTTACAACTTTTGTGTATGCTTGTATGTGCGTACCTGTGTGTGTGTGTGTGCGCGCGTGCATACGTGTGTGTGAGTGTGTGCATGTTTTTGTGTGTGCGTGTGTGTTCATGCGTGTGTGTGTATGTCTCCATTTTTTTGTCTCCATCTCCTATAGGGCCTGACCGATATTGGATTTTGAAGGCCGATACTGATTCCGATATTTGAGTTTTTCAAAAACCGATTACCGACATATCGGCCGATAGTCATTTTTACACAACACAATGTAAAAAATTTCTCCCATAACAAAGTTCTAATCAAGGTGGGCATTATGTATTTGAATAGGCCTAACTATCTAGTTTCCTAATGAAAGGCTCTTCATACAGTAATTTATTTTTTTAAGAAATAAAACAGTGTATAGAATGGAAAGAATAGTAAGAATAGTAAGAATAAAAGAGGTCTTTGTTTAGTGATAACCACATTGCCACGATCTACATTGTGAGCAGTTTATACTTAATGACTATCCTTTTATGCAAGCAAAACATTTTACAAGTATGATCAGTTACTTTAATTTACTTTACTTTACTTTACTTTAAGACATTGTAGCCTAAACCATGCTCTTCCTTACTTGAAACACCTTTGTTGAAAGACAAGAAATTGAAGACTGAAATTAGGGAGTAGTCTAGTGGGTGTTAGGAATGAACGTTAGCTCGAAAGCTCATTCGTTAGCTCATGTTATTCATGGTTACCCTGCACACTCATCTCTCCCATGCTGATTTTTGTGTAGGCTAGCCTTAATTGTTTTATCTTAATTCATTTTTGTCTTATTCAGGCGTTAAAGAACTTTTATGGTCACAAATAACTATAATACTAAAATAAATGACAATTTAATTTGTTTGTTTGTTCTTAAATTAACATAGGCCTAGGCTAGAATGGAGCAAAGCCTCCTGGGAATGGGGAATGTGTTTCTGGTTTATCCAATGAACCGATTGCAGGTCAAGTCTATTTACAGAAATGTAGGGGGATAAATGAGTGCCCCCCCCGTCTAATGGCATGACCCTACACGCAAGAGGAAAACTACAGGATTTTTGACAGTCGACGGATTCCCGTGGTTGCTTGCTGTTTTACACATGGATGGAAGGCAGGGAGAAAGGTTAGCGGAGCTAAAGCATTGACGTTATTGCTAGGCGGAAAACTAGCACAAGCTAGTCTTATGTTGATATGTAGGCCTAGCCTTATGACTAATTAGTGGGCCACTCAGGCTGATAAATGGTTTGTGGTATATGTAAGCCTATAATGGCCTACTTTAATCGTTTTCTACAAACCTATTCAAAGTGCCTGGTTTTCCAATTATTTAATTACCTGTGCTATTAGGTTGGCATTGTCTGTAGGCTAGACTTTTTTTAAATTTATACAGGCAACTATTGGAGTGCCCAGATACATGTCCTTGCATGATGCTTGAAATTACATTACATTACATTTGGCTGATGCATTTTTAGCCAAAGCGACTTACAACATGGTAACAATTTTAAGTTTTAAAGCGAATCTCAACAATTTTAGGACAATTTAAAGAACAGTTTAGAAACAGTAGAGTACAGTAACAATAAGTGCATCGGTGAGTGCTGTTACGTCTCAGTTCAAGACGGCTGGTGAGTGCTAGGATCAGCAAGACTTGTTGTGAGTGGTGCTATGAGAGGAGATGTTCTCTAAAGAGCTGGGTCTTCAGGAGTTTTTTGAAAATGGAGAAGGATGTCCCTGCCCTTGTAGGAACTGGCAGTGTGTTCCACCAGCGAGGAACAACAGATGAGAAAAGTTTGGTTTGGCCTGAGCGTACCGGTGGTAGAGCTAGACGTTGTTCGTCTGAGGAGCGCAGCTGTCTGGTGGTAGTGTATGTCTGTATGAGGGCATTCAAGTAGGTGGGATCAGAACCGGAGACTACTTTGTAGGCAAGGGTTAGAGCCTTGAATTTGATGCGGGCCGCCATAGGTAGCCAGTGTAGCTGGATGAGCAGCGGGGTAACATGTGCCCTTTTGGGTTGGTTGTAGACCAGGCGCGCCGCCACGTTCTGGATCATCTTAAGGGGTTTCACTGCGCAGGCTGGGAGACCTGTCAGGAGGGCGTTGCAGTAGTCGAGTCGTGAGATGATTATCGCCTGAACCAGGAGTTGGGTAGCATCTTGAGTCAAGTAAGTCCTGATTTTCCGTATGTTGTAGAGTGCAAAACGGCATGACCGGGCGACTGAGGCAACATGATCTGAGAAGTTCAGTTGGTTGTCGAGAACAACTCCTAGATTTCTTGCAGTCCTGGTAGGTGAAACAGACAGGGAGTCAAATTTGATGTTGATGTCGTGGTGTATGGTAGGTTTAGCTGGGAGGACCAGCAGTTCAGTCTTTGAGAGGTTCAGCTGGACAACAGAAATGTCCATCCACCCACAAAGCTGTTTTTATACTGCACTTAAATATCTAGTTCCTTACACATTTATTGAAAGTGGCTGGTTTGTGGTTGATTGGCTTGTTGTATTGCATTAGCACTATCCATAGTTCCTTTCTCCAAATGTAGCCTATACGTAGCCTATTAGTATTTTAAATTGACATATATTTTGTTTGTGCTATTGATGTGTGTGCGTGTTGGGGGGGTGGGGGGGCGGTGCCATCAGAATTTTCCCGGTGGATTTTAGTGCCCCACTCCGCCCCTGGACATTATAATACTGAAGGAACACAGAAAGAGTAATATAAAAAGAGGGTAAAATGAGAAATGCTAAAACACATTGAAAAGATGAAAACAATGAAAATTAACTTTAAACATTCAAGCTATGGAATCAGAAAGCTCTAGAGCCCATAGTGCTTTCACCTAATCTTTGCTGTGCTGCCTTAACATTGTCCCTCGGCCTCTCGTCATTATCAGCAACATACTTTACCATTATAATCATCATATACTCCCTAATGTACATCTGCATCATATATACCTTGGGCATAAACAAGTGGATAAAGAATCTCATTAGACACACAAGTTGCTCTCCTGACAGTGCACTCTATTGTACTTCGGTGGAGCCTTGCGCCGGAAAGTTCCGTCCACACATTGTCGAGCACAGGAGTTGCCTCTCAGGCAGGTGCTCCTGAATATTCATTGACGGCAAGACCTTCGTGCTTCTAATCACTGTCAATATGTGCACACTTTGCAACTGTCAATCATTCAGAGGCGAAATATTCTCCGAACCTCAAAACTGCTTATGAAAATTCATGATGCTGGCACTAGACTGTTGTGCTCTTTGTCTGAACCCTTTGAAGGGTACGAGGGCACATGCGGCACGGTAAAATGTGCTTTTAAACAGTCCCTCGCTCCCTCACCGTGTGCAGGAGAGAGTGGATGGATATTGTCAGGGGAACACTTTTGAAGAAGGGTCTAACTGGTTCACTGTTTTATTTTATTTTTTTACACCTTTACAGTCATGCCTTCTATCAGTGTTTCACCTCTCTCTGGCCATATCTTGATCGGTCACTGTTATGTGGAACATCGTTTCACCCCTGGGCTCTCTCTTTATCTGCGATGACTTATCATCCTCTACTCCAATCCTCTTTCTCTACCCCCCACACCCCCCACCCCCTACCCCCTCTCTCTCTCAAACATGGAGACACACATATGGACCTTTCTGTGAAGCTGCCTACCATTAAACCCTGGCAAGAATTCGGATTGAAGGGGAGTATATCCAGACAAAACAGAGGACAGCACACCTTTACGTGTTCTGCTGATATCGTGATAAATCATCAGTGTCGCCAGTGTCTCCTTGTCCCCTTTGAGTTGATTATGTACTTTTTTGTGTGTTTCTTCATGCCTCACTGATAATCTTATCTATGCAGTAAATCCAGGAGTGTCTGGGAGGACTTTACACAGCATGATGTAATCAGTGTTGATGAAATTGCATTGTTGTAATGTTAAACCATGCCATGTCTATAGTGAACTATCGTAAATCCTACCCAGTCAGCTGGGTCATACTAACGGGGATATTCAAACCATCAGCTCTATTTTGGTTGCTTTTTTATTTACACAAAAACATTGCACACATTACAGCAAAGAATTGTTAGAACATGGGGTGATGTCTTATACTTTTGCAGGGCTTACTGCCTTGTTTCTTTTCATGTGTAATCATTTGAACATGCGAGCATTTTAAACAAAATACTTGGTACTTTTGTTTCACCTACAGTATTGCTTATAATTAAGCAATATAGCACGAGTGAGAGAGGGGTTGGTCATGGATATTCCCACGGGTGTTGTTCGGCCGTAGCCACGAGGCCGGAGGCCGAGTGGCGCAGGCAACAACAGCTGTGGGAACGTCCATGACCAATCCCACGATCACGAGTGCTATATTGCTTTTATACAACAATTCTACCACAAACTAAATAATCTGAAAACACCCCAATATTGTTTAAAAATGTTAATTTCGACATTGTTCTTACGCATCAAAAAATAGTTCCCTTTTCAATAGACAGCGTCTTGGTTGCTAAGTAACCAACATTCCAGATCCCTCGTTACCGTTACGGGTCTTTGTGGTTTACGTGTCTTCTTGAAAGAAATGTTGAAAGTCGGGCTGAAATCACATTCATATCTAGGTTTGCTGCATGCATGTTACAAGGACACTGGGCCATGTCATGTAAGGGACATGGTACTGCAAAAAAACCGGAAACATAGCCTACATTGCAGAACCACTCAACTTTATTAATTTATGGTGAATAAATGTTACACTACTGTGCACAGCCTGACGTGACGATGCTAGCACGTTAGCAGCGGTTAGCTAACTATGCTAACGTTAGTTATCTACAAATCTCCACAGATGTGGTGAAGCACTGTTTTGTTATGGTTTGCTAAGGAGTAACCCATTGCTTAAAATACTGGAGAGCTGGGATGAGAACATTGTGTCAAATCTTTGCATTGTATCGCAGAGTGATTTATTATTAGCTGTGCAAAGTCTGAGTTGAAATGTCCAGGGATATTCCAACTCATGGAACGTCTCTCGGCCAATCAGAAACAAATAAATAGTTCCATGGAACCCAATTGTTGTATAACAACCTTTATTAACAGATTGACACGATTCAACTGAACGTTTTTTGTTCGGTTGAATCATGACAAAAAACTGATTCTTTCTAAGGTTACTGGAAAACACATTTCTACAACAAGAGATAAAAGAGTTTTTTTTTTCAACCTGAAGCTGTTGTTTATGGTATTAAGATAATTTGCATGTATTCTCTTCAGCCCTGATGCAGTGTGGCTGCTTTTTTTTGCAAACAGTGAACAACACAATTCTGAGTTGTGGTGATCCACTGCCTACCGTAGTAATTCTCATCTTCACTGTGTTCTTTGCTCACTGCGCCTATGATGGTTCCGATATGATGATGGTGCTGGTCTCTCCTTGAGGTTGGCAAGTCTAATTTATTTCAGAGATGACATTCACAGCAACATGAACTCAGTCTTTCCCTGTCTTACTTCTCATTGACTTAAGGAGCTCTGACTCCTGAATGCATATGATAGCTGAATGGCATGACTTGTCCAAAGGCCCAGTGTGTATGATCAAGTGTCTGCTTTGGCCAGCTCCAGGTTTTCTTCAAATGTTTGTCTTCTACTCTGTATTGGACCCTTGTTGACATGAGCCTGACCTGCTCCTTGAACAACAACATGTTTTTATTTAATGCTAGTTTCTCCTTAGTTATCTTAGGACAAAAAAAAAAAACTTATTTTACTGTGCTTTTGGCTGTGGGTAAGGATTGATAAGTGTATTACTTTATTTTGATTTGTGTGGATTCTTTGAGCCACTGTTGAACAGAGATGGAATGTTATTATTCTTCCACTCGCCTACAGTTGCTTGAGAGGTAATCTCTGGAACGAGGTAGTGCCACCACTTTCTTGTTGATGTTAGATTGCAGAATGAAAATATACATTTTCCTCTGACAGAGCTTTAAAAAAAGAATGTGATTCAGAAAGAGAAACAGAAAAAGAAAACAGGTACCCTTGCTATTGTGTGATTTCACATAACATGCAGTGATGAAAGTTATCAAACTAGAAGACCCACATTGCTGGATTTTATTTATTTATTTATTTATTTATTTTTAATCCTGGCTGATTTAAAAAAAAAAAAAATGCTCCCATTGCCCCATGCATTATAGAAGCAACAAAAGTCACTGTATAAAAGAGCCAGTCCAGTCTTTAAGAAAGGGGGCCTTTTTCCATTATTCCACCAAGGCCGGAGACGGCTTATATCGTTTATGTTTGCTCTATTGTCATTATCAGCACATTTCATAATGGATGAACATATTTTCTCCCAACACAAGGAAAAACCCTGATAATGACAGTTAACGTTCTTTACAATTTTGCACCAATGTTGATAATGGACTTCATTACCTCCCACCCCCACCCGCCAATGCCACATGTTTTTCTTTCTCTCTCTTTGTCTCTCTCTCGCTCTCTCTTTTTCTCTCTATGTCACACTTTCACGCACACACACACACCACACACACACACACACACACAGACAACACACACACACAGAATTCCTTCCAGTAAGCTGTCACCCTGAACAAATTAAAATTAGCCAGCGCTACGAACAGATCTGAGGCTGATATTACTCTCATTCAAGCCCTAGCCATTCGCCAGTACATGTTGTACTCTGTTTTTTTTTCTTTTTTAATATAGTGCTTTTCACTTGGCCGAGCAGCAGAGGCCTGTTTATGTGACTGTCACAACATTATAAATCACTGGCGAGCTCTCCAGGCAGTGACAGGCAGGGGGAGAGAAGTCACCTACACTTAGCTGTAGTCACCAGACTATGGCCGAGTTCCAGAGAGGGTGAAAGACATCAGCCTGGCCACACACCACACCATTGCACAACACCTTTTTGGGGTTTATGTACTACCTCTTACAAGATTGCTTTTGACGCATAGTATGTGACCTACACAGGTATTTATTTTGATTATATGCATTAGGAAAAAAAGACTAATTACCTTAGGCAGGGGCTTTGCATGTACAGGGGTGAAATTAGGGTGTAGTCAAGAGAGCTGTACTTATTTTATATATACTCATATTTCATGCCAGTCACTACTGTGGGATGAACAACTTTCAATTTATTTGTTATTAGGCTATATGCAATCATAGTCAACATTAAGCATTGAAAATAAGGGAGATTTCCCGGGTGTCTCACCCAAAATAGAGGAAAATGTCAGCATTCATCTTTCTGTTGCTATCCCTCTGTTGGAATTCAGACTACAAAACTGCTGCACTAACTAAACGAGGTGTGGAGCTAGGTCTAACGTGACTTTGCTTACATCTTAAATAGGCTAATATCACTCTAAGGTTGCATTCAAGCAAGCAAAACGAAGCTTTTAAAACATCTGTTTCGCTAAATGGGCAACAGGACAACAGTACAGAGACTGACAGGTCCAGTGGTAGGGCTAATATGAGAGTATTATAATACGGGATATTTTTGGGGAAATTATTAAAACGGGAAGACAGGTATGTAGGCTATGGAATATACTGCGGCACATTTATTGGACACATATTTCGACAACCGTGGGGCCTAGGATGACCAACTTTTTTTCATATGTTGGTCTTAAGGGACACACACACATACACACACACACACACACAGTACACATGCACGCACAGGCACATGCACACTCAAATGCACACACACACAGTACACATGCACGCACAGGCACATGCACACACACACACACATATAAACACACACACACACACACACACACACATAAACACACAGTACACATGCACGCACATGCACACTCAAATGCACGCACACAAACACACATAAAAACACACACACATGCGGGTAAGCAGGCATACACACACACACACACACACACACACACACACACATCATTGCCCCACACACATTCACAAGCGAACCCACACACACACACACACACAGAAGCACACATATACACAAAAACAAACACACACTATGCACACACTCATTTACATATGCAAAAGTAGGGGATGGAGTAGGAGATAAAGACAAATTGACAATCGTGATTTATTTTTGGGAGGACTGACCGGCGGTCATATTTTGTACTGCTCTGCGGTACATCTAGTTTAGGTGGTGTTTCATAGCCAGACTCAAGATTGAGTAGGCTATAAATAGGCTAGAATAGATATTACAGCCTTAAACATATTCTCAAAGCTTTTACAGCATAGTCTGCAAATATGTACTGCAGTGTGGTTGGTAGTATTTGCCAACCAACTTTGCATGGCAAGATGGCAAGTTTAGGCATAAAGTGTTACTGTAATAGTGAAAGGTTGCTTTATGAATGTCAAGACTTACTGACATTTCACTGACTACAATGTTTTCAGTTGTCGTTGACTAACCTAGACCTATAAAAGCTAAAAAGCTAAAATGTGAATAAAACTAATAAGCATTTTGATCTGAAGATTAAGACTAAATCAAAAATGTTTACAGTACTAACAGTACTACTGAGGTCTCTCTCTTACTCACTCACTCACTCACTCATTCATTCATTCATTAATTCATTAACTCATTAACTCACTCACACACACACACACACACACACTCTCTCTCTCTCTCACACACACACACACACTAACACACACACACACACACACTAACACAAACACACGCGCACACATACACACACAGAATTCCTTCCAGTAAGCTGTCACCCTGAACAAATTAGGGTTATCAAATCAGCGCTATGACCACACACACACACACACACACTTCACCTGCATTGTAAGCCACATTAAAAAGAAAGAAAGCAGAAACCAGTTCGCCTGTGAGTATAAAGAATGATATAACTTATCTGATCAGACCTTAACTGTTTTAATTTAGAAAAGACTGAAAAGTTCCATTCACAGCTGTCAAACTTTCTGACTGAAATGTGAAGGAGTCACTGACATTTATTTTGATTGTGTGCCACAGTTCTAATCCAATTAACTTTTTGTCAAATTCAGGGAATTGGTCTTTGTGGTCCTCTAGCTGTCCATCCAGTGTGTGCACTCAAAAACTCTGGTGTCTATACACAGTCCTGTCTATGTAAATAGGAAACAAACATTGTGGCTCAGACGAAGCTATAAACCAGGGGTATTCAATAGGCGGACTTTGGTCCGCTTCCAGACCCAAACAACATTACAGTTTTTCTCGATCGTTTTGATACCTGTGTCAACTGTGACATCACGTTCTCAAAACCATTAACACCCGTGTCTGAACAAAAGCACTCTGGACAAAATGACACATTTTGCTTGCAAAAGGCTGTTACTCTCTCAAAACACTTAAAACATGCAGCAAAAGCAAATCTTGCCTTCAAACACTACAACTTGTTGCCAATTCAAAAACAGTCTTTAATCAATCATTACACACTTGACAACAAAATGCAAAATCTAGTTCTCAAAATGAGCATTTTTGCTATGTCTGTTCCATTACTTTCTCATTTTTCTGGTATCAGAAAAAAACTGTGAAAAGACAAAATGTACTGAATAAAAAAATTATTTATTCATTCCTCCCAAGATGTAACTGTCATTGACATGTAAGACATACAGCAAAACACTATAGCAAGATACTGTAAATTTCCTTGAACTACAACTTTCATCGAAATAAACCTACAGTAAAGACCTTTTGTACGGTTTTCTCCACCAAATAGGCAATACAATACTTTGTCAAATGTGCATTAGATCCAAACTTGCAAATAGCAACACAGAACAGACATCTCTTATGTATAATGAATGATTGCTGATTGAAGAATTGTGCAAAGTTTCACACAGGTGTATTCACACAGGTGTATCAGAGATTCAGACTTATGCATGGAATCTATACCACCTGTGAAAAGATGTTTTCCTTTTGTTTAGCATGGGAAAACCAATAGAGTTTAGGGCTTTTGAATGACACCTGTGTTAACTGTTTTGCAAAAGGGTGTGAGAAATGTGTGAACCCAATGAAAATGTGTGAACACATTCGCAAGAGATGACGTCTGCTGTGCAAAGAATGTAGTCATGAAGATCAAGTGGGTTCCAGTTTACTTAAGCAGGTAAAAGCAATCGAGAAAAACTATAAATACGGACTGTCACCTAATCACTTACTGATTTACTCAACCAACCAACCAACCACCATACACTAAATTTTCCGCTAGCTGGCAGCATTAAATGCGTCAATCGCAATGAGATTCAGGACCGAGCATATCGCATTGTTTTTCTTTTAAATCGCATTAATCGCTATAGCTGCCAAATAGTTTTTACATCACTTGTGCTTTTATCAAGGATTCTCTTTGGCTGCTGTTATTATGACCCTCTGATCATCCTGATCTGATGCGCCCTTTCTTGTCCTCAAAACTGCTGCAGACACTTCTTAGTAGGCTTTTGCCTGGTCCTCCTGCTAAAGGCATGGAGATAATAAACAGCAACACAGTTCTGAATGGCTGGTGGGCACTTCTCCCATCAACACCACATTGTTTTGTGTAGTTAAGTGGATTTACCAGCTCTTTTTGAAGTTCTGTAGCCTACCTAAAAAAAATCTCTCAGACCTTGGAGTAAATGGAAATTTGATAAGTGGACCTTTCAGGTTTATATTTGAGTACCCCTGCTATAAACTCGAGCCAATCAACACTCTGCTTCAGGAGCATGGATCGGTGCAGTATGGTTGTTGAGCTTGAACATCAACAACGTTTCACCAGCACCATAGACTTCACCTCTAATTTCAGTGGCATTTTGCTACAATGCTACATAAACGTGCTAATTACCAACCATTTCGTTTGAAAATTCTTAAACGATGTTTTTTAATACTTCAAAATAACATTTGATAAATTAACCTTACATTTTTCAGTAGCCATAGGTGTGTAAATTTGAACAAAATCTAGTTTGGTTCTTACCGGGGCTTTTACTGCCCAAAATATCCGATTTTGTTTACCACGCTCGGAGTTTAGTGCTGGGCTGTTGGGTGTTTATTCCCAACCTTTCTCACGGCACATCAACGGTTAGCCCGATAATTCTCGTCGCAATTCAAAATTCCACTGGAGCTCCAAGCGGATTTGTACACGCAGTCCTTACAACACTGTTTACAGCTCTTCGAGTCACGGTAAAATGTAATTTTTGGTACATAGCTAATTTAGATACACTTATGGTGTGGGTGCTTGCGTCTCTTTAGGAATCCGCCATCATGGTTTGTATAAAAATGAATATTAAGTGACACATACACGTAAGAGGTTGGACATACGGGACGGTTAGTAACATGTGACGTTCCGATAGCAGTGTTGGCTTACAAGTTACACACTGTAACTTGTGTCTCTGAGACAAATTTCAGTCAGAATCTCCTGGAGAGTTGAGTGGCCAAAATATCATTACAGTTGCAGATGCTCAGGTTATTGTCCATGTCCGTGTCCATGGAGATGGGGTGGCGCTGGAGGGCTGTGTGGGCAGAATGAGATGGCATGGTCATTAAACAGGTAACTGAGCCTCCTGGTGACCTGCTCAGATGGGACAATGTTGTGTGGAGAGCGGCCACCTCTTCTCCCATGCAGGCCATAATGGGCACTCTGAAGGGCGTTTTTGAAGTCGGGAGAACCATGAAGTCTCTCCCACAAAGGCACGATTGGCAGCCGACTGAGGCTGACAGGTTTTGCAATGATGTGTGGTCCCCTTTCGCCTTTGTCCTTGCCCATCACCCCCACCCCCGCCAAATAGCCATAAAGGAGGTTATCCTGAATGCACATAAGTAATCTCTCCCCTTGCACACAGCTCATGCCTGTCCCTGAGCAATATTTGTACCCACTGCATTGCTATGTGCATCTTGTTCACTTTTGTGTGGGTAAATTACCATTTACTGTTCCCAGGATGGGTGTCACAGACTGCCCCTGGTTAACACGTCGATGCGGCTTGGCACGATTGTGCCACTCCCTGCAGGTTTGTTTTCTCTCTCCTGGAAAAAAAAAAAGTGTCATTTGTAAAATGCAGGCAGCCAGCGCACTGGCATCTGCATTAGCACCTTGCTTGTGCCTTCTCCCAGGACCTGGGAGCTGAGGACGATGCCTTCCCTTCACACCTCGTTACTTTTCTATCCTCCTCTGACCTTCTCCTACAGGCATACACACACACACACACACACATATACACACACACACATTCAGGTATGCACACACACATATTGCTGGACACTGGAAACTGGAGACCAATCAGCACCTCTGCTTCACCCAGCTCCCTCAGCACCCTAAGTGTATGGTCTGTCTCAGTCTCCCTAACAATGTGGGGCTCACCACTATCATAACATATCATTGTCTTCCTATGTCAGGGATGACTATTTACCTTTAACAAGCATTTATACAGTATGTGCTTGTTGCTGTGCCATTGGGTGTGTGTGTGCATGCATGTGTGTATGTCCCTCCTGATTTTACTCCTAAGTTTTGTTTTATTTTCCTCAAAAACCAGACTGACCTTGAAGAAAATTCAAACTGTCAAGGGCACGAGGAGACTGACTTTTTTTTATTGCTTTTTTTCGGCTCCTCCTTTTTCCAGCTTTCATAATTGACAGTGTGTTGCTTGAGTGCGACTCAGTGGTCAGTTCTGTTCAGAGGCAAAAGCCTGGGCTGGATCAGCTTGAATGCGCTGAGCCTTGGGAAAGGAAATGAGGTCCTCCAGGTGAAAAGACAGAGAACAGAGAATGCTCCGGCAAGGTTACCGGAGGTTGGTTCGTGATGATCTCTGGGTCTGACACTGAGCATTCACCTTGACTGGGTCATTTATTCACCAGCCAGTGTCTGGGAGAGGGAGAGGGGAGAGTACAGAAAGAGGGAGAGATGTGAGACAGAGAAAGAGAGAGAGAGGTGGAGGACAAAAGGCAGACCGTAGCAGAGAAAGTGAATGTGTGCGAGAGAAAGGGAGGTAGAGAGAAACTGCACACCTTTTGTGGAATTTTACACAAGGGAAGGCCAGTCACCATCTATTTTACTCTGATTATCAGGGCTCAAACGGAGACGTGAAGACCACATGGCTGCTTTTATTATGGGGGCTTCAAAGTCTCGCCTTAGCCAGGTCGCACCACATGTATTTCTTCAGGACCCGTTGTCCAGGGTCATCACATATTTGTCCCCCCTATGCGTGTGAGTGTACAATTTGGCTGCTTTATGCTCTCAGTCATATACATTCAGAATGCCTTCAAAATCATAAAGACACTCTGACCTTCTCTGTCATACTTTTTGCATGATAAAATCATGTGAATTGCCAACAACATTTGTTGACAGCTGCTCCTTTCTTAACTTCAGTTCAGATCTTTGCCAAATTTAGGAATGTACAGGAGCCTGTATGATGCGTGTGGTGAATCCAACCTGGTAGGTCCTGGGCCTCATGTTTTACCAACGTTGTACAGTACGACTTAGGAAGAGAGTAAAATACATATCAATTGACGTTGATTGTTCTCAACAGCCCAGTACCTTTGGCGCATGGCACAACCAACCGAATCCATTCCTAAACTGATTTAAAATAGCCCGTTTAACCTCAGCAATATACCTGACACTAGATGTTTTGAGCCGTTCTGCGATAGGTGCAAGCCGGAGACAGAACGCTGTGATGGGGACAGGTGAGTGGGTTTGTGGGATTTTCAGTGGTGGGAGGAAAGCGTGTTAATTGGTGCCGTCTTGCTCGGCCTTGTCAGTGGAGGCCTTTCATGGCCTTTTTATGCCTCCCTCCTGGGAGAACTGAGGAGGAGACTGCTTCCCCGTAATGAGGCACTGCACTGGGCTGCAGAGACCAGGCAGGGAGGGTCACTTGTGGGCAATTAGGGAGAAATAATGAGAGCTCTCTCTCTGTCTCTCTTCCTCTCTCCTCATATCCCTCACTATCTCTGTCCTTCATCCCTCACGCATTCTATATTTCCCCTAATCCCCATCACCCCGTCTCTCGTTTTCTGCCTTTCTGAGTGTATGTCTCTTTCTCACTCTCTCCCTCTCCATATCTGTCACCTTGCCTCTCTCTTGTTTGGTCTCTCTATCTCTATCACTCTTTCTCTCCCTCTGTCTTCCTTTCTGTCCCACTCCGTTTCTCCCTGTCTCTCTCTCCTTCAATGCACTTCTTTCAGATCAGGATTTTCACTCAGGGGAGCTCTGGCAATTGTATCCTTAGGGCAGGAGAATGCATTCTCCTGCACTGAGAAATTAGCATTGCTTTTCCATTTAGAAAATAGCCTCTCAGTTATATGTGTTTGCCTGTTTGTTTGTATGTGTTAATTTGTGTTGGTTGTGATCAGGAAATATGTTTGCAAATTTTTTTTTTTTTTCTATTTCATTGAATCAGTCACAATCTAAAATGAGAATAGAGAAATGCTCAGTAAGCAGTTTCAATATATACTATGTATTTAAAAGTTATTGATTTTTTATAAATTGTCATATTTTCGACACAATTTGATCATTTTATTTCCAGTCATGGTGACATAGCAGAATTATTTGAGATTTGAAACTCACAAAAAAACAAAAAACCCATACAATATTATTACAGTGATAACAGAGGCTAAAACCTGCATTATACCAACATCAAAAAGTATACATAGGTTTGAATGGATATAGTGCTTGTGAATGTGTCTCAAAGAGTGACAGCTTAAGCGTAGAAGCCAAATTAATTTCTCACATAGCTAGCATTGGAAATACACATAATACTCAAAGAATGAATAATTGACATGGGCTAAAACAATGCTAAACTTTCAGCTCATCCGTGACAGTGAGCTGAAGGAATACCAGGTCAGTGCCCAAGGCTGAAAGCTAAGACCAGCCTGAGCTCCCTGGTTGTTCCCAAGCCTGTTTCTCATTCAGGCTCAGTGTCTCTCCAGGACGGTATGTGTCAGGGGAGAAATTTCCATGTCTCTGGCAGAGATTGACGTGCTGTCTGTCACTAGACGCAAGATCACTCAATAGCTACTGCACTTATTATCCAAATGGGAGCAAATCAAAATCATCTCCACTTCTAGACACAGGGGCGGTGCATCTTGTTCTGAGTGATTCCATGTGTTTCAATGAGACTCAGGCAAATTTCTTTAATTCTCCGTTTTGATTGAGTAACAACAGGTCAGGAATGGGTTTTACAGTAATGAATGTTCACTAAGCATATATATATGTTTTTTTTTTTTTGTACATCTTCATGATTACCAGGTGGACTAGTATGGGTGTTTTGAAGATGGTTGATCCAATATAGCAAATTAGTTAAAGACTCCTTTAGAAAACAAATATTCTTATGAAGGTCAAATGTATAGAATTACATTATATTAAATTAACAACTGTATTCAGTGTCTTCTGTAGTCCTGTGCCCCTGTATTATTGTAACTATTGCAGCATTATTGACACAGTACACTTCCCTAGTAGCTCTCTGAAAAAAAATGCTACAATTTCTGATTTTTTTTGTTATTTTAGTGACCTCACGTTAAACACAAATGGCTCTTAAAAAAGATTTGCCCTCAGATTTTGTCGCTGTTAATTTGTATTGTATTTCCTTCAAATGCTTTGCACAAAATAACTGAAAGTACATGACTAATGCAAGGATTGCTCACTTGTACTTCATGAATGAATGTGACTTTGATGTGCTGCAGGGTGGCCATGAAGGCTTGGGCACCATTTTCCCTCCCTGCACCTTGTGAATGTTGTAATTAAAATGGACCAAGCTCCATCTGTGCTCAATTACCTTCAGCATGCTTTAAAAGGTCATCTAAATAGAGAGGATTAGCAAAACGTTTGTGTAACTCATGCACATGTACACTGCTATTATCGGTACTATAATGCCAGAATACCAATCAAGACCTTCAAAAGTAAATGGTAAACTGTAAACAGTCAATGTGATATTCTGCTGATTTAACTGCAGAATATCACTTGAAACATCACTGTGACGTTTCAAGGTCATTTAATCAGTGTGAATTCATATCAACCTAGCTGCTTCTGGAAAAGAACCCACACTGAGATTATCAACCAGTTCCTCTGTCCACATAGTTTTTAAACGTGTTCAACCGAATTCCTTGTCCCTGTTGATCTCATAATGTGATATCCTTGTATATTAAAAATAATGTCTTAAAAAAGACGCATCTATTAAAATTATGATTATGGTTATAGCAGGTTTAGCAGATTCATGGCATAGCATTCATAGCAAAATTATACCACGGCCCATTGTTGAAAGATTTAGCGGTGTATTAAGATTTAAATAATTTCTTTATTGGCAAATAAGAAGACATCACTGGATGGATATCTGTCTTACGGCTGGAGAGTTGGCTTCAGAATACATTAATGGTCACACTTAAAGTGTAACTCCGGAGTAAAAACAACCTAGGGTCTATTTATGCGGTCCATTCGATAAAATTTAGTGCTGCGCAGATCTGGATAAATCTAAGACATGCTTGTATTGAAAGATTAAGCCAGATCTGTGCTGAAAGATCGAACGCACCTGCTGATTTGACGATACCAGACCAGGAAGCCATGGAATTTTCTTCCTACAGAAACAGGTC
Source organism: Alosa pseudoharengus (assembly GCF_046254945.1). Classification (NCBI taxonomy): domain Eukaryota; kingdom Metazoa; phylum Chordata; class Actinopteri; order Clupeiformes; family Clupeidae; genus Alosa; species Alosa pseudoharengus. The sequence continues at coordinate 22,694,314 of NW_027468774.1, read as the reverse complement.
TTGTTAAAACTTCTTTGTACACTTTCAAAGTTTACAATACTTTGGTTTGTCTGTAGAAACCATCATCACACTACCACAGAAGTGTAATTATATTTTCAGTATTGTTAGTGGTATAAAATAGTGATGTGGCACCTTGTCCTGTTAGCATCACTTGTAAGTCCATTCAGTTATAATGCAAAATCTTGCTCAAAACGTCACCAATGAATGTAATTTTGCTTTCAATCAAAGGTTTGAAGTTGTTTAACTACCATAAATAGACCCTGGGTTGTTTTTACTCCAGAGTTACACTTTAACATCTTAAATTATGTTTATCACAGAAGTCCGACTGTATGTTGTTTGCAAATTGAGACAATTAGAGGCTATATTTATCTGTTTGATTACATTGTCATTTGTCTGGAATGATAGGTTTCAGAGGTCAACTCTCTGAAGGTGCTTTGCATTACATGTTAGTGCTTGTCAAAAAACTTCCAACAGAACTCGCAGTGGATTGTTTCTGGTGCATTCTGATAGAGTTGCAACTGCTGCAATTGCTGATGTTACCTATGGTTGTTGAGACTCTGAATTTGAAACAGACAAAATGATAACCTTGATACTCTGTCACTCTGAAACAACAATAAAATGATAACGTACAATTAGGGATGAGAAAAAACAGTGAAAATGTCTATTGAAAGAGATTTTTACATGCACCTTTAAACAATACTGAACACATTTTTCTATGTGACATCTATGAAGCCAGTGAAATGGTAACACATGAAGTAAGATTGCAATACATTAGCCTGAGGCTGTTGGGTAAACAACTCAGAAAAAAAAATCGACAGTATATTTATATACAAGGTCTGCCACAGTGGACATTTTGGATATTTTTAGCCAAAGACAGCACTCTCGAAAACAAACCCTCCTAAATTATAATGACATGATTTGTCTTTCCTGTACCATGGAGTGGTGGAGCAATCGGCAACAACACTGTGTGATAATGGCTGTGGCCAGGTGAACTGGGCATCTGGTCTGACCCTGTTGATTGGGTAGGTTGGCTGTTGAGCCCTCGAGGAAGGCCTGCAACCATCGCCGCTTATGTTAGGAGGGAAAACAATCCCTCAGCACTAAAACCCCATATGCAGGCCCGTCAGACAGAATGTGTGTGTTTGTAAAAAAAAATGGATGTTGGATTGTAAGATGGCCAAGGGAGTGTGTTAAACTGATAGAAAATGTAAAGTGCTATAGTCATAGGTGTAATGCAGAATGATTGTCTGTCTCCGCTCTTTATTGGCCAGTGGATGGGCATAATGGAGATAAATGTTTTTGTTGGCTGTTGCTGGTCCCTGGTGCTGACCTAATCTAGCCTTCAGTCGTCTCTTGCACACAGATGACCAAAACACACACACACACGCAGGCACATAGAGAGAGAGACATACATACAGTACACACACACACACACGCACAGGCTCAGTGTTCAGACAGCTTGTGCTGTGAACAGAGGTTCAGGAGAAGGTCCTTGGGTGCCTAACCTGGGTTTTATGCCTTAATGACTCCTTGTTACTCTCCCAGCCAGTTCCCAATTGCCACCGGCACTTCCACCCTCTGCGTCCATTAGGGCAGGGAACGCCGATCGATACGTGATGCAATTTCCCTGGAGAATGAGTACAGCTAGTCCGCCGAGGTGTTCTGGGCCTCCACTCCCTCTTTCGTCACAACCCCGTCATGTTTTTCACTCCTCCATCCACCCTTTCTCTCTCTCTCTTTCTCCCTCTCCTGTATCCACTAGCCACTTTTTTGCTGCCATGTTGAGCTATTTTTGCATTGTGCCATATAAAACCATTTATCTAATTGGATCCAAATGTAATGGTGTTTGAAACAACTCAAGAGGGCAGCTCATCACATAGACAGCTCGGGCTCAGACAGTGTGTGAGTCATCAGAAAGCCATAAGTCAGCAGCTGGAGGTGGCTGTCCTTTGGTCTGTTTGGACTCTGATGCACATATCTGTCTTTATGTAAAATATTGCCATCTCCTGAGCTGTGGCGGAAACTCTCATGAGATACCTTTGAAAATGTTTGTGACATCAATCAACCTAATCTAAGATGTAGTGTGAAGAGAACCATTCAATTTTAGATAGCTTTGCCGTTTTCAAAATAGGAAATGTTTTCCTTGAAATAGTACAACGTCCAGTAATCTATTGTTAGCACAGTGATGGTATACATTCTACTTATCTATTTTGCTAGGCATTTTTCAATATTCACTACCGCTGCAACTTTTGTGATAATAGCTGTTTTTATTTGCATCTGATACAATCTGTTTTTTTTTACCACCTTTGCATTTTCGTTTGCTGTCTTATCCAGCTCTTCTTCTCTTTGCCTCCTCTCTGTCACAACGTCACTGTTAGTCAGGGCTTGTCTGTGTGGGCTTTTGTAACAGGAGCCATGATTCACCCTGATGCAGAGACACACTTAAAAAGAGTCTGGTCAGATCGATAAAGAGACCCATTGAAAGAGGGAACGGACTTCTTTAAATGCCAACAACCTGGTTAATGATCGCGAGCATCAGGGTGGCGAGTCTCTGTTCTGTAGTTTGTCTCCATGACAACGTGTTGTAAACATTGTTTACATAGTACTGTTGTCTGTTTAAGTTCATCTCGATCGTTGTTGTGGTTTTGAAACTTGGGTACATTGACAGCCAATTACTGTTGTGTGATTGTGAGCTGTCACATGTAATAGCCAGTGCAAATCAACATGTACCAGAGGCAGTATATAGAAAAAAATATTTGAAAAAGTCTGCTTTGATGTCACTTCTTTTGATGATGATGTGTTTATGTTTTATTCTTCTGTGTACAACCTAGATTCACAGACAACAAACATGTGGAATAGGAAACAATCTAAACCAATCATTGAAAAACAAACAATAATATATGAAACAATCACTGGTTCCATATGCCCACTTATGACCTGCATGTGTGGCTCAACATGTTTGGAAATATTCAACAAAGACAGTCCTGCCCACACAGGCTTTATGCAAGGTGAAATTATCTTTAGATGTAAGCAACAGTTATCATTTATGTAACAGTGTTTTATGAGTCCCTTATGATAATGTGCAAATGTGCAGGAATGGCATGCAATCTCACATGCAAATCCTAAAAGAGGGCACACTCTTCATTTAAATGAATGAGGACGCTGTATTGGCATTTGCCCTTAATGGCATAATAAATAGACAGTATGCAATAGTTTGCCACTTTCTGTTGAAGCATGTTTTTCATAAGCAGCTAATACTGGTATCATTTTCAGATTCATTTTCACAATGTAATGTCATGCGATAACACACCTGCCATTCCAACTAGTTGCCAGGACAACATCACCAACTATATTGTCAAAAGACGCGAGTTAGCATGCTAGCCAGCCTTTAATCAGTGCATGTTCTGCTGTTCTTCTTTTTTTGTTTTTTGACCAAAATCCCTTTTGGGCAGAGGTGTAAAAGTCCGGTTTCAGAGCGAAAAAGTTTTCTCCTGTCCACACGCAAACACTGAAACAGAGTGAAACACTTTGGTCGGAGTTTGGGTCAATCGGGTGAATGACTATCCAATTGCGTACAGTCATTTGAACTATGCCCGCTGATCACGCCTCTTGTGCAGTAGAAAATACATAGCGGACTCCCCAGACCAATGTTCAATCTTAAAAGATTGAGCTTGGTCTGGTGAAAGCCAGACTAGCCAAAACACATAAAAATAATCTCCATTTCAAAAATACCTGGTTACAAGTGGCCTTCACAGGTGAAATCACCTGTGTTAAAGCCCCAGGTACAACCAATACATGGTACGACTCTTACTTTCTGAAGCCGGACTTTTACACCTCTGCTTTTGACCAAATGTGTCCGTGTTTTATGAATATGACTGAAAACTATTCAAGATACATACAAATGACCTGATCCTGTTGGTCATACAGAGGTCCCAATTACCTTGTGAAGTTTTATTTAAAGTAGGTCAATTTCAAACTGACAGGACTGAAAACAGGCCTTTCATTTTCTAGATCTCAGACGGAGAACCATAAGACATGCAAGGGCCTTTTTGGCCTGTCAGTGTTCCAGCTCATCTGAATCTCATTTCGTTGTGAACTGCTGACAACCTGTAGTTCAGACATGTTTAATTGATGTAGACCACAGCCCCCTAAACTAGAGTCTTGACTTGCTGAGGCATCTCTATCACTTAAAAGATGAAAGTGAGGAGCAGTAAGGGCGTCATTAAAAAAAGAAAGAGAGAGAGAGAGAGAGAGAGAGAGAGAGAGAGAGAGAGAGAGAGAAAGGGGAGAGCTGCTGACAAGAGAGGGGCGAGGCAGGAGAGAGAAGGACTGAAGGGAAGAGAGGAAACTTTCTGGTCGAGAAAGCGGGAGGAAGAGCGAGTTCAGTCGGTGGTGTTAAATAATTTACCCCTCAGTGATCAGACCAGATCTAATTAGCCTTTGTTCTCCTCCTATAATTGGGGGGTCGGGCTGGCGGGAAGGAGGGAGGGAGGTAGAGGATGAAGGGAAGGGAAGTCATGGCTGAGGTGTTTGGCTGTGAAATGGGATCAGAGACCAGTGGGGGGCTGCCCACTGTGCTCTCGCAGTGAGGGGCTTTGTTAAAGGGCAGCAGGAACAGGGTGGCTGCTGTGGCATCAGCACAACAGGCATCGCTGGTGTAGCATCCAGGGTGACCGGGGGACATGCCCACTCCCACACTCTCTCTCCACACACTTGACTCACTGTGAAAACCTGCCTTTGGTGCTAGTGGGGCTCCTCTTTCAGTTGTTAAAGTGGACCAGTCTCTGCTTGTTCAGAGATTGAGCCTATGCTTCAGATTTCTACTGAACAATTTCTTAAAAATGAATTGATAATAAAATATATCTGGGAAAAATATGGTAAAGCATCATCACTGTACCTTGGACACAGTGCAACGTTTCTGAACACACATGATACAGGCTTTAAGATACAATTTGTCATAAATGTACTCAAGCGTCAAAGTAACACTAGCCTGTCTGAACTATAGTTGTTATGATATAGTCCCTCTGCTTCCCTGGAATTAATAACAGAACCTCTCTTAGAGATGATCGGGACCACTGTAATTACCTGTAATTGACCAACTACCCGTGACCACAGATTTCGCATAATCAATTCCAATGTCCACTCAAAACATCAAGCAAGGTGCATCTATCCTTCCATCCATATTGCTGTCTGACGTTTTCCATAGATAGGTCACAGCCTTTTACAGCCCATCCAGACACTGGACCAAAATAAATGTCTGAAGTGGAAAATGGCACCTAATGGCCCCGCAGGCATCGGCTTTCAAGCCCCTCAATGGCAGTCTGGAAGTCTTTGTTCAGCACAAACACATTTTCTGGAAAATAGGTTTATGTGCAAAAGAGAGTAAGAGATATATTGAGAGGGGGATTGAAAAAGACAGAGGGAGACAGATGACGAGCAGGGTATGACAGAGAGCGAGATGAAGAAAAGGATGAGGTGGGTGCTCCGGGGTGGGGGGCACCAGACAAGGAAAGGAAGGATATAATAGCAAAAAAATAAGACCAGTCCATCCACATCTGAAAATGGTGGACCGAAGCTGTGATAAACTTCGTTTATGCGTTTGGTTGTAAACTGTGGTAAACGGAGTTTTGGGCAGCCAACGTCACAGTATGCGACAGAAGTACACCAAATGTCCGACCGATGTTTACATTTACATGTTCTCACGTGCGACTTTTCAGGGTTCTGACTGGTTAATGTGAGCTTGAGCTTATCGTTAGACTGCCACTGTGGTTTGGCGTGCTCATGACAGCATGTATGTACACGGGTTCGTGTAAACACATTTAAAAAAAAAAACGGTCTCGTGTAAATGCAGTTTTATTTGCAAACGTAGATGGCCAGATATTCGTTTAGGAAAATACCCTGCTTCGTGTAAACGTAGTCTAAGCAACGCTGAGAGGAGGAGGGGAGGCAGGGTGGTGTGGTGGGGAGGTGGAGTGCCAGAGAGACAAGGGGACAGGAGAGAAAAGAGAAAGAGTGACCGGCATCCTGCAGAGGTAATTTGCCTTAGGCCTTAAAGAGCTTACTTACACTGCGGGGCGACTGACACACTCTGGCTGACGTGAGGGGAAGAGAGAGACAGAGAGTGTGCAGGGGAAAGCACATAGTGAAAGCATTGCTGAATTGGTGTCTTTGTCTTGCAGAGGGAGAAAACGAATGAGGGAAAGGTAGAGAGATGAAACAGGCCTGTATAATGACTCCTCGAGCAGCTGCTTGATGTTAAACAGCCATCATCGGGCTCCTCTCTCTCCTACGCCCTTTCTGGCTCCCTTTCGGCTCCATTTCCAATCTTCACAATCTCCAGAGGTGGGACAAAGTCAGTGATTGACAAGTAAGGCCCAGGCTACACCTGGTCTGCAACTGAAACACTCCGTTCGCGGATCGTGAAAATAGTTTTAGAAGGCTGGTCTAAATGTTTCCAATGTACGCACCACTATCACATCTGGTATAGCCAGTTCCATTGATTATACTAGAAGCTAATTGTTGCAGTAGTCGCTCAATGAATGGAACGCTTCAGTTACCTGCAGTGTTTCCGCTAGATTTTTTTTAAACAGTGGCGGCAGCGCACGTCAGGTTAACCCATGCATTAAACCACATTGTCACTTGAACGCTTGAACATACCAGTAGTTCACGTTGACAATATAGAAACGCTTAGCTTACTTCGTTTATGACAGAAATTAAGTTTTGTGCCAACACGTTGTAAAAACACAACCCACAACACTGCCTTTATTTGGTGCAAATCTCCTTTACTTTATAGTCCGCGATTCACATTAGGCCTACTAGGCAATCACCGCGAGTGCATACAAAATGTTTTGCAATTTACCTTCGTTACTACCAGCAGTCGTTGTTTTTTTACTGCGTCGATTCGCGATTGAGTGCGCATCTAATGTAACAGTGGTGTCTTCATCCTCTCTCCAGTTTCATTTTTGCTGTTGTTGCGAGCGAGCTTAGGCCTATAGACTACGATATGGGAAATACTTTATACGATCAGCTTCAGAAATGAATTTAACGCACACACACTATGACTATGACTAAACACCCAAAGTTGGCAACCCTGGGTTAACTTGGTTACACATTGGCTCGTGGGTGACCAAAAGTGGGTTTCTAATTCTGTCATGCTCAGTAGGCCTACTTTATGCTCGAAAATGTAACCCATGATTTCGTTGCATGAATATCTCTATTAAAATGTGAAATGTTTTTTTCTTTCTTTTATCTTTTTGGATAGCAGTGGGAATGAATTCAATAGGAAATACAATCCTATTAAAACAATCTATCGGATTAATACAATTCTGTAGGATTTATTTTATTGGTTTTGAAGATTCTATAGGGGTCTTATTAGGATTTAAATATCCTATATGATTGTTTCTGTTGGAATCCTATCATAGGAGTCGTACTAGGATTATCCTAGGGATTCCCGGATTCCCAGTTCCAAAATATGATAGGATTGTTTCTATTGGAATCCTTTAGCATTTTTTGACTAGGAGAGGCTTGCTTTTGCCCATATTAAATGGTGATATCACCAGTTAACATGGGCGTATATTAGGGCTGGGCGATATACCGAATATACTTGATATATTGCAGTTTGCTGTACGTGAGATACATTAAAGTGTTATATCGCAAATATCGAGTATTTCACCGCCATCATTTGTTTAAGCGGCAACACTTACTTTGCCGTTTTGTGTCCCTATCTCCCTTAACCTCTCCCCTCCCTCTCAGTAACAACGTGAACAACGCATACACTCATCAACCAATCCTGAACAATCTATTCAGATGAGGGTGTGACGACATCTTGTATAAGTATAAGTATATATACTCTTTTGATCCCGTGAGGGAAATTTGGTCTCTGCATTTATCCCAATCCGTGAATTAGTGAAACACACTCAGCACACAGTGAACACACAGTGAGGTGAAGCACACACTAATCCCGGCGCAGTGAGCTGCCTGCAACAACAGCGGCACTCGGGGAGCAGTGAGGGTTTAGGTGCCTTGCTCAAGGGCTAGGTGTCTAGTGTGTCTAGTGTCTAGGTGTGGACGAGAAGAAGTGAACTTTTAGTTCAAAAGCAGCGGCCTTTCTATCTATGGGTAGGCCTACCATAGGCTATACAGTATGTTGTTCAACAATGAGCTAGGTTAATAGATGCAAGCAGTTCTGATTTGGTTACATGAAACGAAAAACAAAACAAAATAGAAAGCAAGGAAAGAAGAAGAGAGAATGATAATTCCAAATAACAGGCCATGATGAATACTTTGAAAATAGGCTAAAATAAATCAATTGATATACCCTATTTAGGTGTGTTGACATTTTTGCATACACACTTTTCCATAACCTATTAGAAACTTAGAAGGCTACTGGCAAGAATTCAAAACTACTTTCACCCCTGCTTTTACATGCAAATTTAAAATAGAAACCACCTTTGAGTAACAAAGAATGTTTTAGGGCCCGTCCCAATACCTCCCCTACCCCTAGATTTTTGCCCTAACCCTCGTTTTTGCGCGTGTACGTGTAGGGCTAGGGTGTCCCATTACTTTAGGGAGCAGGGAAGTGCTATTTTCCCCTTAAAATCAACCCTCAAAATATAGCCAGGACCGATGCAGGCTTAAAACGAAGTGGGAAATTAAATTACCCAGGATACCGTGCGAGCTCAGCGAGCCGGCCACATTTTTTATATATTTTCGCAAATAAGCATATTAAAATTTCAAAATATGTTGGAATATGTTAGTTTGATGCACATCTGATGGACTGTTGAGTTTTGAACACTAATGTTAGAAAATATCTCACGAAGCTATCTGACGATGTTCATGATATCTGCTGAGTGCTTTGAGAGAGTCTGCCCATCAAATAACGTTATATATCTGATCTGGGTAGATTCATCAATATTTAAGGTGTGTGTTCTAGCGTTCATATGAACACAAATATCTTTGTTGATTAACCAGACGTAGATAAACCAGCACAGCACACACAACAATGACCGATGGAACGGGTATACATGGCTCCAACAATCCGGGTACTTTCCGTTTTTTTGACACATCCGGGCATTTTTAGGTGAAACTACCCAGAAATATTTGAATGGGGGTCTATGAGAATTTCAGTGCATTACTTTTTTTAACTTTACCCAAGTGTTATATATAGCTATTTATACCGACCTAATGCTATGGCCAGCCAGCAGATGAGTTATACAAACTCTCTTCCTAGTCCTGACCGGTGTCGCTATTTTATAGCGCATTTAACATGCGGAGTGCAACCATGATAGCACTAGTGCTAGGTGTTGCAGGCTAACTCGGAGCTGAACTATGACATGTAATCACAGCTCCTAGTAGTTTGCAAAGTTTCATTCATTCCTTCATTATTAGATTAGACATATTTAACATCGGACATCAACTGACTTTAGCTAGCATGACTAACTGACTTTAGCTAACAAAGTGTTTGCCGCAGACGTAAACAAATTTAGACGCCGGGTCTCACAGCCTCCCATCGGGATTCTCTCTTCTGATTGCCTGGAGCCACAAACCCCTTCTTTTCCCTTCCCTTTCTTTTTGTGGCAACATACTAAACTGCAAATCCTTATTTTTTTTTGGTTGTTGTTGCAAAATACAACACAGCAGCTTTTAGGCATGGTGCTTGCTCGTTGAAGTAGCCTACTGTTCTGTTAACAGTAGTAGCAAAGTGCCTACTTCCTTCACCTAAAAAAGTACGTGGATGTTCTGGGACTCATTAGCATATCGCTGGTGACGAGACACTGTACTCATGTATGTTCCTGAATGAAAATAGTAGCAGGCTACTACCGGTAGACACGTCGGCGCTGTGCGTGACGTAGGTGAGCACGTTCGCTACGCTAATTTGCATATAGTGGTGTTCCAATTCATAGGGAAAGATCTTACCCTCCACTTCCCTTGTCGACGGGGCTTTAATGTTGAGGGTAATCAAAACCAAGTGGAAGTTTTAAGGGGGGAGAAATACATTTTCAGATTTTCTGTCCATGTAAGGTTCGAATCCCAGCTACATCTAGTGCATTGTTTCATTTTATTTTTTCCCGTTCATACATCATGTGTCGTATTTGTGTGGATAATGCTTAAATGGACATGTATTAGACATAAACTGATGATGTTTTCAGCGATATCCATTGTTTTGTCTCACTTGCAAACACTTCTGAAAATGTAAACCTCTTTCAGGGGTGGAGGCAGAGCAGAGCCCTCTTAAGAAGTAGGCAGGGTCTTGTTGAATATTCACTGATTTTATGCAAATATCACCAGTTAACTAGCCTGGCCTCTGCCTGCCTACGTACTTCCGCTCAATTTCTTTTCCCTACAGTACTCCGTCTGGAATAGGTTGATTCACCCTCGTTTACTTCGGCAGTTGGGCAGCCGAACCAACCAGTGAACAGAGAGCGTCCCTGAGAGCGATTACGTTACACAGGCATGGTATTACTACAATTACTACATCCCCGCCCCGGAAGCAGCTGACCGCTTGGAATACATCAACGTAGGGAGCGAAAAGGGCTTATACATATGAAATCTTTGAGCAAATGTGAATAAAAGGCGCAAATAAGGTTGGTGCGAGTTATTTTAGCTCTTTCTAGTTTAGCCTATTAACAGGAGAGTCACGAACGAAGTCACAGTCGAGTAGGATGTTATATCATCAGCTAAACTTTAGTCATACCTTAATTTTGTCACTTGAAATACGAACGTACCCAAGTCAAACTTTAGTTTAGTAGGCTACATGGTCACGTCAAAATCGCTATTTTTCAAACACTAAGAAGGCTCGACATAACATGAAACTTTGATCGAAGCTTCATCAGTGTCTCTACACATGAACTCTATTATAACAGTATTGAGAACATTGTTCGTGTACACATAGTTTACTAAAAAGAAAGATTTTGGACAACTCACTCCTTGCAAGATGGCAGCAAGCAGGAAAAACAAGTGAGTTGTTCAAAACCTTTCTTTTAGTAAACTCTGTGTACACCAACAATGTTCTCAATGCTCGAGTTCATGTGTAGAGACACTGATGATACTTTGATCAAAGTTTCATGTTGTATCGAGCCTTCTTAGTGTTTGAAAAATAGCGATTTTGACGCGATTGTATCAAAAAAGTAGTGGCCCTATAGGATTCCCATTTAAAAGGTCATTTCACCCGAAAACGTCAACGCATACAAGCTTAAAAGTGGCGCTTTGGACGTACTTATGCATTTATATGAAAGTTTGACTTGGGTACATTCACAAAACACCGTATGATGCATTTTGGCGAGAGTTACGCAGATGAAACGTGTGACTGCTGATAAGATGCACGCTTGCTTGTTATGGGCGTGATGCAGAGAAACTTCTCTGTATGACGAAACGCCGGTTGTTAGTGATTGGTTCAAAGCGGTTCAAAAGAACTCCAATGATTTTAAACCTCAAACTGTGTCCTCCCACCCATAAACGTTTGCCTATGGGTCTAGGCCAGACTCTCTGTGAAGTCAGAGAGTCTGGTTCCAGGCTACCAGTTAACATGATCACCAGTCAAACTGGCACACCAGATGCAATAGCAATTTAGCAACCACAGTCCTTGCTTGCATGATTGTGAATGTTTGGATTAAATGTGTGTCCTGAGGAGGGGTGTGTCCGTTCAGACAGAGAGAGACAGGGGCAAGGAGAGGCTGTGTATGGTTGGCTACTTCTGCAGGCTACTCTTTGTATTTGGTAAATGTGCTTTACAATGAAAGAGCTATGAAGTTATTATTTATTTATACAGTTGCATCGCGATTAATTATTTTCTCAACTGGTTGTAATTTTCACACGTGTGTAACGATTTTTAGCTGATTCACAGTGCATCGTTACATCCCTATTAAAGCTGCACTTGGCAAGTCTGACAGATTGAGGGGACTTAGCCAAAATTTTGAATGTTTACAACTCTCATGCCCCTCCCCAACTACCACTGAGCACCCTCTCATCGAGTTTGTGCTCATCAGTGCGCACCAGACTGCACCAGACTGTGATTGGCAGTCAGATCTCACACAGCCCTGTTCTGATTGGACCAGAAGAACCGGAAGCTGTGGATTTTTACAAAACAAATAACAGGCTATAGGTGGAGGTAGAAGTGCCGGGTTTTTTTCTAATTTATGTTGTTCTGTCGGAGCATAGTGTCGGTTTCAGTGAATATGATCAAAACAATCTTGCCAACTGCAGATTTAAGCAAGGTTGGATGTTGTTGCTTCAACATCTGTAACCATCACCATTTTGGTCCTGCATGTGTAGTCTTTGAAACCAAATGCAATAACTAGAGCCTTGTCTGTGCATCAGATCATATGGCCAATATCAGCACACTTTTTTCAAGATAAATAAATTTAATATTTTTTATCTATTAAATATATCAAGTCAAAGACATCAAGTCTGAGTCAAGTCTAAGTTATTCTTTGTCAAGTAATTCTGAAGTCATCCAAATCCTCATGTCCAAGTCATGTGACTCGAGTCCACATCTCTGTGCCAGTTGTGTGCTCCATTTTTACCAGTATTCCTCCAGGTGAGGTGGCAGCTGCTACCCTTAGCTGGGGTCAGTTGTGGCTGTCGAGGACGGAGCCGTACAGTAAGTGCCTGTGACATCCTTGGCCCTGGTCGGGCAGGGTGAGAGAGTGAGTGAGAGGCGCAGCATCTGACAGCATTCCTGGCAGTCACCTCCAGGCCCTAGAAACTTCCCCTTCCGTAATTGCATCCCGTGTCAAACTGTGACAAGTCAAGCCTCAACCAACACTAATCACTGGCCGGCTGAAGCCATCACCTCTGTCTTGCCTGTTTCTGTCTGTTTCTTTCTCCCTCCCCCCTCTCTGTCTCTGCCTGTCATTCTCCTCTGCTCTCATTCTCTGTCTCCGTTTCGTCACTTGTTTTCACATTCTAACTCACTCAGTCTGGTTTACTCTCTCTCTCACACTCTCACTCTTTCTCTCTCTCTTTCCCTCTCCCTCTCTCTTATTGATTATTTTCCTCTCCCACCCTGTGCCTCCTTGTTTTTTCCTTCTCTCCCCCTTTCTGCATTTAGTCTCTGTTGCTTTCATTCTTGCTCCCTTCTTCTCTTTTTCCGTCCATCACTCTTTTTCTGTCCCTCCTGTCTGTGGTCTTTACATCTTTGACTGTGGCTGAGAGGGGGCCCTGTCATTAGCGGCTTTCTTTAGCAATGTTGTAATATAGCTGTTTGTCATTTACTTCGGCTGTCATTGTCACTGGCACTCACTGTCATGCTTGTTTACGCTGTTCGTTTTGCTAATTCTCAGTTAATTACTAATCAAATCATTGAATGGAGAGTGATTCACAGAGGACAATTAGAAGATGATTCACATATTTCCCTCCACCCTGGCAGTGCTCAGCTGGGATGCTGTTCGAGTGCTATTTAGAGTCGCTGTGTACCACAGCTCACCAGCCACCTGTGCAGATTGTGTGAATGTCGATGATTGTGTGTGTATGTGTGTGTTTGTGTGTGTGTGTGTGTGTGTGTGTGTGAGTCAGTGTGGATGAGGGAACCTTCAAGTTAAAGGAGAAGTCTGTTGTGTGTACTTGAATATTTTCATTTGTGCATGTGTGTGTTTGAATGCTGTTGTGCCAGTGTTTGTGTTTGAATTTGTGTGGTGTGTGTGTGCATGTGTGCCTGCCTGCCTGCGTGCGTGCGTGCTTGACATGCTCGTAGCAGCTCCCTGTCTGTAGCAGATTGAGGTGAGAGTGAGCAGGTGGGGCTGGATGTGTCTGGGTGCCACGGTAACTGGATGTGATAGGTGGCCTCTGGGGATCTCAGCCTTAGAAGTGCTAAATGAACAGAGCCAAGCAATCACTGTGTGTATGTGTGTGTGTGTGTGTGCGTGTGTTTGTGTGTTCATGTGTGTGTGTCTAATTTTGTGTGCGTTTTTGTGAATCTTGTCTCCCCATCTGACTACAAATACTAAGACACTGAAATTCTCCAAAAAATCATACTATACTAAGTGTAAGTACTATATTGTGCTGCATCTTATTTGTAGCTATTTGAGGCTTAATTAGAATTATCATTTATTTGCTATGCAAAATGCCCAGGTCACTCTGGATCAAATGAATTATCAGAATAATTTTAAATGTCAGATTATGATTTTTTAATACACAGTGAAATAGTCCTGTCACTAACATTGTCAGTCTAAGTTAGATATAGACCTATAGTTCTCCTCAGTGTCCAAGTAAATTGTGAATAGTGAGTATAGCCAGAGGCAGGCCTACTAACCACAGTGTGGCTACTGGAAATGCATTATCAACTGTGAATGCTGGAGTCTTTACCCATTACATTACATGCTGAAGTGGACTTCATTCATTTCCAAATAATAGAGGAATGCTTGGCATTTCTCATTTCACCTAGTGGCATGGAATCCTTTCGCTGCGACTCGGTGTCGGTTCTTATCTTGGCCAAGGTAACTTTCAGTGAGTGCATTAGTCAGTCCACAGTTGGCAACCCAACAGCAAGACAAATAACAATACAAAAGCATAAGAGTGAAGTAAAACGAGTTGTGAGCAATGCGACCTGTGTTCATTAATGCGCTCTAGAGAACTGCCTACTCATCAAAGGGTGATGTGTCACGGTGGGAAATTGCTTCTTGCCGTCTCAATCTCAGGGGACAGCTAATCAAATATCTCTGACCGTAATTTGTGTCTAGGTTAATGCATGTGTGTTTGCTTTCAAAGCTCTATATTTTGGCCAAGGTCTCACTGGTGTAGGGATCAGACAATATTGGCTACAGTAAAGTGCTGTATGAGGTGTTGCCTGGCTACGGGCTCTTTTTAGCTGCAGACGTTCTCTGCGACCTTGGCTGGACTGAAGAGTGTGACGGTAAACGTCTGAAGCTGTCCACACACGCACACGCGTGTAAAAGCATACACTCAATCACGCAAGCATTTACACAGACACACACAAACTCACACACACATTCTGCTCTGACTCTCATACATGTAAATACATACACACACACACACACACACACACACTCTATCATACTCACTCTCTGTCTCTTACTCACACACACGCACACACACATTCTGCTCTGACTCTCATACATGGAAATACACCCCACCACACAGACACATACACACAGAGGCCTCTGTTTGTTGTTATGTGTGGAGGGGACACACACACTGCTCTTCATCAATGTGACTCTTAGCCTGCAGCCCTGTGTATGCCTCCCTATGCATCCCCATCTCCCCTTTCATTAACGAGATGGAATGCAGTTAATTTAATTAAGGGGGGAAATTGCTAACGGCTTTCCCAATGTGAGAGTAGATTTTGTTTTTATGTGTGTGTGAGGTTAGGTATCACTTCTCTTTGTCTGTGTGTATGTGTGTGTGTGTGTGTGTGTGTGTGTGTGTGTATGTATGTGTGTATGTGTTTTGAGGACAACTTATTTGCTGTGTCCCTTTGCGAACACACTGGCAGCAGGGGAGCTGAATCACATGCATGCATACAATAATGCAACATATGGGTGTGTGTATGAGTGTGTGTGTGTGTGTGTGTGTGTTTGTGTGTGTGTGTGAATGTATATCTGAGTGTGCGCAGCAGAAAGAGAGTGTGCGCACACACACACTGTCATGCTGTGCTCTTGCCGCAGGCCAGTGGCGGGTCGGGCACGGGTAGCGGGGTGCCGGGGAGAGTCGCTGGAGCTGGAGGTGAATGCCAAGGAGTCTGGGAGACACTCCATCAAG